>NC_090930.1:256357581-256684716 GCF_040938575.1 Ambystoma mexicanum
TATGTTAGCAATAGGAAGAATAAATACAGTGCCAAGAAGGAAAAGGATTTATTTTGGGTTGGCGGCTTTGGGGTTTATGGGCCTCATTACGACCCGGGCGGTAACCATGGCGCTATTTGCGCCATGGTTGCCACCGGTAAACTACCGATTCCGCCATGGTGAATGGCGGAATTACCGCCCCATTCCAAGGTTTGCAGGGGCGGTAATTCCCCATTCACCATGGCCCTTCCCCATTCCCATTTGAGCCCCCATAGGAAAATTGTGGTACCGTAATTACCTCCAAAGTAAAACCAGCCATTAAAGGAGGACCCGCAAAGGGACCTCAGAATTTGGCGGTAAGGGATTATCGGTACCAGTGCCCTTACCGGTACCGGTAATCCCTTACCGCCCGGGTCGTAATGAGGCCCACCATATTTATAATGGATAATGTTTTCTAAACATATGTCCATGGGGATTTCCCTGGTTCGATCATTGAATTTACATTTAAGTCACACCGTGACATTCGCTCATCCCTGTGGGTATTTCCTGCTGCCATACAAAAGGGTAACATGTTTGTGATTACGGAACACCTTTTGGCCTGCAAGTAACCTAAAGGCTGTAACGTAAAGAGAGAGCGAGAGTGTGTTTGCGTGTGTGTGTGTATGCGCACAAGCGCACACTACCATCAGCCTCCATTGATCTGTGGCATGCAGATTATCAAGATCACAAAATGTTAATCTTCACCAGTCACCAGTGGGGGAGCTAAAGGCCTAAATGACCTCTTAAGAAAAGCTATTAAGTTTGCTTTGCCAGTCACAGCAGGGCACCCCCACCCCCTCCTCCTCTCCACACGTGTGTTTGTGTTGTTTGGTGGAAGCAAGGGGTGGCATTTCAGTGGAAAGTATGTTGAAAAGCCCAATTCTGGCCCTGGGGCCTGTTTTTGTTTGGGATGATAAATCTGACAATTTATAACCTTTAAGAAAATATTTGTTAAGATTATTTAACTCCACCTCCTATACCGTGATAACCATGATATACCGTCATTTTGCAAGAAGGTTATCGTACGCCATAAAAATAATACTGTGACACCCCTAGTATGGACAGCAGTAAAGTGTAAACCATGAAAAGCAACTACAGTGGGCCACACACCCAACCCCTGCTCTGACACGGTATCCAGTCATTGCATCGAATACAAAGCATTCAATGCCAAAAGCATCGAAAAAATGCGTCAAAAAAAAGCATTGAATGCACTTTTTTTCAAACGTAAAGGTTTTATGTGAATTATAATCGGTTTTAAGGGAGGGGTAAAAAAACAGGGGGGTCCCCCGTTAAAAAAAAAAAGAATAAAATGCATTCGATGCTTTTTTTCGTTGCTTTTTTGTACATGCTAAGGCATTCTATGCTTTGACGTTCAATGCAATCACTATAAACCCCTGACACCACCTGTAACATGGGTGTTGCATGCAAAAAGCGTATTTCCAGGTACTAATCTTCTGTTGTAAGACCAGCAGAGTCACGAGTGAAAGGGCAGCTATGCTACACGGTCCATGGGATGTTAGGTGTATCAGGCTGGAAACAACCCATAACATGGGACAGGGCATGTTCACATCACATGAGGAATGAGGGGAGGAATAGAAGGACCATGAATAATGTCCCATGGACATATGATAAAACAATAAACACATCATGCACACATGTGACACATCTGACTATATATGTGCCCATGCCTCTAATTCCCACAGCCTACCCACTTGTTATGAGGCCACTGCCCACCTCTTCCATTTCGTTCAGCTTCTCCATTTGGGGGATCCTCCACCAGACGCCTCGGCTGAATTGACATTCATACTCAACCCTTCCTTTGTTCTAGTTCAAATATCACACATGACTCATGGTGCTATCCATCATCATAATTACATATGTAATGGAGTCACACAGACCTAATCTGCTTATGCGCACCCTGCGATTGCGGTACAGATCCTGTGTCTTAGTACAACAAAAATAAAAACCACTATGTGTATGCTGCATCTTGCGATTGTGCCATATTGTGCCATTCAATTGCAGTCTACTTACGGGCTTCTTTTTCTTGTTTAATCGATGACAATGTGCGTGCCTAGCATGCATACCATGCCGTGCGGAACGTACGCGATGAGGTAACTTCCTCTACTTTTCTTTATCTGCATCCTTGTAGTATTCCTGCTTCCGCCTGTACCCGCCATCTCCTCCTGCCTTGCCTGATATTTTGCCTCTTCCTGCCTTATTTGCCTTCTCCACATGATAAATCCTGCTGCTTGGTAATCTGGCATCGGTTTCTGGACACTTGCACAGTTCTGAAGTGACCACCACAAACTGTGCACCATTTTAACATCTACTCCCCCTGACCAATGAATCTGCCACATCCGGACACCAACACATTCATTGTATCTTTTCAGTTCCTCTGTTCAGGTCTTCTGAGGACCGACTGGCCCTCATTACAATACTGGCGGTAAACCATGGCGCTTTTAGCACCATGGGTGCTGCCGATATTGTAACGAGTCCGCCAATGTTCAATGGGGAATTACCACCCCATTCCAAGGTTGGCGAGGCGGTAATTCCCCATTGAACATTGGCCCTTCCCCATTCCCATTTTTGCCCCATAGGGCTCAATGGGACTGGGGAAGGCGGTAATTACGGTACAGCTAATTGCGGTACCGTAATTACCTCGAGAGTCCCTTTGCGGGCCCCTACTTTAACGGCTGGTCCAGACCAGCCGTTAAGGTCGGGTCCAGCAAAGGGACCTCGTAATTAGGCGCTAAGGAGGGGTTAATGGCGCTGCAGCCTTTTACGGTGCCGTTAACCCCTTAGCACCAGGGTCGTACTGACCCCAACTGTCACCCCTTACATCCTCACCTCGGCAATGGCTGCTACTTCAACTCAAACCACCAAGGTGGTGAGGTTGAGTGCTGTAAACTTCACATCCTATGAATTGGCATATTGGGTGACCAGGTTCTGTGCCATTAAGTGTCACTCTTTCATGCTGAAAAGCAGTTTGGGGCCCTTGGGGCGTCTGCCCATCAAAGGCTCTGGGACTACATCACGGCTGCCAACAATGTGGAGGTGTTGCTGTCCATAATGTTGGCAACATCATGAAGGGCTGGGATTACATGAGGATCTGGAGCCAGAAGAAGGCAAGGGCGACTGTTGAGGCAGGACACAGTCTCAAGGTCCATTTTTGTGCCCGCCATTGTGTAACACTGGTAAGGGTCCGGATCATGGAGAAGGTGAACCCAGCTCTTCGTGCTCAAGCCTTTGACCTGCAGGGCAGGATCCAAGCTGCTGGTAGGTACACAAAGGGATTTGGCTAATGCATTGTAACAGAGTCAACGATGAGATGGCATGAAGGATGGCAGAGAGTATATCTACCACTAGCTGTGTGGTGTCAAACATGTTAGTTGCATGGTGGCTCATTGTCATACTGCAATAATAGTAAGGGACACATAGGTCTGGTGGGCACACATTGGGTTTGAGTATATGTAGTGAAGTAGTGGAAGCAAGCTCTGGCTGCTGTTCAAAGCACATGTCCATTTCATTTTTAGAAACACCTGTGTCCATGTGTTGCTCTTCAGTAATATTCACATGAAGTGCTGTGATGCCCTCACAACTAAAGACATATCCTCTAGTCATCTGCTCACACTTCTATCATCTGGTGCTTCATGATGCATGCATGAACGGGATTGTGGCCATGGGGGCTGAAAGAGGTGAATGTGACAGAAGTGTAGATGGTCAAACGTGAATACATTACATGAATTTCATTCTTTTGTTTTACAGGAGGCCATGGCTGAGGGTTGTCTAATACCCTGCAGAGTGCCTGATGGGTCCTGTGTCCCCCCACCTTATTTAACACCTTTACTCTTCCCCTTTTTGAGATGCTGGATGTTGAAAATATAATGCACACCAGCTATGCTGACAACACACATGTCTCATTCCACTCTCAGGCAATTATAGTCTAGACACCAACACAATCAATTGCATTTATTGCATACTAGCTTGCGTCACATCAAGACAGAATTGTGCATACTAGCTTGCATCACGTCTAGACAGAAATGTGAATATTGGCTTGCATCACACTAAACAGAAATGCAAATAACAACCATTTGTCACATCTAGGTGAACTGTGTCAGTCAGCCATTTGTCACACTGAGAGCACTGCATTAGTCAAACATTTTGTCATCTCTGGGAAAACTGTGTTGCTTAGCCATTACTTGCATCTGGTTGAACTAATACTAACACTTAATCCTTCGCATACACCTCTCACATACTGCACTAAAAACAACCAAAACTCCTCAGCAAACCGCATGTACTTCACAACACTGCAATAACAAAACTTTGCACACATAACCTTGCACAACATTACACAATGGCCGCCTTTCGAATCTCGCACCATACTCAGTGAACTGTCCATATGAAGATGAAGCTGCCAACAGTACATCACTGGTCCCTTGCTCTTTTCCCGCTCCTCCCACTAACTGTACCCTCTACCCTCCTTATTTTTTCACAGAACCGCCAGAGTGCTCAGAGACCACCTTTAACATTAACATTAACATTTATAGCCTTATTCACATCTGGATGATTGATAATTGGCTGCTAATAAACAACGCAGAAACATAGATCATGATCACCGGTATGGCACCCCATCTGCATAAGCTAGATGCCGGCTGCCAATCCTTTCTAATTGCAGAGTGCACCCTGGCTGCCCTGCTGAAAATTAAGACCCTTGGGGTGGTCCTTGACCAAGAGATCTGCATGAAGGCCCACATCAATAGCCTAGTTTCGGGCACCTCCTATAACATTAAACTGCTTGCACAGCTAAGGCCATGGGCCTCATTACGAGTTCGCCGAATCGGAACCTGCAGATTCCGTGACGATGGTGACACCATGTCCACGACCACAGAGTCGCAGAATCAACGGGCGATAATGGCTTGTCGGTCGCACGCACCAGACCAACCCAGAAACGGTGTCACCGCCGGCACGTAAACACCCACGGACATGGACATATCGCCTCAAAAATCAGTGGAATAACCGTGACCGCCCCCGCCTGCACGGACACGGAATCACCGGATACAGAAACACCATGATCGCGAAAACCAGAAAGAGAGAGGTGGCCATTATTTAAACCACAATCCACTGCCATCCTCACAGACCACAGGCCACATCACCTTAAACAAATAACTCTGGGTTGCGAGGTGCTCCTCGCAAAACACTGTGAGCGCAAAACTCTTGTATAACTGCACAAACCCACGTGGAGTACATGCCTGCGGTGGAACACAATATGCCCTTGTCAGAAAATTATATGGTCTTGTTTAATTTGCTCATTATATCTATGCCCAATTTTATTATTGGTGTGTCTTTTGCAAATAATAAGGATGTTACGAATGTGTGTGGTATTATAAGAAAAAGTGTCCATCATTTGTTGAACAGAAGAAACGTTCCTACCTTAATACAAGAATTAGTAGCTTCTGTGTCAACCAAAAAAGAGAAACTACTGTTGCCTATTTTCACAGCCATCTGTGGTTCCTCTTGTGGGTCTGGCGTGACTGGACACCTCAGATCTGTCTGTGGGCTGTCCTTTTGTGGATGTGTGCCAGGGCCTGGAATAGAGAAATTGCTGCTCTCTAGCACTGTTGTCCCTGTGTAAGTTGGTATTGGGCCATGCATTAACAAATGATTGTTCATTACAGAGCGGGGGCCTGTACATGTGTCTCTGCCTGTGTTCGGAAGCGATTTAATTCTGAAAGTGGGGGCATCTGATGCTGTATGGTACTTTGCATCATCTGAACACTTTGAGCTGCTTTGGAAATGGAGACGCATTTGGTGTCTGCTGCTGCTGCAGAACATGTTGTGTGTTCTGATAATATATAGGTTGAATTTGTTGAGAATGTATCTGGGGCTGTGAATGTTGCTGCTACTGAAACACCGGCGGCTCTCTGCCCTTGGTGTCAAATGACACTACCTGCTAGTGAATGTGACAATTGGTTTTCACATGAGTCACACCATCCCAGTCATCCATATCGATGGGTAAGCCAATAAGCGGGCAATGAGATAATTCTGTCACTTCCCAGTATGGGCGGTCAGGGTAATCCTCAACAACATCCTCATCTCATGGGGTGATGTTTGTGTAAGTACCATCCAAGTTGCTTATCCAAGCAATGTTCAGCAGTGTTGCTGACAAATGTGTGCCAAGATACCATGTAGCCTTGCACTTACAAAGCCTTTTATACTGAAGTCCTAATCCTCTACAATGGAGGGATCAGAAAAAGAGTGACCATCCATGGCCACCTCAGGTAATTGTGAGCTACACACAGTTAACTGATTTTCAGTAGAATGTGCAAATGAAGCATTGGCAGCATAGGCAGAGAGGGCAAAAAAGGGAGATTCCACTTGTGGCCATGACATTTTACATGGGGTTTTTCCCCAAAACACACATATAGTGGTCCAAAGAGTATTCAAATATGATCATCATGCTACAGCGCTTCTGCGTCCACATGGACATGTGTGATCAACTGCAAAACTGCCTGCCTATGTCCAGTGACGGGAACATTAACACTGGTGAACATCCTTCCTGCACCCATACTCCTGGTCCTTCCACCTGCAGCATTCATCCTTTATCTGACAATTAGCCACAGCTTGCTTAGCCATGGCATCTTTACCTCACCACTGAAGCCTGGGTAGTACTTGGAATTGTCAAGTAACCAAGAGTGGACCCCAAGTGGCTCATTAATTATTGCCCCGATTTGCCAGTGTAGATTTCCTTCTTTAGCATCCAGGACCACAAATTGGCTCAACAGATGTGGGCCAACATTTCATAGTTAGAAATATAGCCTCAGAGACAGGTGCTTCACAGACACAATTATCATGGGTAATGTTGTTTGGTTTGTTTGTGATGTTTTTGGCTGTTACATCATGGTGCTGCATGATGGGTAGATCACACTTGCCAGTCCCTCTTTCTGGTGTAACTGATGTTTGTATGGTGAGCACTTGCATGATAAGGCCACTCACAGACTGTCTTTGCCTGGTGCTTGGGGGGCTAGGAGAAAGCTAATACCTCCAAGTACCTCTTCCTCGTCACAATACTTACTCTATGAAGGCACTGCGCCTTTCAGCAGAACCATTTGCCAAAAGTTCATCTCTACCCCAGGCATTCTGTGTGATTGTGTCACATAATTGCTGCAATAAGTTTAGTGCTTCCTGGCATGGTACAATGTGGGCCCACAGTGCAATATTGGGCTATGCTTGTGACTTGTTGTGGGCATGTACTGTGCTACAGTGTTGCCTTAGTGCCATTGGATTTTGTGCTGATTTTATTCTGTGAATCAGTTCACTGTGCAATAGGTTTGCATAGCACAATCCTAGCAGTGGTCCCAATGCTTTGATATGATAGTTTATTTACATAGCCCCTATGCATGACTTTTGCTGTTTTGTTGTGAATTAGGCACAGCAGGAAAAAGTTGCTTGCCGGATATCTGAGAAGCTGATTTATTTGCATCTGTTCCTAAGTGTAAATATATTTTATGTATTTTTAAAATAACGAAGGATGTAAGGACCCTGTCAGCTGCACATTTTTTGAAGGGTGTATAGAATCGTAAATCCAGAGCTTGGAGTTTTAGTTACAGGTATGAGGCTAGATTTCGTCCATTATTTCCTACTTCATGCAGAACCCAATTGCCATGTATAGTAAGGAAGGATTGACAAAAATGTCTAACTAAAAGAACATATGTGTGTGCAAAATAATTAATTCTTGAGCCTGCATTTTGTCTATTGATTTGTCTTATCTGACACGGCAGAACAATCCTTGCCTACAGATTTTTTTGGACTCCTCTAGTCACACACAAGCAAACAGAACCTAAATGCCCCAAAATGGCGTTTGGCACATTAAAAGAATAAAGGGATATACAACTGTTAAGCTAGGCCAGTAATTTCTAAGTACTGCTGAGCATGCAATAATGATGTCTTTGGATTCAAGAAACAGCCATGCAATTTCCCAACAGGATCTCTTTCAACAAAACACACCCTTATATTTTTTTTTCAACTGCACTTTTAATCTGTATACAATTTAAAACATAATCCACCACAGTGAAAGCTCTAATGTGGTAACATGATTTCCTTTTCGTTGTACAGATTGTTTACATGCATTGAATGCTCATTACAACTACTATGCTTATGGTAAAAAGACAAGCTTGCCAGAGATCTATGATCTACTTTGCGACGGGGGAATCAACATCCTATTTGTCGCAGAAACCTGGCTTGCTTAAAACTACAAAGTCATACTGCACAGCTGTCTACCTGACAATTTTAAATGCATAAAGGCAAACAGAAAAGGAAAAAGAAGAGATTGACTCGCATTGGCTTACAAAGAACACTGAAATATAAAAAAACCAAACCACTGAACATCACTTGTCCTTCACCCGACCTTAGACCTACAAACAAACCTTACATGTATACTCATCCATAGACGACCGACATACGGCGCAACCTTCATAGACACCTTGGTAGAAGCAATCATGAACCTGGACATCAAACATGATCACTTGATCATTCTTAGGGACTTCAACATGTGGTTCGAAGAAGAGAACGCAAACTCACAAAAAACACTAAATAAGCAGCTTCAGACAATGAAACTACAACAGATGGTGAATGGAGCAACGCACACTGCAGGACATACTCTAGATGCCATCTTTGCCAATAAAATCCTGATCACAACAGCACCACCAATCCAAATACACTGGAGCAACCACCGTATCATACCCTTTGTGATTCAAATACCATCAAAAGCATCCAAAAAACCTGAAAAGAACTCCCCAATCTGGAGAGCCATCAAAAACAGTAACCTATAAGAAAAACTAAAACCTTTGAAGCCATTGATTGCAACCTTGGACACAACTGACACATATGAAAATACAGACCTAATCCTGAAATGTATCGCAGAAACAATTGATAGCATCTCCCTGGAAAAACCCATCATCACAATACAAAAGAGTGGCGAGATGGTTCACGCCCCACCTCAAAGCAATGAAAACAAGAAGCTGGAAACTAGAACAAGAATGAAGAATAACTATGGCCAAGCTAAAAGAATAACATGTCAAAAACAAATCTGATTATACAAATAGAAAATGAAATACTACAACGACCGTATCGCAAAAGCGACCAACACTCACAAAGTACTTTCAACATCGTAAATGAAATGAGAAAACCCATGGATGTAATAACACACCCGTGTGCTCACAAACATGAGGCAACGATATTGCATATCACTTTTAGAATAAAATCACCAACATACATCAGATCATTCAAAGTAGACCGATCAACCAGGCTGTTCACCACTTCTAACCTACCCTGGGACCACAGAACAGACTGAACAGTTTTGCCCAAATGTCAAGAGAAAAACTCTTCATCTAGGTGAACAAAAGCCACAAGGCAGGCTCCACAATGCACCCCTGTAGACTAGACATCTACAAATTGAGGGTACACCATCGAAATGCTACTTAAATCTCTTCAATCTGTCATTCTCAATGGGGAGAGTACATAAACCCTTCAAATCTGCCTACATCAAACAATTCCTCAAAGATACAATGGGGATATGGAAATCCTCTCAAACTACAGACCAATCTCAAACATTCCCTACCTAGCAAAACTATTAGAGACCTATGTCTACGAACAAATATCAGAACATGTCAAAAAAAACCAACTATTGGACCAGGCACAAGTAGGATTCAGACTCATGAAAGGAACTGAGACAGCACTATTCTTTATAACAGACAACCTAAAACCAACACAGACTCCAACATGAACTCCAAATTGATAACACTTGACTTCTCTGCAGCAGTCGATACAGTCAACAAAAACACCCTCGTCAAGAGACTGGAAGAAATAGGGATCTGTGAAACAGCGCTGTTTTGGATTACATTTTTCAAAAGAACAGAAACAGTATGGATAAAACCATTAAAATCTGCACAGCAAGACAACACCCGTAGAGTTCCACAAGGCTCCACATTATCCCTGCTACTCTTCAACATCTATCTGACGCCACTAATCAACCTCATCAAAAGACATGGCTATACATATTACAACTAGTCAGATGATATCCAAATCATCTGCAAAAACAGTGATTAACAAGAGAAGAACCCACTGCTAATACATTGTCTCAAAGAACTCTACCAATTGATCAACACTAATAACCTCAAAATTAACCCGGACAAGATGGAAGTCATGATTACACCCGACAACCAAGGAAATAACCAGTACATCCCGTGGCCCACAGAACTGGGAACGCCACCCACACTGTCCAAAGTAGTCAACAAACCTTGTAATCCTAATGGACAATGAGTTAACTCAAGAAAATCAAGTAAATGCACTAATTAAGAAATGCTTCTTCCATCTTCCCATGATCACAAAGATTCTGCTCTTCCTCTCCACACACAAGACACAGGCCATCATCTCACCCATCATGTCCAGGACAGACTATGCCAACAGCGTATACCTCGGAATGCCGGACAACTTACTGAGGAAACTACAATGAATATAAAATGCAGCTGCCAGACTTCTCCTCAAAATCTCACAAAGAGACAACATCGAACTAGCACTAAGGATGCTACACAGGCTCCCAGTCAAAACACGAATCATCTTTGAAACAATGTGCATAACACACAGAGCAATTCAAGGCCAAGGAGGGGAATTTATACAAAAGAAAATCACGATTCCAAGCCATCAAGAACACTTTGATCCAGCAATAACATTTGTCTAGAACCTAAACCATACACGAGGAAAAAACGTGTTGGATCAGCATTTTCTTGCATAGCCGTAAAACTTTGGAATCTTGCCCCAGAGAAATACGTACTATGAAAGACCATGTAAAATTCAGAAAACTTCTAAAAACCTGAGTCTTCAGCTCTGAAAATGGATGAAAATGACTGAACAACATCCGCGCACCATGAAACGAGCACACAACAGAAAAAGACATGGACAATAGGCCAGATCACAGTGGAGGGTAGGGGAGAAGAGTGCCGTCTGACTGGGAATGGTGGTTGGAGATCAGAAGCGTATCTCATCCCGATAGATCGTCAAAGGTGGAAACAGGGGAAGGAGTTGTGTCCCACTAAATCAGACCACCAACGGTGAGAAACTCATCATTCATAAATGAACGCGGCTGGATGCAGAAACCATGCAACCCACGGTTGGACCATGGAGCACAGGCAACACATCACTCCTGAAGGAACACATGGGGTTGGTAATTGCTGCACAACAGGTGAAGGGATATAGGTTGCATTTAGTCAGAACAGCGGGGTTAGGAACGGTACTCCAGCTCTCCCTTCTACATACACCTTCTCAAACTCTGAACTAAACACAACTACACCTCTACAGCACCACAAACCTCCCACATTTCACAACAGCACAACAATGAAACAAAGCAAACAAAATCTTGCCCAACACTGCATGGTGACTACCAACTGAAAAATACACCTATGCTCAGTGACCGGTTTCTCTGAGCTAAACCTGCCAACAGCACATCACAACTCTCTTGCTCTTTTTTCCTGCTCAGTCCTAGTAACATACACAATACCCTTCCTGCATTACAGATCTGCCAGAGCTCCAAGAGACCACACAGATGGCAACAGTGTGAGGTATAAGACCATTTAACAGAACATAACAAGTGCACAATACAAACTAAAATACTATAAATGTTCTAACACAGTCCATATGCTTTGTTTTTACTCAACCTTCACAACTCCAGAACATATATTGCTATTACTACTATGTGCTATTTGCACATCTCGACCGTTATTGACCTCCTCTCAGCCACTCAGTATGTTCAGGCTGCAGTCAATATCTACTGGTACTGACTGCATTCTAAACTTTCAGCCTTCAGAAGCAGACACTGTAACACCAATACAAATTCAAGGCAAGCTATCTTTAAACCAGACACTTGCTCTCTGGGAGGATCATTTCTTTTGCTGAAGCATCCTATTTGACACATCAAAGAGACAGCTAAAACATGGGAAACTACTTTCACTTTCTTATAGAGAAACTGCTTACTTTCACATGACACCTCATACTTGGACACAATGCTTAATTTGTGGGAGTGTTTGCCAGGGTCAGCCCAGGCACATATTTCTGAGTGACAGCACTTATTGTCTCACACTCCGTTCAATAATGATATGGTGTTTTGGCAATTTTATTATTTTAATTTTCAGTCACTTAAGAAACACCTATATAATCAGAGAAAAATGTTAACAATGATGGTGTTTAAAGACCCAGTTAAACATATGACTTGCATCAAGACACAACAAATACATTTGGAATTTGGAAATCAGACATCTGCCATAGTTAGTACATCCATCAACCCAAATGAGCCAGTGAGAGTTGCAGCTTTAACCCCATACATATTGACACTGAGGGTAGTAGCTGTGGATGGTGGTAACACTGAGCAGAAAGCTACCATTCCTGATATGTCATGGGTGTCCCTGAAAATGTTTGAGGCCTGCCACTTATTTCACAAATTAAGCACTTCTTGTACATGATAAAAACCACTCTGGTTTAACCAAATTTACAATTACAATGCTTATCTTATAACAACAACCTTGTTTATTAAATACTACAAAATAAAGCCACATTTAAAGTACTAACACATTTTGCCTATTTACTTTAATCACTATTAAAAAAAATTGTATGCTTCCCCATCAGCACTCCAAAAGATTTAATGCTACTACCAGTATGTGCTAATAGCCTTATAGACCTCAGCAGCGGTCATTATCACTTAGAATAATTACCATCCCCCAACTTAACGTGGTGGCATGTCATTATCCTGTGCTAATGACACCTCACTTGGTATATAAATCTATGATAGCCTCATAGACATCTGGAAAATGACCATTCCACAAATGAAGGCCATTGGCGAACTCGTCAAGGGTCATTATCACACAATAATGATCCTACCTTATTCTATCCTTAATCTATAAGACTATGGGCCTCATCATGAGTTGGGCAGTATCCCAGCAGTAAATCTGCCGGTATACCGTCCAACGCAATTAGCATTACCGCCATTTGGTCTGCCAGATTACAAGTGGCGGTGTAAGTCCCAATTTTTCTGAGTCCATTGGCTCATGTTTGGCTCAATTACTGCAGTGTTAGTTCCGCCATGGAGGAAAGTCAGCAAATTTAACTCCAACTTTCCGCCCAGTTCATAGGTGGGCAGTGGGGTAATGCAGCACTAATTTTAACACTGCTGCATTTTTACTGCACCACCCAACTTGTGATGAGGCCTCAAGCCAGGCCAGTGCTAAGGGGTGAATGCATATCTGCCACCGTACATCTCATGACACTTGGCCAAAGTCAGAATGCCAAACTTAGTAAGCCACCATTAAGTGTACATTAACTGTATCAGTTTATAGTTTGTATGCTATCTGCCTGTGATGGTATGCAGTGCTACTGCAACAGAGTAATTGACAACAGTTATTGACTGTAAAGTTATACAGACACACAATTGCCACTTGCATAACATCTGTCAGGACTTTGGAATGGAATCTCATAAAACTCTAGGTAAATGCTTAGTGTGGCCAATATATAATCTTCACAGCCTGGGCTATTGTTGCAGCAAAGCCTGCTGAATGGTATGTTAAATAATTTTGTAGAGCACTTATACACCAATTATGACTTATTGGTGCTGCAACTGAAGCTGAGAGTAGAACAATGCAGAGACCTTCCTGGGAAAAATCAAATTCTGTGGGCTGCTCTAAAAGGTGAGGTAATCTTCTATATTTGTAAAAGTGAAAATATGTGGGTTGGCAAAGCATTGTTCGTTAAACCATTCCACACCGGTTCACCAATATTTGCACCATATTTTGCATGCTTACCGTTTAGGCCTCTCCGGACAATAGTGGCTACATGACATCTGGACATCCCACCCCTTTGCCCAGATTCCAGCAACACTCTACATTTTGTAAGCGATATTCAATCAACACTACAGCTAAGTCAATGCCTAGTCTGGGATGCTGAGGAAAACCCTTATTGATGTATTTTTATGTCCAGTTCAGTACTCTGGATGACAAACCTTGTATAACACCCCCTCTTAGAATCCCCCTGACCCCACTGAGCCAAGAGGTAGGTTTGTTTTGCAAATTAAAAGGTTTATTTGAAAATGTAAACAATATATATATATATATATATATATATATATATCACACTTCTATAAATAAATTGATAATGGATATTACACTTGTGAATATGAGCAGTAATCAGCAAGAGGTAACTTATGAATAGGAACAAAAGAATAAGGTGGGAAAGAATGCTTTGTATGGTTCAAGGAAACGCAATGATGAATGAAATGCAGTACAGAAAATAACTTGATATGGCTTCAACAAAAGACAATGTAATCACTTTTCCTTGACAATTCACTCCCCCCCTATGCAATGTAAGAAATGGAAGGAGAGCACACAGTCTTCAAGAATCCCAACAAAATGCAATACGAAATGCAGTATCCCCCCAACAATCTTAGAGGAAAACAGGTGGAGGTTTGAAACACAGGCCCAAAATGCTTTGAATGTGATGACGATGAAGTGAGAAATGTGCTAAAAATGCTTTTAATTCCCTCTAGAGATTCAGGGTGGGTGATATCTAGTTTATATTAGTTCAGGCTCACTTTAGCAATGCTCTATGTGTAACCAGCAGGTTAAAACGAATTTTAGCAAAGGAAAGTAAGAAGCTGCTGATTTTTACACGTGGCTGAAATTGTGCAAAATGTCAAATCGCGGCAAATTTACTTGCGCGTGTCGAACGTAATTATGGAGGCACTATATGGAGTAGGTTTGTTGGAAAGCCTAGAATCTTAGCTTTAAGATGAAAGTTAAATCTCGTTCCTAGCACAAACGGTTCCGGAGATATGGACGATTTTGTGAAAGTCGTTTTTCGGATTTTAAATTTTAAAGCTCAGAATGACAAATGACAGTTCTAAGTTTTAAAGATGACAGAATGACACGATTCTAGGAGGCAGTTCTAATAGGCTAAAATAGTTTGGATTAATTATTTTAAACTAAGAGATTGGTTTTTGCACAGTGAGTACTCACACTATATTTTTGCAATAAGCCGTCAAGGTCTGGTCAGGTTGGACGGGACTTCCGGCGGGTGGTTCTGAAGTCCGGGGTATCTGGGTCAGCTCCGCTCTCTGGGTCTGTCAAGCACCAGTTCTGCTCACAGCACTGCACAGTTCTGGTCTCTCTGGATCTCCGGTCTCTCTGGATCTCTGGTCTCTCTGGATCTCTGGTCTCTGGAGGTTGATGGATTTGAAGTCTGGAGTCTCCCGGCAAAGCGTCCCGCAAGAAAGTGGAAAGTGAATTCCCTACCTGGGTTTCAATGTTCGTTTTTATGTCTTTAGAAAGTGGGTGTGTGCGTTGGTCATAACTAAACCTGCCCCGCTCACTTATCATTGGCCAATTCCTCCTCTTTCCCTTGATTGGGGGAAGGAAATGTGAGTCAGAGTGATGCTGGAGGTTTTATGGTCAGAGGACCCTCCCCTTGTCAAATTGCACACAAATCTATTTCTGATCCAAATACATATTTACCTATGTACCATTTTTCTCATATTATAGGTCCAGTTAACATATTTTCTATAGCACCAAACCATCCGATCCCTGTCTTTGTACGATGTCGTGTCCACTGATGACAGAATTCTCCCCTTTTCATCCAGATAACGACCTCTAAACCTTTCCAGATTTTACACAAATGTGCACCATGGATATGGGTTTCAGATTTTTAACATGCATACATTTGGAGTAACAACCTTTTTTCCGCTACTATCCCCAAGAACATCCCACAGGGTCCTAACACCTTTTAAAATGTGCACGGAAAAATCCCAAGAATAATGATATTATTTATATAATTTTGACCAGTCTGCACTATGAGTTATCTATCTTTTTAAAATTATGCCCTGGTCAAAAAGGGGTGTGGCTTCCCACATCACATGGTGGAATAACTGGTTTGTCCACTTCCCCCAAGCTCAGTTTGCAAGCAGAGGCACTGCCCCTCCCAGTTTCCCCCAAGAGGAAGCCATTTTACGACCCCCCCCAATATAACATTTGCCTGCGGTCCCCAGGTGCCACTCCCCTTTCAATCAACAGGGCCATGTGATCTCCTTTTGGTGGGGCCAGCAGGATGCAGCCAGGCCTGGGAAGAGTTGTTGAGCCAGTTCAACTCCTGTCGGGGGTAGTTGTCAGGCAGAATTCAGCTAAATGTCACTTTAGATCCCAGTTTTCTACATTCAAATCCAACTTACATGCAGCTATTTTTATATATACATTAAATAATTACTTCCTTCAAGTCATTTCAGAATATAGTTTTACATTGTATCCACCTCTTAGCAAGTCTTTCCTTGGCCTGGTTTCGGTTCATTTGTTCAGTTTTACACAAAAGTCTGGTGGTTTTAAAACGCCGGCTTTCTGATAGTGGTGGGCACCGGTACTGCATCCATTTTTGACATGGGTTGCTTTTGGCAATCAGCATTGCCATTCCCAATGGTTTCAGGCTACTGTGTGTGTAGCCCAATGGTGGTTTTAGGCGGTGCCCTCCTGTGATCACAACATAGGCAAAAATGGGTGGCAGCCTATTCTTCATGTTTTCCCTATGCACTCTCTGGGGAGTTCTGGCCATCATGATGTTTTCCATGCCAGTACTGCACAGTTTTATGGTAGGGCTTGGATGCATGAGTAAAAACATCCCACAATTTGTTTGTGGGTTTGTGGCTTATACAATTCCACATAGTTTTACCAATCTGCACAACATTTTGCATAGTTACCTATTAGGATCTTCCGGACATTACTGGCTACATGACATTTGGACACCCCACGCTTTTCCCGGATTTCAGCAATGTCAAACCTGAATTCAGTGAAACATCAATGTGGTCATAGAAGGACTAGTCCTCAAACCTAGAATGCACATTTTCTGGGACATTTGCAGCGCAATGCACCACAGCGAACTGCACCAAACCAGGCAACAGGTGGGGGGAGAGCACAGTAGATCCCAGTATGCAGCAGCACACCAACTCTTGCCTCCCCCCAACGTCTGATCCGGGGTATGTCAGCCAGCCACACACGCCCATTGTCAGTGCAGTTTACTTAATTGGGCAAAGCACATCAAATGATAAGCAAATCAATCAGCGACCCACACGATCATTGCTTTGCAACAATTGATGAGAGTGTTGTCATGAGTGTCCACAGAACCCTTCTGAAGAACAGGTACTTTTTGCTGTTTTCAATAAATCAAAGCAGTTTAGGTAAGGCGTCCTACAAATTGTTGGCATGCACTTCAAAACTGTGCCCTCCCATTAACATTGTTTTTCATTTTTTAACCTTGAGCAATGCATCAGAACCACAGTATGACCATGACTGGACAGATGGAATTGATTGATGGTGAATGAAAGGGTCCAATCACCTACAGGGACTTTGGGATAAAACAGAAGTGAGAACTAGGGAGATGGAATGAAAAAGAATAGCTCCAGAAATCGGTCGGGTGACTGCCTTCTAAAGACATTTGCTCATGTACATATGAAGACAAAAATAAAAACAGCAATAATCAAGAGTGGAAAATATATATGCAAATGCAATGCACTACCTATTACCCCTGTGTCTGATAGGCTGAACCTAAGTTCAGGCTAATTGAAGTGGCAGCTAGTTCAGGCTAATTGAAGTGGCAGCTACTGTAAAGATCAGAGCTGTTACCAGCCCTGTGTGTTCGTGAATGTGGGAGGGATTCCTTTATGAGGACTTGGCTCCTGCCAAGCTGCGAAAATGCTTGATTGTGTTGTATGGGAGATAGGTTCTGTGTGCATTGTGCATACCCAACCTCATGTGGGAAAAAAGACAATCCAAGACGCCACCACCATGAGAAGAAGAAAAGGGAGCAGTTTCCTTTTTTATTTCCATGGTAGCAGTGACCGCGAGAGAGCGCATGTGGCCAGGAAGAAGATTGCACTGGAGTGAACAGTTACATCGGGTGAGATGGAAGGGTGGGGATTGTGGGGTTGCATGAGAGACATTGTGGGTTGGGTAGGGAGAGGTAGCCTGGTGGCACTGGTAAAATAAATTGTGTTATTGGAGTTGGGTAGCCAAGAGAAAGCAGGCCATCACTGACAGATTCTGTTTTCTTTTTCCGGCCACATGACGGGCCAGGCACACTCCCTGTGTGTGAACATGTGATAAGCTTTGCAGTATCCAAGGGAGAACATGACGAAAAACAATTAAAGAGAAAATTACATAGTCCACTGGCTGTGGAGGAAAAGGGGTGCTATTCAACAAAGGGATTCGGAAAACAAATACAATGATAGAGATACAATTAGAAGGATTGTGTACGAAGGTTAAACTTGGAGGGATGTGGAAAGAGGGAATACAGAGAGTTACAAGCAAGAGATACCAGATAGGGAGGGAAAGAAGGACCCACTCTTAAATTATTGGTCAGTGGATCCCCTTCTGTAATTGCAAGGAAGCAGGGTTTCACAATGTTTGACCTTGTTGAGTCAACAGGTCTTCATCAGGGATTCCCTCTGTTACCCCCCACGAATAACCCAAAGATGACAAAGGTGGCATTTTGTCCACCGATTTCTAAACCAATGTTTGCAGGCTTTAGGAAGCAACCTTGAACATTTCTGTTTTTCTCTCCGGGATTCCACACTCACAATCACATCCCTTGGGATGCTCAAATGGGAAATATGAGGGTAGACTGACCAGAATTCTGCATTATAAGTTTACCAGCAGTGCAGGAGTACCCACAGCAAATTCCCTGTGACAACCCAAGAGGACTTATGTTCTAAAAGTGTCTATATATTTATATATAACGTATACCATGGTTATTCATCATGCTTCACTCCAGATGTATTGGACTACAGATATTTTTGTATTTGTATATACACCATATATTTTGTTGAGCTACACCAGTTATTAAAGCTTTACTGACCCCGCGTTCAGGCAGTACCAAGAGTTATGGCCTGTATACCTTGTTAAACATACTCTCTCTGCTCGGGCCTTTATCTCCGTCTTCCAGACCCACACCTCTCAGTATCACTCTCAGTCAGAAGAGTGCTATATGGCTCAATTAGTGCACCCCGGATGGCATGCACGGCAGCCATTAGCCAGTCTGCAAGCTACATGAACCGGTAGACCTCACAGATTGTGCCAAGCATCACAGCGACACAAGCAGAGCTCTCAGCACGGCACTGCATCTCTTCTGGGGAGTGCCATGCTGAGACCAGAACGGCAACCGCACTGCACACCACCATGTTCTCCTTGTCACCTCGGACGCACCTGACAGACGTGGCCCATGCACTTGAAAACACCATGTACAACCCCTACTCGCCTAATTACCTCAGGGCTACTTGCACCACCCCTTCCACCTAGAATCTTTGCTGGGCTATACGTTGCAACCTCTCCCCCTCACTGCCCTCAGACTGCCTCTCCATTACTTTGCCATGCCACGCTGTGGGATGTCTCAACCCACTCATCCAAGCCCTGCAACACCATAATGGCCACTGGAAAGCATGCTGCTCGCCAGAAATCACCAGAACATGCGCAGTGAAAACCTGAAAAATAGGCTGCTATCCACTTTTGCCTATCTTAGTGAGCCCCGGACACCACTGCCGAAACCCATCCTTTGGCTGCTCACAGAGCAAAATCTCTGCCAAGTAATACAGAGCTGTCTCAAAAATCTGTTTTTATTTGGTGTCAAATTTGCTAAAATCATGGCTCACAAACCACCTAAAAACATCCAACCTCCTTGTTGGGTGTTCCACATCATTATTTATTTTTATTTTATTTTTATTTTTAAAGTGTAGTGTTTTAGTTTAAATTTAAACTTTTATCACACTTTCCGTTTTATTTCAATTCATCTCTTTTTCTTTCGTTTCGTCGTGACTGTCTTTACGTCCATCACCTCCTAAGGTAATGTTTGTTTATTCACTTGGTGTGTCCAGATGTTTGCATGTTTTCATCCGCTGGTTCGTCGTCTTTTTCTTTGAGGATTTTATCCAAAAAGTTTATACCCGCACATGAGAATCTGGGATTGTGTCCTTGAATAAAATAGTCCCATCGTTCCTCATCGTTGCTTTGGGTTATTTTTAACATATACCTTGATAACAAACGCTTTCTGTCCTTTGAAACGGCGGTGCAGTTCAACATGAGATGCATCGGTGTCTCCAGTTGACACTCTTTTTGACAGAACCTGCAGCGCCCTTCGTTAATGCCTCTTCCTCCAGTTCTGTTTTTATATTCATTTGTTGGGTAGACTCCCAACCAGATTTTTAGTAATGTTGCTCTATGTGTGTATGATGGAAATTTTACTAGATACTCTGGAAGCACATTTCTTTTTCTATGTTCAACTGCCATGGTTTTTATGTTCGTTAGCTTCATTTTGGCCTCTCTTGTTGCAATCCAGTCCTGTCTCATGAGCTTTTCTTTTACTTTGTTGGGGTTTGTAACCAGTTCTTCTTTAGATGAGTCCATTTTTGTTAGTACTTGGGACCATTCTCTTTTCCAATGGTTAAGGTAAGTTGAGCTTTTGTCTACTCCTTTGGTTGCCAGTATTTTATAGCTCTCAGCCGGACTGGTTTCACAGATTTTTCTCAACAGGCATAATGATTTCCATTTCATTATGGCTTCTAGTGACTCGAGCCCTAGTTCCGCTCTTATTGCCACTATCGGAGTGCACCTTGGAAGCTTCAATACTGGTTTCCAAAATCCACTTTCCAGTTTCGACCATATTTTATATGATAGATTCAAACCGGCTTCACTTCCGTATGTTAAGGAGGTCAGAACTTTTTGAACGTAGAACAATCTTACTGGAGCCAATGAAAATTTTCCATATTTGCCATCTAGGACCCTTCCTTGTGCACTTAGATTTCTGACTTTTACAAGCAGAGTTTCTGCCCAGCTCTTTTCCACTGTCGAGGCGTTGAGTCCGACTCCTAAGTATTTTATCGTCTGTATTCGTTCAAGAGATTCTCCTGCTATATGCCATTTAAATTTTTTCATTATGGCGTTGTTCTTGCCGTTTACAGTCAGGATCTTTGATTTTCCCACGTTGATCATCAGGTCATTTTTTTGCATGTAGGTTTGTAGGTTGTTTATGAGTCGTTGCAGCCCGATTCTTGTTTCGTCTAATATTACTATGTCGTCTGCATAGCATATTATCGCCACTTCCTGGTTGTTTATTTTCGGACTGAAATGTCTTGTGCATGATGTTATTTCTGGAATGTCGGCTATAAACAGTTTGAACAATGTTGCTGCAAGCGGACAACCTTGCTTCACACCCTTGTTGATTCTGATGTTGGCCGTCAAATCCCCTCGATCATTTACTCTGATTTGAGTGGTCGTGTTTTGATGTAAAGCCCTTATTGGGTTCAATAATTCCGCAGGACATGACCAAGATTTTAACTTTTCCCATAGCTTTCTTCTGTTTACGGTGTCAAATGCTTGGCTTAGATCAATAAATGCCAAATGTAGTTCTTTTTTGAACTCTATTGCGTTGGTTTTTAGCATTGATATGATAAATAGGTTTAGATCAGTTCCTGTACGCTTTGTGAACCCTGTTTGCCGCGGATCAATGATGTTATTCGTCTCTGCCCATTTTGACAGGTTTGTCTATAAGTCTGCTGCAAAAAGCTTTCCTGTTGTTGCGAGTAACGAGATTGGTCGATAATTTATAGGCAAATCACGTTTACCCTTTTTATATATTGGCACTGTTATGCTTTTTGTCCATGTGTCTGGGATCTTTCTTTGTAGTACAATTCTCTTGAATAAGATGTTTATTATCACTGCCCATGATTTTGGATCTTTCTTCAGGTGGATATTCGTCAACCCATCAGGTCCTGCAGCGGAGGAGTCTTTTAA
This sequence comes from Ambystoma mexicanum, assembly GCF_040938575.1. Taxonomy (NCBI): domain Eukaryota; kingdom Metazoa; phylum Chordata; class Amphibia; order Caudata; family Ambystomatidae; genus Ambystoma; species Ambystoma mexicanum. Next base: position 256,379,454 of record NC_090930.1, read on the forward strand.
TTTCCGAATAGCGATTTCAATTTCCTCCTCGTCCATCATTTTCATCCAAGGAAGTGTTGTTATCTCTTCAGGTAAGTCTACGTCCTCAGCTCTAGCTGAGAAGACTTCTGTGTAATGTTTTATCCAATCATTCTCAGATACTCCACATATTAATCTACTTTAGTGGTTCAGGGTACAATTGTTTATTAGGTCCCATGTTTCTCTGGTATTGGCCTTTTGTATGGTCTTTAGCATTGACTCCCCTTGCTCTTGAAGTCGTCTTGTTTTGAAGTCTGTGAGCCAGTTTTTATATTGATTTCGGCATACTTTGATGTTCCTTTGTTTGTCTATATTTGAGTCTTTTTTTCTTTTTTTACAAGCTCTTATTTCCTTTCTTAGTTGTTTCCTCCTTTCAACTAATTCTCTGCTGTATTTGTGCTTGTGTGTTAATGCGTCAGTTTTAAGTCCAGAGCTCGTTGTTTTGTAGGCTTCTAGTAATATTTCATAATTGAGGTGTCCCGTCAAATTATTTTCTGGTTCGACGAAGACCTCTTTCAGCGATAGAATATTTTTCATTGTCAGCCTTATTCGATTTACCGATGGATTTAAGGCTAAGTTAGTACTGTTCCCGTAAGATTTTAAGTTTTTCTCTCTCCTCCATGATGTTTTAAGGATGTTATGGTCACTGTCATTTTGAAATAGTATTTCAAAGTTTTCTATTTCCAACGCCAGGGGTAAAGAGACCCAAATATAGTCTATTGTTGTCGATGCTTGGCCATTCGACCACGTGTGTTTACCTGGAATGTCGCCACGTGTTTGACCGTTTAACATCTGCAGGTTAAAACCTTTTGCCATCTGTGCCCATCTGGCCGCGTTTGAGTTCCCCATCTGTAGTTCTTCTAACCGCGGGAGCCCATTTTTTGTCAGACATTTTATGTTTAGATCACCACATACAATTATTTGACACGTTGAATTCTGTTCCCTTCTTTTGACTATTATGTCTGTTATTGCTTGAAGGAACTGGATGGTTGTTGTTCCTGCTGGGTTCCAATAGACGTTTATCACTAGTAATGACGACATTTCCACAATCTTAGAGTCGCTGTCGGTTTCTAACAGAGTCCATTGTATAAGGTGGGTTGCATTACCTTTCTCCATGATCCGCCAGCCACTTCCCTTTCTTATTAATGTGATTAGGCCGGCATAAGGTCTCCCATCTCGTTCTTTTTTTGCGGGGTTCATGGCGATCTCGAAATTTCTGCATACCGGCGTTTCACGTAACCAGGTCTCCTGTAAACATATTATTGTGGCGTTGTTCAAAAGTGGGTTCTCCTTCGTCATCAAGTGCTTAAATCCCCTCGTGTTCCAAGAGAACAGTGATTCCTCGTTTCTTACTTCCGACTTTCTTTGCTATCTGTCTTTTCCATCTGAGGCTAGGGAACATGCTAACCATAGCCAGTCTTCTTGGAGCTCTACATTCCTTTTCAGACTGTCTTTTCTGCCCCTATTTGTTTTTTCTGTTTTTCTTAAGTCATCTTTCACCATTTCCTCAAGTTCTCCCTTCATGTTTGTCACTGTTATTTTGAAATTTTCTTTTTGCTTTCTGACCGCTCCCTTTTGCGGTACGGGAGTTATTAATGCTCTTTTCTGTTCACGAGGTGTTTGCTCTTTTTTCTTGTTGTCGTCTGATTTTGGATTGTTTAAAACTTCTCGAATCTCGTAGCCTCGTTTCAACAACTCTTTTCCATCTTTTAAAATTAATTCTTTGAGTGTTCTAGATTTCAGATGTAAAACCACTTTGTCCACACGTTCTTCGTCAATGTATTCAACCACCGCTATGTCTTCATTTCTTAACTTTCTCAATTTGTCCACACAGTGAAGCAGGGCTATCACGTTTTTCCGATTTAGGTTTTTTCCTTCGTTTTCTTCAAGCAAGTTTTCGACCAGCACCTTTTTAGGAGACTGGGCTCTTTCGTTTTGCTGTTTTTTCATGTGGCTGTGATTCTGCATATTGGACTGTTTTTTCCTCGGGTGCTTTGGGTTCCATGGATTATACGTTTCTCCTAAAAGGTCGCTCTTGATCTTTGCTTTTTCAGTCGGAAATTTTTCCCTGTTAATTCTATTTCTTTTTTCATCTAATGTTAGAAATCCTGAACGTTCATGGTAGTCGTCTTCCTCCGATTCCAAGTACGCGCTTTCGTCGTCCTTTGTTTTTTCTTCACCTTGTAGTGGACTTACTTCATTTTGCACTTGACATGGCGACTCAGCCACTTCCATTACATTTTGCCTGTTGTTTGCTTCCACCTCTTCAATGTAGAAAGAGGCATCCTCGATCAGATCTCTTGAATTATCTTGCGACTCTAGGACGCTTTCTTCGTCCTCAGTGATCAGCACTACATGCCTTTCACTTTGTTTGGGAGACGGTCGAGTTGTTCGTTCTAATTCTTTACTTAAGGTCACGTCTTCATTTTCTCTTGTTTGTTTAACGTTCCTAAATATTGGCCGTATGCTTTTTGTAGATCCCTCTCCTTTTTTTGAAGTTTTCGAAAAGCTCTTTTCTTTAGCCTCTACTGTTTTGGTTATTTTGAGAATTTTTTTCGATGATTTTGTAGCTTCGACCGTGTTTTTGTTTTGGGTCTCCTGCCTTTGTTTACGACCGAACACGGGATAGTGCTCCTCTTTGTTCAAGATTTTCTTTGTAAACTCGTTGTCTCTTGTTTCGGCTAAGAGGTCGTCGGCTCGTTTAGTCTTGTTGTTCTTCCTCGGGTCTTCAACCAGACCTTCAGAGGTTTTTTCCTTACAGTTCATGTTTTCGCTAGTGCTACTTGGTCGAATTCCTGCATCGTCTGGGTCTTGCACTCTAATTTTTGCTAACGTGACTTTATTCAATTTTTCACTATGTGTTAGTACTGGGCAGTCTTCTTGATTTTCTTTATCATAGCCCTCGAGACTATTTGTATCGGATCTCTTTTCCATCGTGACCATTTGTTTAGTAGTTGCAACCAGCCTCTGGAGATTTTGGTTCCTCTCTGCAGACTCTATGGATTTCCGCATCCATTTTAGTGAGTCTAGCAAGGCGTTTGTCAAGATGTCTTTTTCTTGTCTATCTCCACTTGCAAGGTCAAACAGTCTCCTTTGCCATGCCGCTGAGGTTTCTGCTTCTTGATTTAACCTTGCTTCCAGTTTTAAAGCTGTTAATTCTTGGGCGGTTAGCTTGGTGAGCATTAAAGCTACGAGAGCGTTGTTGTCCTTTATGTTTTCACTGATGGATTCGTACAGTTTCATGTATGGGGCTAACGAAATTGTCAAGGCGGCCATTACATTATTCTGCAATTGTGTTCCCAGTTGTGGGAATGAAGTTGGACCTACAACTACTTCTTCGTTGATGTTTATGCACTCTTTTGTGTTTCCTGTTGGTTTTTTTTAGTACTTTGCGAGTGAATGATGTATTGAGTCTTTCTATGTGGTGAGCATTCATCTGTCTGTGTTGCGGTGCATCTCGTCATGATGTTCTCGCAGGACTTTTCCCCTTGTTGTGTTTGAGCGTCAAGGAACCGGCGCCTCTTTTCGAATGTTGAATGCAAGCATCTTTTGTCAGTTGGTGAATATGTCGATAAGTCAGCATCTTCAAAATTAAGAAACTGCTGGGTTCTTAGTGCCCTACACGGGGTCTTCTCGGTTCGAAGTCCGTACGCGCTGGTTGTAGTTTTTGTTCGTGCTCCCAGGTCTTTAAGTTCACCTCTCCCTAGAGAGGGACTGCTTTCCTGGCTGGGTTTTGATCTGTTACCTGTTGTTATTCTCTTCATTGTGTTTCCTTCCATTGTTTTAATAAAGTGTTCTCTCCATTCATGTTCTCCAATCTCTTCGGCAATTGAGTTTTCCTGACCACCATTTTTAGCAGCAGATCTTTTCCCAATTAAGGGGGAATGCAGTTTTTTCTTTGCTGATTGAAGGAGCTGGATTGTCTGTCTGTGTGGGTCAATCCCCTCTTTCTGACTAATTCCAGTTTTCTGCGATCTTTGCTTGATTAATGATTCCAATTTTTTGTAGTCATTCTCGTTTGGTCCTGCTTCCAATTGTGCCTTTATGTTAGTTATTTGTTCTTTGGAGACATTCAAGTCGTCGTGTGGTATTCTGCTGTTGTCTGTCTTATGATTCTCTCCTTTGTCACTTATTGATAGTATTTCGGAAGCATCTGAGTAAACTGATTCGTCCAAGTCTTTGTTAAGTGGTTGTATGACTTTTTCAGTGTTGCTTTCGCTGGTGGTATCTTCATCTTCGATTGTCGTTAGTACTTTGTTTTTTAGATTTTGCTCTAACAGAGTTTCTGGTGGATATACTGCAACCTGTTCTCTGTTTATCATTGTTAGACTGCCCTCGTTCCTTTCTTCCACGGGCAGATTTTCTCTTGTTTCATCCTCTTCCGTTCTTAAGTCAGTTCTATTTTGCTGAGCTTCCAACAACATTCCAAGATCTGTGAGTTCGGCGTCTGTCACGTTTAGGAGTTCAGCTGGCAATGGTAATGTTGAATCTAAGTCTTCACAATGTGATTCCTTTTCGTTTATACACTGCTGTACTAAAACGTTTTCGCCTGTGGATGAGATCTGGACTTTTTCTGCACACTCAGTTGTCGGACTTTCTCTATAGGCTTTCTCACAGAAAGCGTTTCCTTCATCATGAACTTTTATGATTGTATTTATGTGTGCGATTGCTGATGTTGTCAATTTGAATGGGTTGATATTCATATCTCGTTTGATTGCTTCCCTCCTCTGTTCCCTCCCTCCCAACTCTGTGTTTTCTGAGTTTTTTGACAAGTCAATGTTCGATATTCTGGGAAAGGCAGCAGTCTTACCTCTTTCTTTGTGTATGTCGTGGATAATCCCCGGCCTCTCTCGTTGTTGCAGTGGAAGTCTTGAGGTTGCTCTTGTGAGTGGGCGGGCTGTAGCCCCTCCTATAGAGATGTTGCTGCTGTCTTCTGTTACTGTTATAGTCGAGGCCATCGTTCAATGCCTCTCTTTGTGATTGTCTTGTTGCTTTCAAGCACAGCCCTTGTGCCGCAGGATTTATTTGAGATTCGTTTCCTTCCCGGCTGGAGATTATAACTGTAATGTCATGGGTTTACGTTCAAGATGGGGTTCAAAGAGGTTATATCTCCGCAGTCTCCCCAAGTTAAGGTGGTGCACCCCTGCGCCAAACAGCCGCACAACAGCCGATGTGCTTTACTCCCTCGGGCTTAACGCCGCGAGGGTGGGTGTCTCCGTGTTTTGAGGCAGCTGGGGGTCACGTGATGCCTCACGTGTGTCTGTCAGGCCACGCCTCCTCCAGGAAGCAGGCACGGGACAGAGGACTTGAAAGAGCCCCTTGGCAGCTCTGAAGCGTTCGTTTTCCGGTTCTCCCGAAAAGAAAAATGCTGCTTTAGGTAGGTGCTGCAGCGTTCGCCCCTCGGGCGGGTGTCTCTGTGTTTTGAGGCAGCTGGGGGTCACGTGATGCCTCACGTGTGTCTGTCAGGCCACGCCTCCTCCAGGAAGCAGGCACGGGACAGAGGACTTGAAAGAGCCCCTTGGCAGCTCTGAAGCGTTCGTTTTCCGGTTCTCCCGAAAAGAAAAATGCTGCTTTAGGTAGGTGCTGCAGCGTTCCCCATCATTATACTGCAAACGGAGTTGCTGAATCCACATAAATCCAATGTCAGAAAGAATCATGTGTTATTAGAACAAAATGCACTTTGATGGAAAGACAGCTGTCAAAATGAGTGTAGTACCGTTACTCGGCTCTGTCAGGTGCTGGCGATTTATAATTCTGACAGGAGAGCTGTCTTTCAGAAGTTAAATATGCCAAAGAAGAGAATTCCATCAAAATGCCATATAGAGTGCCACACAGTGATTTCATTGTGGAGAAAGACTTGATTTAAATATATGTTGCTTATTGTGAGTTTATATATGTATTTTTTTTTTACAAGGAAGTATGTTACAATTGATCAGAAAGTAACTTGATGCAGTTAAAACTCCAAAAGCTTGCTTACCATGAGAACCCTTCACACCTTTTCCCTGGACAAAGGAAGCCTCCCCTGCCCTTGGATAAGAGATTGACAGACTGGTGTGAACAGGAACTAGCCAAGGCACCCTGGCCTGCTGCTCTCAGTAAAGACAATGGATTCTTTGGGATGAATAGAATATGCTGATTTGGATGTGACTGGTCAACAACTGCTCTGGGAGAGACAGGACATGTGACCTCTGAGGTAGGCAGATTTAGGGGGTGGAGACAAACCATTGTGGATTCAGGTAGCCCAGCAAATATATGTTTTATAAAATTGCGTATTTTACCAAGCTGACAAAAATGTACAACTTTGAGACGGTTAAAATGAAGAATTCACTCACAATTTAAGACTAAGCTGGACGCCATGTGATGTTCTGAGACCAAACCCCGGAATTATTAATATCACAGCTGCAGTGTTGTTGCTATGAACATAAGAATTTACAGTAATATGCCCAGATAGGAGCTGCATGCATGTATCAAATTTGGTGCAGAACCAAAACTGGGAAACTCACCAAAAGCGCAAATAAGTGCCATTTCGGAACTAAAGCTCGTAGGAACATGGGACTTGAACAGAGACATGCCTTAATTAATCTGTGATGTGTATATGTATTATGAAAAACTTGTGTATCTGGGAAATATGTTTTTTGGGTAAAATTGATTTTCTCTGTAAAAGCAAAGGGGAGGGATTTCAGTTAAGCCATAAACAAGACTCATTCTGACACGCTGATCTTTTCTCCAGTCAGGGGACAGAGAATCCTCTAACCTATTAAATCCTTAGGGGGTTTGGCATAGAGAATCAGCCTACCCACCCACTTTGGAAACACATAAATAGGAACTGCTGAGACCCAGAAAGGACACACTTTTTTCCACTACTCACCGATTCCTGCGAAGCACTCTGCCAGACCAGATCCAGACAATATCCAGACAGAGACACCAGACTCCAGATCTAGATCCAGAGACCAAAACTCTGGAACCCAAACTCTAGAACCTTGAAGCAGAGAGGCCTAAACCAAAAGTCTAGCAACCTGATTCTCACATTCAACAGCCGGGCTGAGCTGTTCTATTCTAGCCAAGAACCCTGTGCTAGAACCATGGTCGAGACCCAGAAAGCAGAGCTGTATCCAAGACCCGTCAGATCCAGTTCAAGAGGCCGCAGACCACCGTGCAGTGCTGAACGCAGAACCCAGAGGGCCTGAGACCGTCCGGTGGAGAGAGTGAAGCCAAACCCCTTGACCAGATCTTTGACGAGGCTCATGCCATTCCAAAGCTAGGAGTGAGTATCTAGTCTAGAACTGTCCATAACCATTCTCTTAGTTTAAAGTAATCCTCTTCCATGCATTTTAACCTGTCCAGAACTGCATTATAGAATCGTGTATCCATCCTATTGTTTCCGAATCTTTAAAGCGCATCTGTCATTTCTGAAATCTTGATTTTATTTCTGCAAAATCTACCTTCACAAAAACATCTGTAACTTTTGAACCACATTTTAAAGCTAAGATCCTAAGCTTTCCAACAAACCCAAAAATGACATTCCAATTCATCATAGTTTTTCCATAATCGCAATTTACGCAAGCGGAAAAATTGCTGCTAATTGCAATTTAGCTCCATTTCACCACTTGTAAAATAGCTGTTTCTTGTTCTCAATTGCTGAAATTCGTTTTCAATTTGATAATCATTCATGAATCATTGCTAGTGTTGACCTGAACCAATCTAAAGTAACTATCACTCATCCTGAATCTCTTTTAGCAAATTAAAATCAATTTAGCAGATTTTCCTATCCATTGCAATCACTTTCAAAAGCGTTTTGACCTGTGTTTTAAAATCATACCTGTTTTCTCTAAGCTTGCTTGGGGGAACTGGGATTGAACTGCATTCTTGATTGTCTTCCTGAAACCTGTGTGCCCTCATTTCCACCTCTTCATATTGCATACTGGGGAGAGTGAGTAGTCACAGGGAAAAAGTGATCATATTGTCTTTTGTTGAAATCATATCAAGTTTATTTCTGTGTTGCATTCTTTCCCATTATTGCATTTCCTTGAACCATAAAAGTATTTGCTGCTACCTTATCCTTCCTATTCCTACTCCTAAGTGATTAAGGAGAGCATTCATTTTGTAATATTACCCATTGCTGATTACTGTCCATATTCCTAAGTGTGCTATTCAAATATTATTTTGTTCATAAAAGTGGGATATATATATTGTTTAACTTCAAATAAGTCTTTTAATTTGCAAAACAAACCTACTTCTTGGCTCAGTGACATCAGAGGGATTTAAAGAGAGGGGTGTTATACAAGGGTTCATCATCCAGATTTAAAGAACTTTGACATAAAAATATATAACTAAGGGCTTCCATTGGGCATCCCATCCTAAGCATTGACTTACTGGTCGATTCATGGAATTAATGTGCGCCGAAAATTCCCGCGCAGAAGTGCCAAAACGTGCGATTCGCAGTAAAAGTGCGAAAATCGCAGTGCAACTGCGAAAATCGCAGGGAAACCAGCGCACATCGATTCATGGAAGTCCGTGCGCGAGAAAACATTGGATGTGCGCTGAAAAAGTGCGCGGCGCACGCCGGCGCACAGGTCATCCAACGGCGTGCGCCACGGCCACTGCGAAATCGCACATAGCGCGGCGCATATCACAAAAGTAGGCGGAACACGGGGCGTAACACTCGGAATGGGGAACAACGCGTGAAAATATGGGCGTCACGGGGGAAGTACAGGAGGCAAGTGCGCGGAACACCCACACGCTCGCCTACAACCCGTTTTCATGGAATCGAATAGCGCAAACCAGCGCACAGTGAAAGACGCGCACAGGGCCAAACAAGTACGTCACAAGAAAGCAGGCGGTAGCGTCCCTGCGCCTGAAATAAATGTGCGCCAAAATGTGCGCTAACAAAAAGCACCCATATACAGCTATGATGAATGGTCCATACAGGGGCCCTCTAGGACAAATGAGGTGCAAAGGGGTACCGACAAACACGGACACCCGCTGTGTGAAAAATAGCTTGTGCGTGTATTACGGGGTTCGCAGGAAGTTCCACATGCGATTGGCCTGGGCACGTGTATTCCGGGGTGCGCGGGAAGTTTTACATGCGAATTAGCAGGGTACGTGTATTACGGGGTTCGCGGGAAGTTCCACACGCGATTGCCCTGGCTCCGTGTATTTCAGGGTGCGCGGGAAGTTTCACACGCGAATTAGCAGGGTACGTGTATTTCGGTGTGCGGGGGAAGTTTCACACGCGAATTAGCAGGGTACGTGTATTTCGGTGTGCGCGTGAAGTTCCACACGCAATTTCAGCAGAGTACGTGTACTCCGGGTGCGCGGCAAATTCCACACGCGAATCCAGCAGCCTACATGTATTTCTGGGGTGCAGGGGAGTCCCACACATGAATTGGCCATGTGGGTCCTCCCAGCTGTTCCCTCTACACCCTTCACGGCCCCTGCAGGCAGCCCACACCACAGGGGACTACCCTGCACCCCTGCACATGTCCCGCAGGCAGCCCATCCACCATGGCCATGCCCCCCAGCCAACCCACATGTCAGCTTGCACTACTGCCCACCAACGCATGTCTCCCAGCACCCCCACCCCCCTGCATCCAGGGGCACCCTCCACCAGGCCCCCACTCATGTCTCCCTGCATCCCCACCCCCCACCAGTCAGGGGCACCCTCCACCAGGCCCCCACTCATGTCTCTCTGCACCCCCACCTCCCAGCATCCAGGGGCACCCTCCACCAGGCCCCCACTCATGTCCCCCTGCACCCCCACCCCAGCACTGTGGGGCACCCTCCACTAGGCCCCCACTCATGTCTCCCTGCACCCCCACCCCTCATCAGTCAGGGGCACCCTCCACCAGGCCCCCACTCATGTCTCCCTGCACCCCTACCCCCCACCAGTCGGGGGCAGCCTCCACCAGGCCCCCACTCATGTCTCCCTGCACCCCCACCCCCCAGCACTGTGGGGCACCCTCCACCAGGCCCCCACTCATGTCCCCCTGCACCCCCACCCCCCACCAGTCAGGGGCACCCTCCACCAGGCCCCCACTCATGTCTCCCAGCACCCCCACCGCCCTGCATCCAGGGGCACCCTCCACCAGGCCCCCACTCATGTCTCCCAGCACCCCCACCCCCTGCATCCAGGAGCACCCTCCAACAGGCCCCCACTCATGCCTCCCTGCACCCCCACCCCCCAGCATCCAGGGGCACCCTCCACCAGGCCCCCACTCATGTCTCCCAGCACCCCCACGCCCCACCAGTCAGGGGCACCCTCCACCAGGCACCCACTCATGTCTCCCAGCACCCCCACCGCCACCATCCAGGGGCACCCTCCACCAGGCCCCCACTCATGTCTCCCAGCACCCCCACCCCCACCAGTCAGGGGCACCCTCCACCAGGCCCCCACTCACGTCCCCCAGCATCCAGGGGCACCCTCCACCAGGCCCCCACTCATGTCTCCCTGCACCCCCTCCCCCCTACATCCAGGGGCACCCTCCACCAGGCCCCCACTCATGTCCAACTCATGTCTCCCTGCACCCCCAGCCCCCAGCATCCAGGGGCACCCTCCACCAGGCCCCCACTCATGTCTCCCTGCACCCCCAACCACCTGCATCCAGGGGCACCCTCCACCAGGCCCCCACTCATGTCTCCCAGCACCCCCACCCCCCAGCATCCAGGGGCACCCTCCACCAGGCCCCCACTCATGCCTCCCTGCACCCCCACCCCCCACCAGTCAGGGGCACCCTCCACCAGGCCCCCACTCATGTCTCCCAGCACCCCCACCCCCCTGCATCCAGGGGCACCCTCCACCAGGCCCCCACTCATGCCTCCCTGCACCCCCACCCCCCACCAGTCAGGGGCACCCTCCACCAGGCCCCCACTCATGTCCAACTCATGTCTCCCTGAACCCCCACCCCCCAGCATCCAGGGGCACCCTCCACCAGGCCCCCACTCATGTCCAACTCATGTCTCCCAGCACCCCCACCACCCAGCAGTGTGATTTGCCTGTGTACGTGTAGATCAGGGTTGCGCGTGTAGTCTGACACGCGATATCAGCAGGGTACGTGTATTACGGGGTTTGTGGGAAGTTCCACACGCGATTTCAGCAGGGTATGTGTATTTTGGGGTGCGCGGGAAGTTTCACACGCAAATTTGCAGGGTACGTGTATTTCGGTGTGTGCGCGTGAAGTTACACACGCGACTGTGCCTGTGAGAGTGGGGTACGTGTATTCCAGGGGTGGGCTGGATTATTTACTCGCGACTGGGCCTGGGAGAGCGTGTTACGTGTATTCCTGGGGTGGGCGGGAAGATTTAAACGCTCGCCTACAACGCGCCAAAAAATAAAAGGACCAATTCTGAAACACGTATGCCAGCATGAAGCAGGCGCACGTCCCGCGCAGCATAAAAGAGTGCGCAAACAACAAACAAGCTCAGACGCCAGGATGAATATACCGTTCCTAGCAGCAGTGGCCGTGGGATACCGCAGAAGGAGGAGAAGGATAGTCAGGGCCAGAATCTTCATACCCAGAACCAGCCTATTTGGTATGCCAGATCACCAGGTGTATGGGAGGTACAGGTTGCCACCACACATAATACTCGACCTGGTCAGTGAGTGGGAGGATGACCTCACATCACCCACCCTGTGCTCCCAAGCACTCAGCCCCCTGGAGAAGGTCCTCTATGTACTGCACTTCTTGGCTATCGGATCATTTCAGCGGACAAGTGCCATAGTGGGGGGGGTGTCACAGGCCATGCAGTCACGGTGCCTACACCAGGTGTTGGCCATCATCACTACACGCCCATCAGTCCGCAGGCACATATACCTGCCCAGAACACCTGCAGAAAGCCAGGCTGTCAGGCAGGATTTCTACAGGGTGGCACAATTCCCCAAAGTGCTAGGTGCCATTGATTGCACCCATGTGGCTCTACGTCCCCCCAGGGCATCTGAGCACATCTATAGAAACTGCAAGCACTGGCATTCCATCAACGTCCAGGTAGTATGTGATGCCAAGGGAATCATCACCTCAGTATATGCCAACTATCCAGGGTCCACCCACGACAGCTTCATTTACAGAATGTCAACCCTAAACCGGAACATGGAAGCTGGGCGGCATGGCGATGCATGGCTGCTTGGTGAGTAGAAATGCCACAGCACACGCATGCATGACAGATACAGAGTAATGCCAATACCCCACTAATGATCCCCATCACCACCTCCCCAGGGGACAGTGCCTACCCTCTGAGCACACACATGATGACGCCAATTCGGAACCCCATCACGCCTCCCGAGGTAAGACACAACACAGCCCATATTGCAACACGGGGCATAGTGGAGCGCACATTCGGAGTGCTCAAGTCACGCTTTCGCTCCCTTGACCGTTCTGGCGGGCAGCTGTTATACGCTCCCCCAGTAGTGTGCAGGATCATAGTGGCAGCATGTGTCCTGCACAATGTTGCAACACGCCGGGGCCTGGCTGTGGACATGGTGGTGCCCCCACATCCCCAACCACATGCACGCCCACCGCGCATGGGAGGGGAAAAGGCACGGGGTGAAGCAGCCCGTACGCAGCTGGTGGCTAATTAATTCACATAGAAAGCACACCCCTGTGGAGTGCACAAAGCCCTGGCACATACTATCTGACAATCAATGATGATTCAATCTGACAATTATGATGAACAAAGGGACAGTCAACTGTCAGAGCCATAGCAGCCTGAGATTGTTCATCTGGAAGTGTCACAATGTGTGCATCCCTACCTACTCAAACACCACCAATGCAGTGTCATCAAAAGACACACTTCCATGCAGCAAAAATGAATACCCACTTGCAAAATACAACATGAGAACAGTGCCATGTCACCCAACCCCTCCCCGGCACGGCCACACAACACACCATGACATGTCATACAATGTGAGAGCAAACAAATTAATCCCCACAACATGCCCAAGTGTCACCAACTACAGTGTCCCTAATGGAAACTGGCCACACATGAAATGCTCACAGTAATGCAGGACCAACAACACACATTACCAAATACTTACCAAGAATACCAATCACCTACACAACCTCCAACCTACCATAAACATGACAGTACGGACTTAAAAAATTGGTACCCTATTGTGGGAGAATCGCTGCTGTCGCTCTCCTCACCCTCTGCAGCTGCAACAGGAGGTGGTGGCACTATGGGAGGCAGCCCACGCAAAGCCCTAGTCTGGTCCTCCATGGCAGCAAGCATGCGGGTGTGGAAGGTCTGGTTCTGGAGGATAATTGTGCGGAGGTCCCCATGCAACAACTCACGGGATGCCCGGACCTCCGCCATAGTTGCCTGCATCTCAGCTGAGAGCGTATGTGTGAGCCGCTCCAGCTGCTGTTCTGTCCTCGTGTTAGTTGAAGCCTCAAGCTCAACCAGAGTTGCCCTGAGCTGACGGAGTTCCACCCTCAGGGCTTCCCTGTGTCCCTGGGACTCAATGGCAATGGCTTCCCACAGAGTCTCCAGTGCCGCCCGCCTGTCCCTGTCGGACGCCAACATGTCCTCCCTGTGTGACTGGCTAATGGAGTCTGTTGTCTGCTGTAGTTGTTCAATTAGCCTTTCTTGGGGGACAATGGAAGTGGCCACCCTATCCATGGCCTTAGCCATCATCTCAGTTGATGCTGTCTGTTGGTTTGCCATACCGTATATGGATTGTGTTAGGCGGAAACCTGTGCAGTTCCCTCTGGGACCACTGCAAAAGATTTAGGACTACAGGCGTTTGGCGGTGAACCCACTTGGTAGCAGTCTGTACCACACAGATTCACTTGGTAGCTGTGGCTGAGCAGTCAGACTTCTCTCAAGAAAAGTTGAGCAGTATGTGGAGTATACAAAATAGGGCAATTCTTCACAGCAAGACAAGCAAACACGCAACGAGGCTTAGTGTAAAGATATTAAGGCATTTATTTATAACGAAACATCTATGGAAAACACTAAGGCAAATCACGGTAAACAAATCAAACACAATTACTCTACGAAGTAGAAAACGATCAATCCCCCTAGCAATATATCGACAACTCTAGGTTCTACCGGTACCACTTATTTTCAGACAGAGGTGTATACCTCAACCTAGATGACACTCGAACATAAGTTAGGACGGGAGAGAAAAGATAGGCAGATCATGAAATCAACACAGTTCAATCCTTCGCGGATAAAATGCAAGGCAGGAAGGCAAGAATCACAATAGATCATAAAGTTCAGAGGGCAGGCCCACTCGGAGAGAGGCAAGGCGTGATGTCCCAAAAAGTCTCTAGAGAAGATGCATTCAAGTCTTTGTAGCAAATTGTTATCGGCAGGTTGAACCAGTTCAGAACAAAGAATGAGAAAAGCTTGGAGGCGACCCAACGGAAAGGAGAGGATTAAGACACCTCGCTCAATCCGATCGAAAGGGAAGCCAGGCGGACACGGTACCTTATTGTGGAGAGCAGCTCCGGCGGGGGCAGATGTTCCTGGTGGTGGATGCACGTCGGGTCTTTGCCAAGAGTAGAGAGGTTCTCATCGTCGAAGAAAAAGGAAGTCCGGTGCACCACCAGGGAAGAGACCAGCCGCGGACTACTCCGTCACAAGGCACCACCTTTTGGTCGCAGTACAGGGGTAGTGGCTATCCGGTTGCCGGGGTGCTCTGCACGGGCAATTCGACCACTGCGTCCTGAGGCGAATAAAAAGCAAAGGGGGCTGGTTGTTCCCACCAGCCAGGGGAAGAGACTCTCCGGCAGGGAGATCTCCTCTGTCGTCGGGAAGTGGTGAGTCGGTTCCGCAGGGCTCCACCGGAGGTGTCGTCGTGCAGGTCGGCTCAGTGTTACCCTCGTCGGATTCTTAGGTCCTGTGGCGACTTCTGAAGATCCAGTCCCAAAAGCCCTGCTTTTATGCAGAAAACCCCCATTCATTCAGCCTAGCTGTCAATCAACACATGCTAAGTGGTGAGCGGGAACGCTCACCACTTGGGCCAATCACACCAGAGTGCGACCTGAGTTGGCAAGGCAACTCGGTCCAGGGTGCCTAAACCCCCTCCCACACCCCTGAGGTAACCCAGACAGAATGGCACCACTTTGGAGGGTCTCTGTACAGAGGCCCGCCAAAAGTGGAACAAAGGGCTCGACCTTTGGTTTAGGAGTCACAGAGACGAACACAGACGCCATTTTAAAAACCGAGTTCTGGCAGAAAATACCATCCGATAAACCTATTTAGGATAAGTAGACCGGTGGTACGTTGGAGATTAACGAGAAACAGTATCAATCTCCAACAATGGGACGAATCCCATAGGGTTATGTTCGGGGTCGAACATAACAAGTAGTTTCCACTGCCACCAGCCAAAACTCGACGAGGGGGGACGGGACAGTGCCCCCTCGAGTAACAGGTCTAGGAGTAATCGAATTACCCCTACTAGTACGTCCACAATAAGATGGTTTGTACTAGTCCTGTTAGTAAATTTAGGTCTAGTAAAGCCAATGGTGACTTTACATGCCCGGGGAGACAGTAGTCAGTCCCCGGGTATGGAGTCTATGGTGGGGGTCCGCTAGGACGCCCCAGTGTTACAGCACGTAGGGTGCGGTGTAACACACATAGAAAAACATATGAGACCCTATGGAGTAAAAGACCCCATAGCCCATTGAACACATAGAAATTTCAAAGGAATTACACACACATATGTCCAAGAGTGGGAGAAAAGAGTCTCAATCTTGGCAGGATGGAAAAACCAAACTCCAGAAATCCAGCAAAGCTGCTGGGGGACTCACTAGGTTAGGAAATTCAGCCTAAACAGAGAATTCTCCCTAACACTCGCCCCCCCAGACTAAGGGACAGGAGGATTTAATCCACTCCTGGATGAATCTCATACCTCTATACCTCTAGTCGATGACATACATCCTAGAGAGACCATCAGCATTTTGGTGGTGACACCCTGACCTGTGCTCAATGGTGAAATCAAACCCTTGCAGGCAGATCGACCATCTCAATAGTTTTGGGTTTTCCCCTTTCATTTGCATTAACCATCTCAAGGGTTGGTGGTCAGTCTGAATGACGAAAGTAGAACCATACAAGTACGGCCTAAACATCTTCAGAGCCCACACGATAGCAAAGCACTCTCTTTCGATTGTTGCCCACCTTGTTTCAGGATCCTTCAGCTTGCGGCTGATGAAGCAAACGGGGTGCTCCCTACCTTTCCCATCCAGTTGACTGAGTATGGCACCTATTCCTACATTTGAAGCATCTGTCTGCACAATGAAGTGTTGGCAGTAATCAGGAGCTCTGAGTACTGGGGCTTGGCAAAGAGCCTTCTTCAGGTTTTCAAAAGCCTGATTGCACTCCTCGTTCCATTTAACCTTTTTAGGGAATTTGGGCGAGGGGATGACGTTCAGTGGAGAAGCTATGGTCCCATAGTTCTCTATGAAATTCCTGTAATACCCGGTGAGACCTAGGAAGGCTCTCACCTGGGTTTGAGTAGTCGGTGTTGTCCAATTTTGCACAGCTTCAATCTTACTGAGCAAAGGCCTTATTTCTCCACCGCCTACCTCATGCCCAAGATAGACTACCTTACTCTGTCCAATTTGCCATTTACTCGCCTTTATGGTCAGATTGGCTCATCCAAGAGCCTGCAAACATCTCTCAGGTGGGTTACATGTTCTTCCCAGGAATTGCTGAACACTGCGATGTCATCCAAGTATGCCATGCAGAAGTCTTCCATCCCATTCAGAACCTGGTTTACCATCCGTTGAAACGTAGCAGGTGCATTTTTCAATCCGAATGGCATTACCTTAAACTGGTATAAGCCAACGGGGGTAGAAAATGCAGTTTTCTCCTTGGCATGGTCTGTCAGGGCTATTTGCCAATAGCCTGACGTCAAGTCAAATGTGCTGAGGAACTTGGCGGCACCAAGTTTATCCACCAACTCATCGGTTCTTGGCAAAGGGTGGGCATCAGTCTTGGTGACTGCATTAAGAGCTCTATAATCCACACAGAATCTAAGTTCCTTAGATCCGGCCTTTGGTACTAACACAACTGGGCTAGACCATGGACTAGTAGAGGGCTCTATTACCCCGAGATCGAGCATCTTGCTGACCTCACCTTTGATGTGGGTTCGTACGTTCTCTGACATTCTGTATCCTCTGCTTTTGACTGGCAGACAGTCACCAGTGAGTATGTCGTGCTGGCCCCAAGGGGTCAAGCCTGGCGAAAGCGAGAACAGAGGGGCAAACTGATTCAACATAGATTTGCGCTCTTCTTGTTGCTCGGGTGTCAGATTGGAGGAGAGATTTACTCCTTCAATTTTTTCGTCTAAAGGCAAGCCTCTGAGGAGATCCGGAAGAGCTTCACTCTCTTCTTCTTCCTCGGATGATGCTAGAAGCAACGCTCCTACATCAGGTCGTGAGACATATGCTTTAAGTCGGTTGGTGTGAAAGACTGTCGGAGCCTCCTTGGGATTGCCCAAGTCCACCAGATAGTTAACCTCTCCGAGTTTACCCACTACTCGGAAGGGTCCCATCCACTTATCTTGCAAGGCCCTCTGCCTTGTTGGGATCATAACGAGAACGAGCTGGTCTTGAGCGAACTCAACAATGTTAGCCTTTTGATTGTGCCAGTGCTTGACCAATGCTTGTCCAGCTTTCAAGTTATCGCTTGCTTCCGTCATCATGTGCGACATTCTCCTCCGGAGACCTATCACGTAGTCAGTCACTCTGACTGGCTTGGGGGAAGGAGCACTATCCAACCCCTCCTTAATCAGGGCCAATGGACCTCTGACGGGATGACCATAGAGTAGTTCGAAGGGAGAGTAACCTACTCCCTCCTGAGGGACTTCTCTATAAGCAAAGAGAAGGCATGGCAGTAGAAGGTCCCACTTACGCTTAAGGGGTTCCTCTAAAGCACCTATCATGCTCTTCATGGTTCGGTTGAACCGTTCCACCAACCCATTGGTTTGGGGGTGGTAAGCCGTTGAGAACTTGTAAGTAACTCCGCAGGTTTTCCACATGGCTTTCATGTAGTGGGACATAAAGTTCGACCCCCTGTCAGAGATTACTTCCTTCGGAAACCCGACCCTAGTAAAAATACCAAGGAGGGCCTTAGCCACAGCCGGAGCTGTAACAGTCCTCATAGGAATTGCCTCAGGATACCTAGTAGCATGGTCTACTACAACAAGTATAAACCTGTTGCCTGAGGAGGTAGGAGGATCAAGGGGACCAACGATGTCAATCCCTACTCTCTCAAATGGGACTCCCACGACTGGGAGAGGCACTAAAGGTGCCACATTCTTGGAACCAACCTTACCAGAGATCTGGCAGGTGTGGCAGCACCTGCAGTGTTTCTCTACTTCGGCCCCCATCTTTGGCCAATAGAAGTAGAGAGAGAGCCTTTCCTTAGTCTTCTTGAAACTCAAGTGACCAGCCAAAGGAATCTCGTGGGCTAATTGCAAGAACTGTGGTCTGTTCTCTTGGGGTACTACAAGTCGTTTGTAGTCTCCAGGTGCAGACTCGGTCGGTTCACTGTAGAAGAGGCCATCTTCCCAGTGCAACCTGTGTTTCCCAGGCTCTTGACCTTCAGCCTGAGCTTCTGCCTGGTGGCGAAGACCTTCCAGAGTTGGACAATCTCTCTGTCCCTTACTGAAGTCTGCCCTGCTGGGTCCACCTTCTGCCAGTAAAGACTGCAGCTCAGGATGGTCAACAGGATCCAGATCTCCAATGAGTTCCTGGCCTTCCATTAGCTCTTCCTCAGAGTCTAATTCTACCACACAGGGTTGTACCTCCCTCTCAGCCTCGGCTGGAGGTGGAGTTACGGGTGTAACTTTGGACAACCGCGGGGAAGTCCGTGTTGGCTGCACTGGAATGCTGGCTGCTGGTTTCGGGATAGAAGTCTTAGGTTTCCCTTTCGCTTCCGATCTCTTGGAGACAGCGGCCGACAATTCCAGTGGAGCAGGAGTGATATCTTTCTTCATCATCTCCTGGAGAGTTCCGCGCATGGTCCTCTCTCTTGCAGGTCTGGTTAGCTCCTGTAACCGTTTACTAGGAGGTCTGGGAGTATGCGATACAACTCCGAGAGTTTTTAAATCGTTACCCAACAGTACGCGTCCTGGTACCTCACTCTGTATGCTGACAGGTATCTTCACAGTCATGTCGTTACACTGGATGAGAACTGGTTATTGGGGAAGCATCTGCACAGGCCCTCCAGCTAACTTGGTGAGGCGTTTGGGTGCCTTAGCAACATCCTCAGCCTGAAAAAACGATTAATCCACCACAGTTATGCTGGCCCCAGTGTCCCTAATGGCAGGCGTCTCCTGACCATTCACCTGGACACTGTCCTTATAATACTCTTTATTATTATCGGGGATAGAATTATAGACATCTAAATTCTGTTGTTCCCACAACCCCAGAGATACTAAAAAAACGCTGGCTGAGACTCCAATGGGTTCGTCAGCTAGCAGTAGAAAGTTTCCACTTGCCATTTGGACTTCCTCCTCTGGAGCGAAGGCTAAGGAGACAAGCTGGACCCCTGAAGGTTTACCCTTACATCTGGGATCTCCTTTCACGTGGTCAGTCGAGCCACAAAAAAAGCATTTACCAAATGCTTTCTGGAATGGTGGCTTGTTCTGCCCTCCTTCCGGTTTGGCACCAGAAGGCATACTATTCTGCTGTGGTTTTCCCGGTGGCCTACCCTTCTGGTTTTGTTTGGGGCCCTCTTTGGAATGTGAGTTATTAGAATTCTCTTTTGAATCTTTTTTAGGCTGTTTTCCCTCATCCTTTTTCTGAGTTGCCCCAGAATCCTTATGAGTAGCCCTGTTGGCAACCCACAAGTCAGCAGCCTTAGCTAGCTTCCTGGAATCCAATTCCTTCGAATCAGCCAAGTGCTGTCTGAGCTCAGGAGAACAGGCATCATAAATCGACTCCAACATAAAAAGATTCCTCATACCCTCATAAGTGTTCACTTTGTAACCCTTAATCCATCCCTCTAAGTTTTTCAACCCTTCACTCACCCAGGTAGCCCAAGGGGTACCATTATGCTTTTTGAGGGTTCTAAACCTTTAAAGATACTGGGAAGGGGTTTTCCCGAATCTAGCTATTAAAGCTAGTTTCACACTTTCGTAATCCGTTTTATCCACCTCCCCCAACTCCATTACCACATCAGTCGCAACAGGAGGGAGCCTAGAGAACAACCAGGGAATAAAGCATTCCCGGTGATGTCCTGGAGCCCATGATTGTATTCAAACAGTTTCAACCAATCCAACACATCCAATCTCGGTTCATACATACCCACTAATTCCTTCGGCATCCGGGGTCTTTTGGGACTGGAGCTCCTAGAGGAACCAGAGGAGAGAGAAGCATTTTCCATAGACAACTTTTTCATCTCTAACTCGTGATTAAGTTCTATTTCCCTGAGTCTTAACTCAGCCTGGGCATTCATCCGTCTGAACTCGAGCTCTTGGTTTCGTTCAGATTGAGCCAAGAACCGTTTGTATTCTAGTTCGAGCTTCATTTTTTCAAGTTCAAAATAAGCAGGGTTACTTGTGGGACCTGGTATGGGCCCCGTAGGCACAGCTGGTAAGGCGGGTAGAGGAGGAGGTGAGACAGTTTCGTTAGCCTCGCCGTCCTCGTCAGCCTCTTCATCGCTATCATCAGAATTACGATTCAGATCAACACCATCACTGTTATCTACAGTTGCTGGGGAGATTGGTTCCTCTGAACCAGTACCCAGACTTTGGTTCTCCAGCAATCTCTCGATTAGTTCTAACTCCGTATCAAGCTGGCCACGCGTAAGCACACGGAAGACCACGCTCCTGCCCAGAAGGCCGAATTACTGCCCCCCAGAGCCCCGAGCACGCTCCCGCCTTCCATCTGCTGCTGCCTGATTGCCTGCTGCCCACGTGCCCTGCCATTTGCTGCCTGCACATCAGCCAGGGGTGCTGTTGCTGTGACCACCCTTGCTGGAACCGAAGACTCCCGACTGGGATTCCATCGCTGCACAGACAGAGCCCCAGGACCCAGTTGCCCACCCACTCCTGCCTCTGGGATTGTCATGTCGGGCACTGCAACATCTGGCACCACTGACAACCCCCGGCCAGAGAGGCAGAGGGGCACCAGCTTCACTGCCACCGAAGTTGGTGTCCTGGTGGAGCAAGTCCTGGGGCAGTATGATGCCCTCTTCGGAAGTTTGCGCGCCGACAAGGAAGGACGGACTCGGATCTGGACGGGCATCGTGACTGCCATCAACACGGAGGGGGTGGCAGTCCGCGACTTCCAACATGTCAAGAAGCGCTGGGAGGACTTGAGGTCCAGGACCCTCAACAAGGCCTGGCGTCTCTTGAAGGCAGCGGATGCTAAGGGGCGCCGGGGCCACTTGTCGGACGATCAGATGAGGGTCCTGGAACGCATATCCCCAGTGCTCCACATCCAGGTCCTTGAGAGGCAGACCCGTCTGGAGTCGAGCGGTAAGTGTACATGCATCATGATTGTAAGCTGTGCGTGTGGTGATGTGCCAGTAGTGTGCAGGTTGCACATCTGTTGGTATGGGGCCGAGTATGGGTGTGGGTGTACAGGGCCGTGAGGCTAACACATGCGAGGGCTGTCATGTGGGAGACATGGATGGTGCTTGTGTGTGTAGGCTTGCATGCCAAATGCAGTTGTGTGGGCACACATGTTTGGATGAATGTGTATGTAAGTAGGCATGTTCGTGATGTCACACATGAATGTTGTTTTCAGCGCTATGTATCAGCACTGTGTACATGTGCATGTGTGTGTATTTGTCAAGGGTGCAACAGTGATGCAACATGGATGCATGTGACAGCGGGATGTGGAAGCCTGATTGGCAGATTTGACATTTAATGCCCATCTGAACACTGCGACAGTTGGCAGAGGTGTACACATGCATGCAAGTGTGGTGGTGTGTGTGCATGTGTAGTGCACTCCCTGTGTTGCATGTGATGTCTGGCTCACCTTTGCCTGCTCATGCTGTTGTATGTGTATGGATGGTGCTGGCAGTTGCGATATGGCTGTGGTATGGCTCATGTGTGCAAGTTGAAATGACATGTGTGTTGGCGATTGTGATGCCATGTCTGAGGTTTGCCAATGCCACTCATGTACAACTGTCATGTGTGTATGTGTCCATTGTACAGTGCCCTGATGCCTGTGTTTTATTTCTCCCTGTCTGCAGCGTCAACTGATGAAGAGGGTGGAGAAGGTGCTGTGGAGCACAGCGGCGGGGATCGCACTGCCAGACGGAGACGCAAGGCTCGGCTCCCCTCCCAGGTTGTGATCTCGTCGGGGAGTGAGGAGTCCGGTGCCGCATCCCAGGCCGCAGCTGCCGGGGGGAGGTCCAAGAGGCGGAGGTCGGAGTTGGACTCCTCAGCAGCAAAAGGGGCAGCTGGAACCCCACAAGGCCCAACAGGGGAAGATGGCACGGAGTCATCCAGGTTGGTGGGGGGTTTGGTGGAGGAGGAGGCTGTGCAAGCAACAGAGACGGGGTCGGGAGGTGGGGATTCCACTGGTGCTAGTGGTGCAGTGCAGGACCAGGGACAGGAGGCAGCACAGGCCGCCGCGGAGGTGCCTGTGTGCAATCCTGTCCCTGATCCTATCACTGCATCATCTTGCACCAGCAGGGATGCCTACGTCCAGACCCGTTTTCAGGCAGGGGATGAGCTCACAACAACTGGCCTTCCTCTGCCTGCAGACGTGGCTATCCGGGTCCGGGTTGAGCCTGTCCTGACTGGTGTGGCGTTGCATCAACGGGCCATGCGAGGTGACCTGCAGTCTTTTCATGAGGAGACTGCACGTCATCTTGAATGGCTCGTTGACCGCGTCGGCCTACTGGGACAGGTCACCCAGGCCGGATTCCACCGTTTGATGGGGCTTGCTCAGACCCCCTCCTCAACTGAACCCCCTATGCGCCAGTCGTCCTCCGTGCCATCTTCCCACCCATTAGTCACCTGGGTGCCCTGTGGAGCTGCCTCTGACGGTGCGGCCAGGCTGGTGTAGGAGGCATCCCTGCCACAGTCGGGAGTCGGACGTCCAGCAGGGGTGGCCACATCAACGACTGCACGCCAGCCAGTGGAGGATGTGCAGGCAGCAGGAGGCAGGGCACGGGCAGAGGCACAGCAGCAGCAGCAACGAGGTGGGAGCCATGATGGCTCGGGGCCTTCGACATCGGAGGGGCAGGCATCGGCCGGAGGGCAGGAGGACCCAGGACGGGAAGTGTCTTCCGTGTGGCAGCGGTTGGGCCACGCCATAGATGCGGAGCGGCAGCAGGCGGAAGAGGCACGGCTCACAATGGTCAGGGCGGAGAACTCCATGTGGAGGGCCCTGAGGCGGGCCGAGTGCCTCGAGGCAATCCCCAGGGAGTTGGAGGTGAACATGTCGACGGCCCTGCGGACCCTCGGGGCCATGGAGGAGGACCGCCTCCGGGACATTGAGCAGGAGTTTGATGATGCCCTGGCCCGGAACATCCCAAAGTGAGCCGTCGGACTAGCCCGCTGCCCTTGTAAATAGTTCTGTAGTTAGTGTTAGGTTTCCTTTGGTTTTGCATTTTTTTGGACCTTTTGGACAATGGGCCACATTTATGTATATAGTTTTTTTTATTAGGTAGTGTTATTAGATAGTTTTAATTTCTTCTGTTAGGATCATGGACCCTGGATTGTTTATCTGTATATAGATAAACAATCCAGGGTCCATGATTTTTTTTTTAATGTTTTACCCATGGATCAATGGTATTCGATTTTCTTTTGTGGACTGTGACTTTGGACACCTTTCCTTTGGATTATTATTTGTGGTTTTGCATTATTTCACAGACAGCTGATTTTTTTTTTTAAATTCCCATTTTTGTTTGTTTATTTCTGATTCAATTTATGTTGCTTTTAATACATATTTTTTCTTCAAACTTCAATGTGTAGTATCATCTCATTGGTTTCATGCATATCATGATATTGGTTTTGACATTCACTGACACCCATTGTGTGTATGTGAGGGACATGTGTTCATTTCCAAACTTGCAATTGGGGTTCTATCATGTTATTGCCATTTCTAAGTGGGTGGATGCAATACTCGGGTGGGTGTTTGGCATTTGTATGATGACCATAAGGGCCAGGGATCTAGATTGTGATGACATGTTTGCTGGGGGACATGTGTGTGGGCCTGGTGGAGGGTGCCCCTGACTGGTGGGGGGTGGGGGTGCAGGGAGACATGAGTGGGGGCCTGGTGGAGGGTGCCCCTGGATGCAGGGGGGTGGGGGTGCTGGGAGACATGAGTGGGGGCCTGGTGGAGGGTGCCCCTGGATGCTGGGGGGTGGGGGTGCAGGGAGACATGAGTTGGACATGAGTGGGGGCCTGGTGGAGGGAGCCCCTGGATGCTGGGGGGTGGGGGTGCAGGGAGACATGAGTTGGACATGAGTGGGGGCCTGGTGGAGGGTGCCCCTGGATGCAGGGGGGTGGGGGTGCAGGGAGACATGAGTGGGGGCCTGGTGGAGGGTGCCCCTGGATGCAGGGGGGTGGGGGAGCTGGGAGACATGAGTGGGGGCCTGGTGGAGGGTGCCCCTGACTGGTGGGGGCTGGGGGTGCAGGGAGACATGAGTGGGGGCCTGGTGGAGGGTGCCCCTGGATGCTGTGGGGTGGGGGTAAAGGGAGACATGAGTGGGGGCCTGGTGGAGGGTGCCCCTGGATGCAGGGGGGTGGGGTTGCTGGGAGACATGAGTGGGGGCCTGGTGGAGGGTGCCCCACAGTGCTGGGGGGTGGGGGTGCTGGGAGACATGCGTTGGTGGGCAGTAGTGCAATGTGACATGTGGGTTGGCTGAGGTGCATGGGCATGGTGGATGGGCTGCCTGCGGGACATGTGCAGGGTAGTCCCCTGTGGTGTGGGCCGCCTGCAGGGGCCGTGGAGGGTGTCGGTTGAACAGCTGGGAGGACCCACACGGCGGATTAACGTGTAGGACTGCCCGGAACCCCCGGAATCCACGTAGGCTGCTGGATTCGCGTGTGGAATTTCACTTGCACCTTGGAATACACGTACCCTGCTGAAATCGCGTGTGGAACTTCCCGCGCATCTTGGAATACACGTACCCCGCTCAAATCGCGTGTGGAACTTCCCGCGCACCTTGGAATAAACGTACCCTGCTGAAATCGCATGTGGAACTTCCCGCGCACCCCGAAATACACGTACCCAGGGCAATCGCGTGTGGAACTTCCCGCGGACCCCGTAATACACGTACACTGCTGATATTGCGTGTCAGACTACACGTGCAACCCTGATATACACGTACACAGGCGAATCACACTGCTGGGGGGTGGGGGGTTGGAAGGAAGGAGTGGGGGCCTGGTGGAGGGTGCCCCTGGATGCTGGGGGCTGGGGGTGCTGGGAGACATGAGTGGGGGCCTGGTGGAGGGTGCCCCTGGATGCAGGGGGTGGGGGTGCTGGGAGAGATGAGTGGGGGCCTGGTGGAGGGTGCCCCTGGATTCTGGGCGGGTGGGGGTGCTGGGAGACATGAGTGGGGGCCTGGTGGAGGGTGCCCCTGGATGCTGGGGGGTGGGGGTGCAGTGAGACATGAGTGGGGGCCTGGTGGAGGGTGCCCCTGGATGCAGGGTGGTGGGAGTGAAGGGAGACATGAGTGGGGGCCTGGTGGAGGGTGCCCCTGGATGCTGGGAGGTGGGGGTGCTGGGAGACATGAGAGGGGGCCTGGTGGAGGGTGCCCCTGGATGCAGGGGGGTGGGGGTGCTGGGAGACATGAGTGGGGGCCTGGTGGAGGGTGCCCCTGGATGCAGGGGGGTGGGGGTGCTGGGAGACATGAGTGGGGGCCTGGTGAAGGGTGCCCCTGGATGCAGGGGGGTGGGGGTGCTGGGAGACATGAGTGGGGGCCTGGTGGAGGGTGCCCCTGGATGCAGGGGGGTGGGGCTGCTAGGAGACATGAGTGGGGGCCTGGTGGAGGGTGCCCCTGGATGCTGGGGGGTGGGGGTGCAGGGAGACATGAGTGGGGGCCTGGTGGAGGGTGCCCCTGGATGCAGGGGGTGGGGGTGCTGGGAGACATGAGTGGGGGCCTGGTGGAGGGTGCCCCTGGATGCTGGTGGGTGGGGGTGCAGGGAGACATGAGTGGGGGCCTGGTGGAGGGTGCCCCTGGATGCTGGGGGGTGGGGGTGCAGGGAGACATGAGTGGGGGCCTGGTGGAGGGTGCCCCTGGATGCAGGGGGGTTGGGGTGCAGGGAGACATGAGTTGGACATGAGTGGGGGCCTGGCGGAGGGTGCCCCTGGATGCTGGGGGGTGGGGGTGCAGGGAGACATGAGTGAGGCCCTGGTGGAGGGTGCCCCAGAGTGCTGGGGATTGGGGGTGCAGGGAGACGTGAGTGGGGGCCTGGTGGAGGGTGCCCCTGGATGCTGGGGGGTGAGGGTGCTGGGAGACATGAGTGGGGGCCTGGTGGAGGGTGCCCCTGGATGCAGGGGGGTGGGGGTGCTGGGAGACATGAGTGGGGGCCTGGTGGAGGGTGCCCCTGGATGCATGGAGGTGGGGGTGCAGGGAGACATGAGTGGGGGCCTGGTGGGGCGTTCCCCTGGATGCAGGGGGGTGGGAGTGCAGGGAGACATGAGTGGAGGCCTGGTGGAGGGTGCCCCTGGATGCAGGGGGTTGGGGGTGCAGGGAGACATGAGTGGGGGCCTGGTGGAGGGTGCCCCTGGATGCAGGGGGGTGGGGGTGCAGGGAGACATGAGTTGGACATGAGTAGGGGCCTGGTGGAGGGTGCCCCTGACTGGTGGGGGGTGGGGGTGCAGGGAGACATGAGTGGGGGCCTGGTGGAGGGTGCCCCTGGATGCAGGGAGGTGGGGGTGCAGGAAGATATGAGTTGGACATGAGTGGGGGCCTGGTGGAGGGTGCCCCTGACTGGTGGGGGTTGGGGGTGCAGGGAAACATGAGTGGGGGCCTGGTGGAGGGTGCCCCTGGATGCAGGGGGGTGGGGGTGCTGGGAGACATGAGTGGGGGCCTGGTGGAGGGTGCCCCTGACTGGTGGGGGGTGGGGGTGCAGTGAGACATGAGTGGGGGCCTGGTGGAGGGTGCCCCTGGATGCTGGGGGGTGGGGGTGCAGGGAGACATGAGTGGGGGCCTGGTGGAGGGTGCCCCTGGATGCAGGGGGTTGAGGGTGCTGGGACACGAGTGGGGGCCTGGTGGAGGGTGCCCCACAGTGCTGGGGGGTGGGGGTGCTGGGAGACATGCGTTGGTGGGCAGTAGTGCAAGGTGACATGTGGGTTGGCTGGGGGGCATGGGCATGGTGGATGGGCTGCCTGCGGGACATGTGCAGGGTAGTCCCCTGTGGTGTGGGCTGCCTGCAGGGGCCGTGGAGGGTGTTGGTTGAACAGCTGGGAGGACCCACACGGCGGATTCACGTGTGGGACTGCCCGGCACCCCCGAAATCCACGTAGGCTGCTGGATTCACATGTGGAATTTCACTTGCACCTTGGAATACACGTACCCTGCCGAAATCGCGTGTGGAACTTCCCGCGCACCTTGGAATACACGTACCCTGCTGAAATCGCGTGTGGAACTTCCCGCGCACCTTGGAATACAAGTACCCTGGTGAAATCGCATGTGGAACTTCCCGTGCACCCCGAAATACACGTACCCAGGGCAATCGCGTGTGGAACTTCCCGCGAACCCCGTAAAACACGTACCCTGCTGATATCGTGTGTCAGACTACACGCGCAACCCTGATATACACGTACACAGGCGAATCGCACTGCTGGGGGTGGGGGGGTGGTAGGAATGAGTGGGGGCCTGGTGGAGGGTGCCCCTGGATGCTGGGGGGTGGGGGTGCTGGGAGACATGAGTGGGGGCCTGGTGGAGGGTGCCCCTGGATGCAGGGGGGTGGGGGTGCTGGGAGACATGAGTGGGGGCCTGGCGGAGGGTGCCCCTGGATGCAGGGGGGTGGGGGTGCTGCGAGACATGAGTGGGGGCCTGGTGGAGGGTGCCCCTGGATGCAGGGGGGTGGGGGTGCAGGGGGACATGAGTGGGGGCCTGGTGGAGGGTGCCCCACAGTGCTGGGAGTTGGGGGTGCAGGGAGACTTGAGTGGGGGCCTGGTGGAGGGTGCCCCTGGATGAAGGGGGGTGTGGGTGCTGGGAGACATGAGTGGGGGCCTGGTGGAAGGTGCTCCTGGATGCTGGGGGGTGGGGGTGCAGGGAGACATGAGTGGGGGCCTGCTGGAGGGTGCCCCTGGATGCAGGAGGGTGGGGGTGCAGGGGGACATGAGTGGGGGCCTGGTGGAGGGTGCCCCACAGTGCTGGGGGGTGGGAGTGCAGGAAGACATGAGTGGGGGTTTGGTGGAGGGTGCCCCTGGATGCAGGGGTGTGGGGGTGCTGGGAGACATGAATGGGGGCCTGGTGGAGGGTGCCCCTGGATGCAGGGGGGTGGGGGTGCTGGGAGACATGAGTGGGGGCCTGGTGGAGGGTGCCCCTGGATACAGGGGGGTAGGGGTGCAGGGGGACATGAGTGGGGGCCTGGTGGAGGGTGCCCCACAGTGCTGAGGGGTGGGGGTGCTGGGAGACATGAGTGGGGGCCTGGTGGAGGGTGCCCCTGGATGCATGGGGGTGGGGGTGCTGGGAGACATGAGTGGGGGCCTGGTGGAGGGTGCCCCTGGATGCTGGGATGTGGGGGTGCAGGGAGACATGAGTTGGACATGAGTGGGGGCCTGGTGGAGGGTGCCCCTGACTGGTGGGGGGTGGGGGTGCAGGGAGACATGAGTGTGGGCCTGGTGTAGGGTGCCCCACAGTGCTGGGGGGTGGTGGTGCAGGGGGACATGAGTTGGACATGTGTGGGGGCCTGCTGGCAGGTGCTCCACAGTGCTGGGGGGTGAGGGTGCTGGGAGACATGCATTGTTGATCAGTAGTGCAAGGTGACATGTGGCTTGGCTGGGGGGCATGGCCATGGTGGATGGGCTGCCTGCGGGACATGGGCAGGGGTGCAGGGTGGTGCCCTGTGGTGTGGGCTGGCTGCAGGGGCCATGGAGGGTGTAGAGGGATCACCTGGGAGGACCCACACGGCCAATTTACGTGTAGTGCTCCCCGCGCACCCCTGAAATACACGTGCCCTGATGGAATCGCGTGTGATAGTTCCCGCGCACCCCTGGAATACACGTACCCTGATGGAATCGCGTGTGATACTTCCCGCGCACCCCTGAGATACACGTACCCTGCTGATTTTCCGTGTGATACTTCCCACGCACCCCTGGAATACACGTACCCTGATGGAATCTGTTAGGGAGAATTCTCTGTTTAGGCTGAATTTCCTAACCTAGTGAGTCCCCCAACAGCTTTGCTGGATTTCTGGAGTTTGTTTTTTCCATCCTGCCAAGAGTGAGATTCTTTTCCTCCCACTCTTGGACATGAATGTGTGTAATTCCTTCGAATGTCAATGTGTTCTATGGGCTATGGGGTCTTTTACACATGTTTTTCTATGTGTGTTACACCGCACCCTACGTGCCGTAACACTGGGGCGTCCTAGCGGACCCCCACCATAGACTCCATACCCGGGGACTGACTACTGTCTCCCTGGGCATGTAAAGTCACCATTGGCTTTACTAGACCTAAATTTACTAACAGAACTAGTACAAACCATCTTATTGTGGACGTGCTAGTAGGGGTAATTCGATTACTCCTGGGTCTGTTACTCGAGGGGGCACTGTCCCGTCCCCCCTTGTCGAGTTTTGGCTGGTGGCAGTGGAAACTACTTGTTATGTTCGACCCTGAACATAACCCTATGGGATTCGTCCCATTGTTGGAGATTGATACTTTTCCTCGTTAATCTCTAACGTACCACCGGTCTACTTATCTTAAATAAGTTTATCGGATGGTATTTTCTGCCAGAACTCGGTTTTTAAAATGGCGTCTGTGTTCGTCTCTGTGACTCCTAAACCAAAGGTTGAGCCCTTTGTTCCACTTTTGGCGGGCCTCTGTACAGAGACCCTCCAAAGTGGTGCCATTCTGTCTGGGTTACCACAGGGGTGTGGGAGGGGGTTTAGGCACCCTGGACCGAGTTGCCTTGCCAACTCCGGTCGCACTCTGGTGTGATTGGCCCAAGTGGTGAGCCTCCCCGCTCACCACTTAGCAAGTGTTGAGTGACAGCTAGGCTGAATGAATGGGGGTTTTCTGCATAAAAGCAGGGCTTTTGGGACTGGATCTTCAGAAGTCGCCACAGGACCTAAGAATCCGACGAGGGTAACGCTGAGCCGACCTGCAACGACGACACCTCCGGTGGAGCCCTGCTGAACCGACTCACCACTTCCCGACGACAGAGGAGATCTCCCTGCCGGAGAGTCTCTTCCCCTGACTGGTGGGAACAACCAGTCCCCTTTGCTTTTTCTTCGCCTCAGGACGCGGTGGTCGAATTGCCAGTGCAGAGCACCCAGGCAACCGGATAGCCACTACCCCTGTACCGCGACCAAAAGGTGGTGCCTTGTGATGGAGCACTCCACGGCTGGTCTCTTCCCTGGTGGTGCAGCGGACTTCACTTTTCTTCGATGACGAGATCATCTCTACTCTTGGCAAAGACCCGACGTGCATCCACCACCAGGAACAACTGCCCCCGCCGGAGCTGTCTCTCCACAAACAAGGTACCTTGTCCGCCTGGCTTCCCTTTCGATCGGTTCGAGTGAGGTGTCTTAATCCTCTCCTTTCCGTTGGGTCGCCTCCAAGCTTTCTCACGTATTGTTCTGAACTAGTTCAATCTGCCGATAACAATTTGATACAAAGACTCGAACGCATTTCCACTAGAGACTTTTTGGGACATAACGCCTTGCCTCTCTCCGAGTGGGCCTGGCCTCTGAACTTTATGATCTATTGTGGTTCTTGCCTTCTTGCCTTGCATTTTTTCCCGTGAAGTATTGAACTGTGTTGATTTCGTAACCTGCTTATTTTTCTCTCCCATCCTAACTAATATTAGAGTGCCATCTAGGTTGAGGTATACACCTCTGTCTGTAAATAAGTGATGCCGGTAGAACCTAGACTTGTCGAAATATTGTTAGGGGGTTTGATCGTTTCTTCTTCGTAGAGTAATTGTAATTGAATTGTTTGCCGTGATAGTGCCATAGTGTTTTTTATAGATGTTCCCTTATAAATAAATACCTTAATATCTTTACACTGAAGCCTTGTTGCGTGTTTGCTTGTCTTACTGTGAAGGATTGTCCTATATTGTATACTCCACATACTGCTTAACTCTTCTTGAGGGAAGTCTGACTGCTCAGCCACAGCTACCAAGTGAATCTGTGTGGTACAGACTGCTACCAAGTGGGTTTACTGCCAAACACCTGTAGTCCTAAATCTTTTGCAGTGGTCCCAGAGGGAACTGCACAGGTTTCCGCCTAACACTGGTGTACAGCGGTGGGATTTGTATCGAGTATACAGTTTATAGTGCTTTTCGACACTTTAGGATAACTAACCACAAAGCTTAGCACTAAAAAGCAACTTTCAAAAAACATGTCTACGATGGAAACTTACAGTCAAGAACCCTTGTCAGGTGAAAATACTGAGAGTTTGCGAGCTCTCTGTAGGCAAGAGAATCTTTCTGTAAGAGGCAAGAAGTTAGAACTGTTAGTTAGAGAGATTGCTGGTAAACCAAAGTCTGGGTACTGGTTCAGAGGAAGCAATTTCTCCAGCAACTGTAGATAACAGTGATGGTGTTGATCTGAATCGTAATTCCGATGATAGCGATGAAGAGGCTGATGAGGACGGAGAGGCTAACGAAACTGTCTCCCCTGCTCCTCTACCTGCCTTACCAGCTGTACCTACGGGGCCCATACCAGGTCCCACAAGTAACCCTGCTTATTTTGAACTTGAAAAAATGAAGCTCGAATTAGAATACAAATGGTTCTTGGCTCAATCTGAACGAAACCAAGAGCTCGAGTTCAGACGGATGAATGCCCAGGCTGAGCAGAAGCAAGCTGAGTTAAGACTTAGGGAAATAGAACTTAATCACGAATTAGAGATGAAAAAGTTGTCTATCGAAAATGCTTCTCTCTCCTCTGGTTCCTCTAGGAGCTCCAGTCCCAAAAGGCCCCGGATGCCGAAGGAATTAGTTGGTATGTATGAACCGAGATTGGATGTGTTGGATTGATTAAAACGGTTTGAGTACAATCATGGGCTCCAGGACATCACCGGGAATGATTTACTTCCCTGGTTGTTCTATAGGCTCCCTCCTGTTGCGACTGATGTGGTAATGGAGTTGGGGGAGGCGGATAAGACGGATTACGAAAGTGTGAAACTAGCTTTAATAGCTAGATTCGGGAAGACCCCTTCCCAGTACCTTAAGAGGTTTAGAACCATCAAAAAGCATGATGGTACCCCTTGGGCTACCTGGGTGAGTGAAGGGTTGAAAAACTTAGAGGGATGGATTAAGGGTTACAAAGTGAACACTTATGAGGGTATGAAGAATCTTTTTATGTTGGAGTCGATTTATGATGCCTGTTCTCCTGAGCTCAGACAGCACTTGGCTGATTCGAAGGAATTGGATTCCCGGACGCTAGCTAAAGCTGCTGACTTGTGGGTTGACAACAGGGCTACTCATAAGGATTCTGGGGCAACTCAGAAAAAGGATGAGGGAAAACAGCCTAAAAAAGACTCAAAAGAGAATTCGAACAACTCAAATTCCAAAGAGGGCCCCAAACAAAACCAGAAGGGTAAGCCACCGGGAAAACCACAGCAGAATAGTGTGTCTTCTGGTGCCAAACCGGAAGGAGGTCAGAACAAGCCACCATTCCAAAAGGCATTCGGTAAATGCTTTGTTTGTGGCTCGACTGACCACGTGAAAGGAGATCCCAGATGTAAGGGTAAACCTTCAGGGGTCCAGCTTGTCTCCTTAGCCTTCGCTCCAGAGGAGGAAGTCCAAATGGCAAGTGGAAACTTTCTACTGCTAGCTGACGAACCCATTGGAGTCTCAGCCAGCGCTTCTTTAGTATCTCTGGGGTTGTGGGAACAACAGAATTTAGATGTCTATAATTCTATCCCCGAAAATACTAAAGAGTATTATAAGGACAGTGTCCAGGTGAATGGTCAGGAGACTCCTGCCATTAGGGACACTGGGGCCAGCATAACTGTGGTGGATAAATCGTTTTATCAGGCTGAGGATGTTGCTAAGGCACCCAAACGCCTCACCAAGTTAGCTGGAGGGCCTGTGCAGATGCTTCCACAATTACCAGTTCTCATCCAGTGTAACGACATGACTGTGAAGATACCTGTCAGCATACAGAGTGAGGTACCAGGACGAGTACTGTTGGGTAGCG
This sequence comes from Ambystoma mexicanum, assembly GCF_040938575.1. NCBI lineage: Eukaryota > Metazoa > Chordata > Amphibia > Caudata > Ambystomatidae > Ambystoma > Ambystoma mexicanum. The sequence continues at coordinate 256,412,702 of NC_090930.1, forward strand.
ATTTGAAAACTCTCGGAGTTGTATCGCATACTCCCAGACCTCCTAGTAAACGGTTACAGGAGCTAACCAGACCCGCAAGAGAGAGGACCATGCGCGGTACTCTCCAGGGGATGATGAAGACAGAAATCACTCCTGCTCCACTAGAATTGTCGGCAGCTGTCTCCAAGAAATCAGAAGCGAAAGGGAAACCTAAGACTTCTATCCCGAAACCAGCAGCCAGCATTTCAGTGCAGCCAACACGGACTTCCCCGCGGTTGTCCAAAGTTACACCCGTAACTCCACCTCCAGCTGAGGCTGAGAGGGAGGTACAACCCTGTGTGGTAGAATTAGGAACTCATTGGAGATCTGGATCCTGTTGACCATCCTGAGCTGCAGTCTTTACTGGCAGAAGGTGGACCCAGCAGGGCAGACTTCAGTAAGGGACAGAGAGAATTTCCAAACTCTGGAAGGTCTTCACCACCAGGCAGAAGCTCAGGCTGAAGGGCAAGAGGCTGGGAAATACAGGTTGCACTGGGAAGATGGCCTCGTCTACAGTGAACCGACCGTGTCTGCACCTGGAGACTACAAACGACTTGTAGTACCCCAAGAGAACAGAACACAGTTCTTGCAGTTAGCCCACGAGATTCCTTTGGCTGGTCACTTGAGTTTCAAGAAGACTAAGGAAAGGCTCTCTCTCTACTTCTATTGGCCAAAGATGGGGGCCGAAGTAGAAAAACACTGCAGGAGCTGCCACACCTGCCAGACCTCTGGTAAGGTTGGCTCCAAGAATGTGGCACCTTTAGTGCCTCTCCCAGTCGTGGGAGTCCCATTTGAGAGAGTAGGGATTGACATTGTTGGTCCCCTTGATCCTCCTACCTCCTCAGGCAACAGGTTTATACTTGTTGTAGTAGACCATGCTACTAGGTATCCTGAGGCAATTCCTATGAGGACTGTTACAGCTCCGGCTGTGGCTAAGGCCCTCCTTGGTATTTTTACTAGGGTCGGGTTTCCTATGGAAGTAATCTCTGACAGGGGGTCAAACTTTATGTCCCACTACATGAAAGCCATGTGGAAAACCTGTGGAGTTACTTACAAGTTCTCAACGGCCTACCACCCCCAAACCAATGGATTGGTAGAACGGTTAAACCGAACCATGAAGAGCATGATAGGTGCTTTAGAGGAACCCCTTAAGCGTAAGTGGAACCTTCTACTGCCATGCCTTCTCTTTGCTTATAGAGAAGTCCCTCAGGAGGGAGTAGGTTACACTCCCTTCGAACTTCTCTATGGTCATCCCGTCAGAGGTCCATTGGCCCTGATTAAGGAGGGGTTGGAGAGTGCTCCTTCCCCAAGCCAGTCAGAGTGACTGACTACGTGATAGGTCTCTGGAGGAGAATGTCGCACATGATGACGGAAGCAAGCGATAACTTGAAAGCTGGACAAGCATTGGTCAAGCACTGGCACAATCAAACGGCTAACATGTTTGAGTTCGCTCAAGACCAGCTCGTTCTCGTTATGATCCCAACAAGGCAGAGGGCCTTGCAAGATAAATGGATGGGACCCTTCAGAGTTGTGGGTAAACTCGGAGAGGTTAACTATCTGGTGGACTTGGGCAATCCCAAGGAGGCTCCGACCGTCTTCCACACCAACCGCCTCAAAGCGTATGTCTCACGACCTGATGTAGGAGCGTTGCTTCTAGCATCATCGGAGGAAGAAGAAGAGAGTGAAGCTCTTCCGGATCTCCTCAGAGGCTTACCTTTAGACGAACAAATTGAAGGAGTAAATCTCTCCTCCAATCTGACACCCGAGCAACAAGAAGAGTGCAAAACTAGTTTGCCTCTCTGTTCTCGCTTTCACCAGGCTTGAACACTGGGGCCAGCATGACATACTCACTGGTGACTGTCTGCCAGTCAAAAGCAGAGGATACAGAATGTCAGAAAACGTACGAACCCACATCAAAGGTGAGGTCAGCAAGATGCTTGATCTCGGGGTAATAGAGCCCTCTACTAGTCCATGGTCTAGCCCAGTTGTCTTAGTACCAAAGGCCGGATCTCAAGAGCTTAGATTCTGCGTGGATTATAGAGCTCTTAATGCAGTCACCAAGACTGATGCCCACCCTTTGCCAAGAACAGATGAGTTGGTGGATAAAATTGGCGCCGCCAAATTCCTCAGCACATTTGACTTGACGTCAGGCTATTGGCAAATAGCCCTGACAGACCATGCCAAGGAGAAAACTGCATTTTCTACCCCCGTTGGCTTATACCAGTTTAAGGTAATGCCTTTGGGATTGAAGAATGCACCTGCTACATTTCAACGGATGGTAAACCAGGTTCTGAATGGGATGGAGGACTTCTGCATGGCATACTTGGATGACATCGCAGTGTTCAGCAATTCCTGGGAAGAACATGTAACCCACCTGAGAGATGTTTTGCAGGCTCTTGGATGAGCCAATCTGACCATAAAGGCGAGTCCAAATTGGGCAGAGTAAGGTAGTCTATCTTGGACATGAGGTAGGAGGTGGAGAGATAAGGCCTTTGCTCAGTAAGATTGAAGCTGTGCAAAATTGGACAACACCTACTACTCAAACCCAAGTGAGAGCCTTCGTAGGCCTCACAGGGTACTGCAGGAATTTCATAGAGAACTATGGGACCATAGCTTCTCCACTGAATGTCATCTCCTCGCCCACATTTCCTAAAAAGGTTAAATGGAACAAGGAGTGCAATCAGGCTTTTGAAAACCTGAAAAAGGCTCTTTGCCAAGCCCCAGTACTCAGAGCTCCTGATTACCGCCAACACTTCATTGTGCAGACAGATGCTTCAAATGTAGGGATAGGTGCCGTACTCAGTCAACTGGATGGGAAAGGTAGGGAGCACCCCGTTTGCTTCATCAGCCGCAAGCTGAAGGATCCTGAAACAAGGTGGGCAACAATCGAAAGAGAGTGCTTTGCTATCGTGTGGGCTCTGAAGAAGTTTAGGCCGTACTTGTATGGTTCTACTTTTGTCATTCAGACTGACCACCAACCCTTGAGATGGTTAATGCAAATGAAAGGGGAAAACCCAAAACTATTGAGATGGTCGATCTTCCTGCAAGGGTTTGATTTCACCATTGAGCACAGGTCAGGATGTCACCACCAAAATGCTGATGGTCTCTCTAGGATGTATGTCATCGACTAGAGGTATGAGATTCATCCAGGAGTGGATTAAATCCTCCTGTCCCTTAGTCTGGGGGGGGGGCGAGTGTTATGGAGAATTCTCTGTTTAGGCTAAATTTCCTAACCTAGTGAGTCCCCCAGCAGCTTTGCTGGATTTCTGGAGTTTGTTTTTTCCATCCTGCCAAGAGTGAGACTCTTTTTCTCCCACTCTTGGACATGAATGTGTGCAATTCCTTCGAATGTCAATGTGTTCTATGGGCTATGGGGTCTTTTACTCCATAGGGTCTCATATGTTTTTCTATGTGTGTTACACCTGACTACTGTCTCCCCGGGCATGTAAAGTCACCATTGGCTTTACTAGACCTAAATTTACTAACAGAACTAGTACAAACCATCTTATTGTGGACGTGCTAGTAGGGGTAATTCGATTACTCCTGGGTCTGTTACTCGAGGAGGCACTGTCCCGTCCCCCCTCGTCGAGTTTTGGCTGGTGGCAGTGGAAACTACTTGTTATGTTCGACCCCGAACATAACCCTATGGGATTCGTCCCATTGTTGGCGATTGATACTTTTCCTCGTTAATCTCTACCGTACCACCGGTCTACTTATCTTAAATACGTTTATCGGATGGTATTTTCTGCCAGAACTCGGTTTTTAAAATGGCGTCTGTGTTCGTCTCTGCGACTCCTAAACCAAAGGTTGAGCCCTTTGTTCCACTTTTGGCGGGCCTCTGTACAGAGACCCTCCAAAGTGGTGCCATTCTGTCAGGGTTACCACAGGGGTGTGGGAGGGGGTTTAGGCACCCTGGGCCGAGTTGCCTTGACAACTCCGGTCGCACTCTGGTGTGATTGGCCCAAGTGGTGAGCCTCCCCGCTCACCACTTAGCAAGTGTTGATTGACAGCTAGGCTGAATGAATGGGGGTTTTCTGCATAAAAGCAGGGCTTTTGGGACTGGATCTTCAGAAGTCGCCACAGGACCTAAGAATCCGACGAGGGTAACGCTGAGCCGACCTGCAACGACGACACCTCTGGTGGAGCCCTGCTGAACCGACTCACCACTTCCCGACGACAGAGGAGATCTCCCTGCCGGAGAGTCTCTTCCCCTGACTGGTGGGAACAACCAGTCCCCTTTGCTTTTTCTTCGCCTCAGGACGCGGTGGTCGAATTGCCAGTGCAGAGCACCCCGGCAACGGGATAGCCACTACCCCTGTACCGTGACCAAAAGGTGGTGCCTTGTGACGGAGCACTCCGCGGCTGGTCTCTTCCCTGGTGGTGCACCGGACTTCACTTTTCTCCGACGACGAGATCATCTCTACTCTTGGCAAAGACCCGACGTGCATCCACCACCAGGAACAACTGCCCCCGCCGGAGCTGTCTCTCCACAAACAAGGTACCGTGTCCGCCTGGCTTCCCTTTCGATCGATTCGAGTGAGGTGTCTTAATCCTCTCCTTTCCGTTGAGTCGCCTCCAAGCTTTCTCACGTATTGTTCTGAACTAGTTCAATCTGCCGATAACAATTTGCTACAAAGACTCAAACGCATTTCCACTAGAGACTTTTTGGGACATAACGCCTTGCCTCTCTCTGAGTGGGCCTGGCCTCTGAACTTTATGATCTGTTGTGGTTCTTGCCTTCTTGCCTTGCATTTTTTTCCCGTGAAGTATTGAACTGTGTTGATTTCGTAACCTGCTTATTTTTCTCTCCCGTCCTAACTAATATTAGAGTGCCATCTAGGTTGAGGTATACACCTCTGTCTGTAAATAAGTGATGCCAGTAGAACCTAGACTTGTCGAAATATTGTTAGGGGGTTTGATCGTTTCTTCTTCGTAGAGTAATTGTAATTGAATTGTTTGCCGTGATAGTGCCATAGTGTTTTTTATAGATGTTCCGTTATAAATAAATACCTTAATATCTTTACACTGAAGCCTTGTTGCGTGTTTGCTTGTCTTACTGTGAAGGATTGTCCTATATTGTATACTCCACATACTGCTTAACTCTTCTTGAGGGAAGTCTGACTGCTCAGCCACAGCTACCAAGTGAATCTGTGTGGTACAGACTGCTACCAAGTGGGTTTACTGCCAAACACCTGTAGTCCTAAATCTTTTGCAGTGGTCCCAGAGGGAACTGCACAGGTTTCGGCCTAACAGAATCGCGTGTGATACTTCCCGTGCACCCCTGAAATACACGTACCCTGCTGATTTTGCATGTGATACTTCCCGCGCACCCCTGAATACACGTGCCCTGATGGAATCGCGTGTGATGGTTCCCGCGCACCCCTGGATTACACGTGCCCTGATGGAATCGCGTGTGATACTTCCCGCGCACCCCTGGAATACACGTACCCTGATGGAATTGCGTGTGATACTTCTCACGCACCCCTGAAATACACGTACCCTGCTGATTTTGTGTGTGCTACTTCCCGCGCACCCCTGGAATACACATGCCCTGATGGAATCGCGTGTGTTACTTCACACGCACCCCTGATTTACACGTACCCAGGACAATCGCGTGTGATACTTCCCGCGAACCACTGAAATACACGTTCCCCGCTTGGCGTTTGCTGTTTGGCAGCCCTGTGAACTGGTCCAGGGTTAGCGCAGCCCTTTGCGATGAATTGGGAATTTTGAAGGGTTTTCCTTGCGCGAGGGCGTTCTTGGGGGCGTAACTGGCGCTGCTGCAGGGTCGCTGCACCACTCTGCGCCACGGCTGGTTTTGGAGGCTGGAATCGATGAATACGCTGTGCGATGAAATGGATTTTATCGCACGCGGCTGGCACAGTGTATCGCACGGGGACACTGTGCGCCAGCCGCGTGCGCCACTTTTGTGCGAAATTCTATGAATTACCCTGTAAGTTGGATTGCTGGATTGAAGTTACCTACAACGCCTAGCAGACACAGCCTGGCTCTGTACAAAGCCTGTAGGAAGCCCTAACCCCCTCATGCTCCCTTACCACATATGAGCTCATTAGAACATGCTCATTAGCATTTTGTTTTTTAAAAAGAATATCTCCACCTGCTGTCACAAGCCTACAGAGCTAAGGCTGTGTCTGTAAGGCTTGATAATAACCCTTGGGATGTTAGTTTAGTGTCCTCATTAGACAATCTGGGAACTATAAAAACCATTAGTAACCAGCGGGTGGTGGTTTCGGCCTCCCAGCCAATGAGGAGAGTCAGAACCAAGGCTTTACCACATGTTAAAGCCCCCGCTACAAGCCGCTTTGGAGCTGGTGGCTGCCATCTTCCACCATAGGACGATCAGATAAGTGTTTCTCTGCGCTCCCGCATCCCTATCCTCCCACCCCCTTTTGCACATATTTAGACCCTCCACCCATAGCCACCCCACTTAACTTGTGTTGCTGTCCCTCACCAGTGCCAGAAACAATACTGTTCCCGGTGCGTCCCTGACATGTGACTAGCCACCATGGAAAGGGAGAAGGGACTATGTGTAGTTCCCTTCACTCCAATCCATGGTGGACATCTTATTTTGTACTTTTTTTTAAAAAAAAGTTGGGAATCAACAAACACACTGTTTCTCAACTTTAAAAAAAACACTATTAGTACCCCAGTACAGCGTGTTAGGGTACTTATAGCAGTGTTACCCTAACAGGGGGGCATTACTGGGGGAGGTAATGCCCCGGGCAATCATTAAAGCTAACTAGCTGGCTCTGGATACTACCTGGGCAAGTAATACCCCCCTGCCTGGGCATTATTTCTTAAGTTGATCCATTTAATGGTTCATAAAGCCCAAACCAAAGATTATTCACAGCAGTACATTCCAAAGGAATACTGGTAGCGTGGGATTAACCACAGCCAGTCCTGCGACTGCCCAGGGAGATTTATGTTCTAAATCCTGCTTACAGCTGTGGGGAAAGTGTGCGAAAAAGGTTAGTAGAACTGTGACTCTGGCAGGGGATTAGTTAGGCAGGAGCATGGTGCAACATTTTTGTGAAGGGGTTGTGGCCATGGCTGGTCGACAGTCTGTTGGGTGGAAAAGGCAAATGAAGGAGGATATTGTTTTTCATTATTCTTTGTCAATGGGACATTTAACATATTGCCTTTGTGAGCTTAATGTCCTTTCCTTGCTGATATTGAACCAATTGGAACCCATTCCTAACACCATGCTTACCAAATGCTGCTTTAATAGGGGTCTGAAACTAGAAAAATGTGTCATGTCATGAACATACTTTGTTATGTGTTCCAATGCATGGGTCCCACTGAGAGTCCTAGATTTGAAGAGTCTGTGATCTGTCATTGGCCAGCAGTTCCATCCTGCCATATACCATGTGATGCTAGCTTTAAAATAGGCAGGAAAAGCCATATGGCTACAGTTAATTTAAAGCTGAATTCTCTACTCAGTAAGAAGCCACAGTAGGTTCCTGCAAACAGTTTGGACACACTAACTTGCACTACATCCATATACAAATCCGTTGTGAGTCACCTCGGGTCTGCTAATATGTTTTATTGAAGTAACCCCCAGTAGTGTACTACAGTACTACAAGACACTAGTCATTAAGGGTCCGACCACAACTGCACACGTGTTCCGATCCATGAAGGCCCAACTCCCAAGTAGCAACCTGATGTTGAAATATAAATCCTAGTGAGTGGTCTGGTACTTTATCAACTATAAAGTGTAAGCATTTAACCAAAGATGACAACATAATGTGTTTTCCATACATCAGGCGAAGAGACAGTGAGGGGGAGTCATTCTCAGTGTTATCTAGACCTCCTCCATCTTCTTCTCCCTAACATGAAACCAGCTAGATTTTATCCAGTTTGAGATGTCATCCAACCTTTGTGAAGTTGCTTTACCTTCAAAAAGAACAATTTCAGAATGGTGACAATGGTTGTAAAAAGTAGTTTACCTGTTAATAGTAAAGAATGAAAGTAATCAAACTCAGGTTCAGACAGTACCCACTCACTTCAATCTCGGCTCAGGTGTCTCAGTAATTTGGCTGCAGGACTAATAACGAATGTATATTTTATTCTTTCAAGAGCAGCACATGTTTTAATAGCTTTATTGACTGAACCTTCAGCCCTTAAAAGGCGTTATGGGCACGCACACCTTGTTAAACTGCTGATACGTAGTGCAGCCATTGGAGCAGGTTTTCTAGGCTTAATTAGAACATGGATTCTGTTACAGACCTACTCTCATACCCATCAGAATGCTCGGAATACAGTCTATACTCTCTGGCAGCCTGTGACCAATATGCCCATGAGTTCTCTCATGAGCACAACAATGTCCATCTAACTACATTTGAACACGTCAAAAAATTACTTCTTGTACTAGGTGGGATTTCTGCCACTGGATTTCCCCTCTTTTGAGTTTTTTTGTTTTTAATAGTTCAGAACAAGGTCCGATAAGAGAGGGGCCACTAGCCAATTGGTGATTAAAACATATATAGAAATTACAGGTAGCAGGAGTCCCTTGTTCCACATGGATGAGACAAGATCAATGTATATGGTCTCGCCATAACACCTATATATTTGTGTCTGACCTTTTTTAACCAATATTTAAGTTATATGTGTATACTTGCTGATGAGGGAGAGTCTCCTCGCTATCCCTTTTAGATAGGTGGCGCGCCACCGGGCACCTAGGGAGAGATTCTTCTGTATAGGGTCAGGGTGGTCTTCTCAGTAGGGACAATCTGTAAGTGTGTTTTACCAGCAAGACGTGAGATTTGTCTTATTGTAAATTCGTCTCCAAGTGCTGATTTTCCTTAACGACAGGAATGTAATATTAACCACTATGGTTTATAAGTAAGCCCTAGGTGTTTTTGTAGCCTGACAAACAGGACAGGAGCACTTTCTTCAGCTGTTTAAATGCAGAGAGGAACATGTGCAGTTCAATTACCATCATTAACAAATTGCAATGAAGCACAAGATGTGTATAGTTTATTGTTAACAGGTCCATGATAATCAAATTAACATGACAAGTTACTCATCTTTGTTTTTGTGCTATTGCTTTCCCCTCAATAAAACTGCTTTTCTTTGTCGTTACACGCCTCCATGTGCATGCAGCATTTTAAACTTCTGCAGCGGTGTGAAAAAGCCTGGCTGCACGCTTCTCCCACTCCCTTGCCCTGTTAATTGGAAGGCGCTCCTCCTACCTGTGGAAACACATATGATCACTCTTGCTGTCTCTCTCTCTCTCTCCATCGCCATTCCTCTCTCAATCTATTTGTTTTCACCTCCACACACACTGCCCCACTGCTCTCTATCTCGACTTTCTTCGAATCAACATGTGGCTATGGCCCTCATTACGACCCTGGCGGAAAGGGGAAAACGATGGCGGAAATGCAATTCCGCCATCGAATAGCGCTCGGTGCGACTATGACCCGTCACCGGAAAGTACGAAGCCATTAGCGACACCGTAGTGAACGCCAACGCTAACTGCACCAAGCACGCGTGCGCGCGCCATGCCAAACCGCAAAGACCACCATGGCGCAAGGGTACGCCAATTCCGACCCTAGCGGACATGTACCTAACGCCATCAGGCATGGCGTAATGTACCAATCCGCCATGGCGAGAAGTACGGCATCGCGAATCAACCGTAAACGGCCCCACTGAGTGCCTGTACACCGCTCCCTGCCCACAAAGTACAACCCCCCGTAGGTGCAATGAAGTCACAATGCAACCATTGAAATGTACAAGTCACCCCTGCATGGCAACGAACAAAAGAAACACAAGAGGGGCCAATGGGAGCTGCAGGGCACAGATGGCACGAATACAGAAGCCATCCCAATGGACATGACCACAGTCCCCCACCAAGAAACGCACGCAAACACAGGCACCTGTGACCAGCAATATTCCGTAAATCACATCATTCCACCAGTCCACCTGGCTGACCGGCATCTGTCACACAAAACCCAATCCCCCGCCCCTGAGCATGACAACATTCAAACAGTCATATTGCCAGCCCCCATCCCTGACCTCACTGGGCTTCGTAGGCAAACGCGCCCAGCACAGTACCACGCAACTAAACCCCGAAGCAGGAACCCAATGCAGACCTCCTCACAATACATCGCCCCCCAAATAGGCATATGCCACATCACTTGCAAAGAAAAACGCTACACGGGCCAAATCAGAATAGAAATTTAATGCACATCAAAGTCACCAAGCCCACACAGCCATCAGGCCATGAACTCCAAAACACTAATCACCATTGTGTGCTGCATCCGCAAGAAATGACCAGCCACTACCTGTGTGTCGCCCTGTTCCCCCATGGTACACAGAGCCACATTCACGTACGAAAAGGCAACATGGAAGCGCACAGAACCGCAGGGCCGACCCAATGGGGAGGCACTAGTCCAGCTGAAAGGCCGAAATGTTGCTCCGAGCCATCAGTACTGCGTAAGGGCATGTGGCCCATTGGCGATCGTCCCATAAGATCGTAATGCTGCTCCACTGATTAACACGAAGCAGCAGGTGTCGGGAGTAAAACCCATCTGCAGGAGTGGCATACAGATGGCAGTGGCAAAAGGGGAGGAGATACCTGTCAACCAAAAGAAAAGAACAAGAACAGAATGGCCATCAGAACTACATTCGATCAACTCACTTCAATGATCACACGAAATCCACAGCCATATGCATGCTAGCCCACTCAAAAGGATCATCACCACCCCAAAACCACTTGCGACTCATGACCATCTATATCGAGGTGCAAACACCATCACAAACGAGTGTACCTGTGCATGCGTCTGTCAAAACAGAATCCATCAGATGGGAATGTTAACGTGCATGGACACAAGTGTCTGAGGGCGCCTCGAGACAGGGAGGGCTCAACAAGGCCAGATGGACGATGGTCCCACTATGGCAGCCCTGCATCACATAGCGTAGGGGAGGCGGATAGATCCCAAGAAGCCCTGTACATGGCAAACCCTGTATCAAATCACCTGCCCATGCATCCATTCATCATTCCCTCATCCCGGGATCAAAAGGCATGAATAATAACTCACATAACATTAGAAACATCCATTGAGTCTGTGCGTAATGCAGCCTGCTAAATCCACAGTGCCCCAGCCCGTAATTCCAGTGTTGTGAAGTAACATGTATTTGGGAACGGCCTGCCTCATCGCCCACGTAGCTATTGCGCATCCCAAACTATTCATATCAATCATTGCCCCCTCGCCATGGGCCCTGTCTCAAGGACATAGAACAAGAGAACGTTATATTTGCAGTCAGGCCTGTGGGCATCTCCTCGCCAGCTGGAAACCGAAAGCGCCGCCCTTCGAATTCCTCATTTGCAACATCACGTCGAAAAGGCACCTGTGGCCGTTTGAAATCACTAATTATTCCATCGAGTGCGGCTGTGTGTGAAAATGGCAACTGCCTTCACCCACAAATGGGACGCCCCGCCCGTCGTTGCAACTCGGTACAGTGCTGCATGAGGGCCCACCGTTACTCGAATACTACGTTCCACTGACCCTTCACAAGTCTGTTCGCGACTGCACAGATAGTATGTGAAACAATGGGACCACAGCAGAATGAACATATCAACCAATCTTACACGGCCATCGGGTACAATTACATGATTGCAATAGCAAGATACCATTCCCCGATTTGCAGCGTTCTGCGCGGGACGTGCTCGGCCAAAGGGGAGAGCAGTTTGCACAGGTGGAATTAATCACCACAGGTGGAGGCCATACAGCCTGGAAACACATAAATTGCACAGCCAGTCTCCTCCCACAACCACACCGAAATGCTACCGGCAGGACTCGCGATGTTGGCCCTGGGGGACCTGATAGCACTGCAAGTGCTCCGACTCCAAGAAGAAGACGAACGCCAACTACAACCGGCCGCACGGAGGAGACGCAGGAGGAGGAGGAGGGCAAGGCAGGGCCAGCAAGGGCCGCCAGCACAGCCACTACCACCACGCAGGCAGCCCGCAATCCCACGCCTCCGAGCACATCCGTTCAACCTCACTGATGAGCAGATCCACACCCTCTACCGTTTGGACCGGGACACCATAGCCGCCATTGTGGACATGACACAGGCTGACCTTGTCAGCATGATAGATAGCCCAACCGCCATCCCACCCCTACTGAAGGTGGTGTCTGTACTCCACTTCCTGGCCACAGGCACCTACCAGCACACAGTCGGACAGTTGCATGGCATTTCTCAGCCACTGTTCTCACGGACACTATTTCAAGTGCTCGATGCCCTCCTGCAGCACGCAGACGACTACATCTCACTACCACGCTCGGAGCAGGAAATTACCAACACAAAAGTGGGATTCCATGCACTTGCCGGCATACCGGGTTGCATTGGTGCCATCGACTGCACCCATGTTGAATTGGTCGTCCCACATGCCATGGAGGCCCAGTACCGCAACCGAAAACAATTTCATTCCCTGAATGTACAAATGGTGTGTGACTCCAACAGGATCATTACACATTGTTGTGCCCGATTCCCTGGATCAACCCATGATTCTATGGTCTTGAGGAACTCTACAATACCACGCTACATGGAGCGACACGCAGGGAACAGATCCTGGCTACTCGGTGAGTCTCATTACATGCATGATGATGTGGGGTATGTTAATTTTGCAATGTACTGGCAGGAAGCGGGGGGGTGTGCGTACGTATCAATGGCATTCCACATCATACGTTTCTCGTCCACATACAGGTGATGCTGGATATCCACTGAAGAGATGGCTCCTTACACCAGTCCGGAACCCACGGGACCAGCATGAGGAGGACTACAACCATGCCCACTCACGTACCCGTGTAGTCATAGAACAGGCATTCGGCCTACTGAAGACTCGTTTCCGCTGCCTCAGCAGGTCTGGCGGGGCACTCCTGTACCGCCATGAGAAGGTTGCAAAGATGGTGATGGCATGTGTCATGCTCCACAACATGTGCGTACGTAGAAATGTGCCCATGCCCCCTGACGCAGAACTGCAAGCACCTGATGATGGTCATGATGAGGGTGGGGATGTGGCAGCACCTCATGGAGCCTGCGAGGCACCGGAGGCCCGTGACATTCGTCAGCATCTCATTGATGTATGCTTCTAGCACTCACGCCTGGTGGCTGATACATGGACACGGGACTCGTGGCACTGCGTGTGTCTGGGACATGCACAATATGGACTGTACGCCTATGATGGCCTAGTACACGTAGATCAATGTCCACACATCTCATTGGTTTATCGTGCACTTTTTATGGCATATGTGATGTCATGTTCAACACCCTATCGACCCGCCACCCAAGTGAGCCCAACACACCCCCTCCACCCTCCTACCTCCCCCCCGAACACCAGTGTCCAAAGATGCTCATTGTCAGTGGGCTGTCGCTATTGCTTGCCCCCTCTGCGGGTATCAGGGGCACCCCTGCCTGTGGAGCGCAGGTTCCTTCCAGATCTACGTTGGGGGCTGCCCTGGACGGAACTTGCAACGGATGATGTGTCTGCCTGCTCACGTCCATGCATGTCCCTAAGGGTTTGCGAGAGCTCAGTGAGCACGCGGCGCACTGCGGCAAGTTCGGCACATACGTCTTTGGACGTCGCATGCAGTTCCCCCCTCAGGCTCTCGGTGCTTCTCTCAATTTGTGCCCTTAGCGTCTCTGTGCCTCTCTCCATTTCTGCCCTAAGTGTCTCAGTTGATGTTTCTATGCCTGCCTTAGTGCCCCCACATTCATCGGCATGGTCCTTGAGGAGTGTGGCCAGTTGCTGCTGTTGTTCGATCAACTGGTCGAGGGACTGTTGCCTCTGCTGGGCCATGGCCATTTGCGGGGGTGTCGCAGAGGGGCTGTTGTCCTCATGTTGCCTTGCCACAGGGCTTGTGGGGGATGGCCAGTCGTCGTCTTGTGGGTGCCCCTGCGTGGTATCCTCATGTTGTACGGGATGGGACAGACAGGGGGATTGGGACAGGTCATGGATGGATCTGACTTCGGCATCCCCGTTTTCTGTGTCCGAGCATGCTGCCATCAATGGGGTGTCACCTATGGTGCTGCTGCCACCTGAGGCAGTGCCTTCTGTGGCATCCATTGGGGGGACCTGTGGTGGTGGTGTTGTGGGCATGCTGGCTGCTGGGGTGCCTGTTGATGTTCCCTCCTCTGTGCTGCCACCTGATTTGTGCTGCTGCCGTGTCTTGATGCGTGCAGCTGAGGTGGAGGGTCTCTGGCCGTTGGTCTTGGCCCTCTTTGCAGGTGTGCTGGTAGGGGTGTCCTGTAGCTCGTCGTTTGGATCGGACCCTGTGGTGGAGTAAAGGAGGGCGAGGGTTATTGATGGGTCTGTGGGAATTGGAATGGCATTGTATCACATGCATTGGGGTGGTACCTGAGGGTGATTTGGGTCGGGGCCTTGGAGGTGCTTTCATTTGTGTGTGGAGTGAGGGTGCAGTTGTTTGGCAGCCTGCAGTTAGGGTGTGCCTGCTGCACGTGTAGTGCGTGTTTTAGGGGTTTTTAATTATTTATGTATTTATTGTGGGTTTTAACGTGCGCTATCAGGCCGATGTGTGTGGACGTTCTCCAGGACATGTGTTTCTGTTGCACTATGTGGACGCATGGTACTTCACATGGATGGTCTGTGTGGATTTGGCATTGTTTTATCTGGCCCACCTACCTGATTCTTCGGATGTCTGCACTCCTTTCTCCATCCCTCCGACTCCCTCTATGCTCTCCATTCCGATGGTGGAGGCACATATTTCTTCCCAGGGGGTCAACTTGATGGGTGATTCAGGACCTCCCCCGGTGGCTGTGGCAATGTTGCGGTTGGCAGAGAGTATGCTGCGGACGCGTATCCGCAGGTCGTCCCATCGCTTGCGGCATTGCTGTGGGGTGCGGGGTGCGGTCCCCACCGCACTTACCCGCTGTGCCACCAGAGCCCATATGGCCTTCTTGTTTGCAAGTGCCGTTCTGGTCATTTGCGTGGAGAAGACGACGGCAGCATTCTCCTGGAGGGTCTCTGTTAGCACGGTGAGTTCCTCACGGGAGAAGTGGACCTGCCGCTTGCGGTCGCACGCTTTCTTCGCTGCTTTTCCCATTTTACTTGGTTTCGCTAGGGTGGTTGACGGGTTGGGGTGTGTTTCAGGGTGGTAATTTTAGTGGTTGTGTGGTTTTAGTGTTTTTATAGGTGTACGGCGGGATGTTTCCCGTTCCGGGCCCATGTTTTAACTTCCGTTTCCGTATATTTCAGGTCACCGTACTTTACGGTAGGCGCACACTGCGGTGACCGCTGAGAGGGGTGGCGGTATTGCACCTAGGGCGCCGTACGGCGGCGGTGTGGGCCATCGCGGACTTTGCACTTCCGCCGTGGCGTGGTGCTCGTGCCCGATGGGTCGGAATGGGCCGCACTTTGCTCCTTCGTGCAATGGCGGAAACGCTATTTACGCTGTGGCGCTCCGGTCAGTCGCTTTCCGCCAGGGTCGTAATGAGGGCCTATGTCTTTAAATGGAGTGAGGACATGGCATACATGCATGATCTTAGTACAACCTCGTTCGTGGTATCTGTTGCTCACAGTCGTTCAAGAAGCTTCGAACCATATCTGAGGTGTAATAAAGATGTTTTGCTGGGTAAAAACCCTTCACCACCCTGCGTCATTTAGGTAGCGGTTTGTTGCGCGAACTGCTTCGCACCATTATTTAATTAATCAAACCACTATTTCAGATCACTCAGTACTGTGTGGGGAGGCATTTGAGGTAATGCCACGTCGAGCTGTGCAACTCTTGGTATTCCGTAAAGAGGAGAGGTGACCATTGCTGAATGCTACTGCCTTTGATTAGCCCTTGTATACAACATGCATTATTCAACTCAGCTAAATCAAGTCATGATGAACAATCAGGCTCCTTTTAATTTACCTACAATTCACTACTGTACAATGCAATATCCATCTCTCTCCCCAGGAATGTTCTTCATCTATACATAATGTAAAGGTGTCCTGGCTTACTCCCTAGAGATGCAGCATACAGATATTCAGGCACCCTTTCTTCCCCTCCATGTAGCACTTGATAAGTGTAGGCTGCACAGCACTGTTTACTGAGAAGTTGAGCATCGCCTTCTTGTTGTCAAAGTATTGTTGAAATGGAAAAGGCTCAATTGGCTAATGATAAGTCATCACTCTGCCACTTCTCAGTAATGACAGAGCGGGGGTAGCACTGCTTAACCAGCAGTGCTGGATTCTATCAGACAATTTCCCGCACGCTTTCAGGCTTGCCCTATATCCTAATCGGCAATTGTGTTTGCCATATCAATAGAGTCTCTAATAATAAGATTATGACAGCTAACAAAACTGCTTCCTTCTCTGATGACATGTTGTACATTTAGGACATAATATAATGTTATCAGTGAGGGCACGCCCCTGTACACTTGCACCAGAGAAAATACAACCCGCTAGGGAAAAAAAAAGGGCAAGAGATTGCTTGCAAGGATAAAACATTTTAATCGTACAAAAAGTAAAGGCGCAAGCAAAGGACTCTGCTGCTCGAGAACGTTCAGCCAGAGTATGCATAAACAATACATTATAAGGGCACACGGCGTCGTCAGTGACATCATTACATACAGTCGAAATTTGCAAGACTGGTTGGTGAGACCCTATGCATGGGCCTGCTCCATAGGGGATGCCAAGCTATGAGTGGCTCCTGTTTCCTCCACTTGTCTCTTCTCGCGTGGGGTGGGCTCATCTCTCCAGGGACTGAATGTTGCTGTTTCAGGGTTACTGTTGTGTAACAATACTACTACATCATTGTGGCATGCACCTGGTGTTTTGCGCCTATTTGGCCCTCTGGGGAAAGTACTAACACTTGTGTCTCCCCAGCCCCCTCAGCAAAAACAAGTAATTGGACTCAGACTAGCAGAAAGAAAAACACACATTCATCATATAAGATTGTAAAATAACTGTCTCGTTAAAGGCCCTTTATTTATACCATATATGTATAGATACCAATACACAAACATACACTTAGATATATAAGAATTCGGATATAGGTTACATCACTGTCAAGCATGAGGCAGAAGAAAACTTCATCTTGGCAGCCAACAACACTGCTTAGTCCCTCAGCAGGTAGGCAAAGAGATCACTGTGTCTGACGGGGTCTGAAGCGGAGCGTCCTCCCTTTCAGCAATCACCCGGGGGTCCAGATTCAAACTAACTCTCCATTATGGGGGCATTTCCGCGCCCTTCTCAATTGTGTTCTGCTGGATGGAAAATCCAGTTAGAAGTGGAAAAACCCAGCACCCCTCTCTCTCGCATTCATTCCAGACCCCTTACCATGCACCTGCAGTGTGCTCTGAGCCCCTTTCTGTACTCTTCCTTCAAGGGACAATACAATAACTATTCTCCGCAGTAAGTCCACACAAATTAAATTTATGTGACCTTGCTCTGTTTTCGCTGCTACTTGCTCATTCTGTGAGGCGCGCGGAAATGCAGACTTTATTACGGTGATGGAAGATGAGTGTTCAAAAATGGCTGTACATCAACGCCATGTTAATCTGGCTCGCATTTTTCACACAAGCATTACACCTGGGAAACTTGGGGACTGGCACAGAGGGAGGAACCAGGTCATGCTGATCCACACATTCTCTGCTCAGGTCATATCGCACTCTACGCACTCTAGGCTTCCACCTCGTTTTGATCAATAATGTATTCCTCCCTGTACCTCGTACTACAAAGGGTATATTTATGGGATAAGGTGAATGGTCGTGGTTGTTTACATCTTTAATGGCCATTGGTTTTATTTCTGGTGAGCAGAGGTCGCCCACTGTCGTGGAATTCATGGGTTCTTGGACTGGGACAGTGGTGGGTGCCATTTCTCCTAGTGGTGTGGATGGGGGTTGGTGGTCTGCTGTTGAGCTGGCTGTGGTGAATGCGCGCTGTGAGGAGCCTGGTGTTGTCTCATGGCCTTCCAGTGCACATTCCTCTCTGGGATAATAAGTAATTGCAACAGTTGAGGAACAAAGGGAGGTTTCTGTGAGAATTAGCAGCGCAGGTTCATCTGCCTTCAGCACTGGGGCCTATTCAAGTTTCTTCGCCGGGCCTACGTTTACTGTGTAGCCATGCAGAACTGAGCGTGTCTACCATAACTATAAAGGACGCCTCTTTATATGCATGCCCTATGTCTAAGCATCTATAATTCCTGTGATATTGTACTCGTGCCGGGTTTCTTAGCACAGCCCTTTCCCCCCTGGTACATTACATGTCTATCTATGGGACTCGCCTCACTCTAAAGAACCTAGGGTGGAGAGAAAGGTTTATTTCCTTCCCAACATCAGCAAACAGTTGTCTTGTCTGACGTGCAGTATTTTTGTTATCAGAAGGAGACCAAAGGGAGAAAGCTGTGCAACAATGACCAGTAGGAGTGTGTTGTGTTTCCGTTAAAAAAGCTCTGAGGTCCCTTAGCGGGTTGGATTTTAACGCCTGCAAAAAGCAGGCGTTAAATCCCCCAACCCGCAAAGGGACCTCGTAGTAAGGCGGTAGGGATTTACTGGTACCGGTATTTTACCGGTACCGGTAAATCCCTACCGCCATCCGTGTAATGAGGCATGTGTTTATAACACCAATCATATAGAAGTTTAGTTCCGATTTTCTTAAACCAATTGTATCGTTTAAATGTTATTGTACCTATACCATAGCTAGCTATCAATACTACCATTCACCTTCTGACTTATTTATTCAAGGTGTTTGCATTATATATTTAGCCTTTCAAGATTTTCACTTAGAAACTTCACTATGCAGGTATATCTACAGAGTTACTAGATCGACTTCTTTCATTAACTGCCAGGTCCACATTTACGTTTTTCACTGCGGAAATCCCATTGAAAATTTGCGTTTATAAATCAGGCCCTAAATGTTTAAATCGCAGTAACAACGGAAAGTGTAGACAGACGTTTATTGCAGCTACTGAAATTCCCCACTCTAAAGTGTGTGGAGGCCATGAAGACCTGGGGACCGTAATCACCTGAAATGAAACACTACCTCACCCTGAGGTGTGACAGACGCATCACAGACTGCCTAGCAGACAGTGATCTCAGCAATGAAACACTTCCTCACATTTCCAGCACTGTAGTATTGAACCATGTGATTTGTATGTGCATTCGCAACACCACGCACACGAGGTGTTCTACAGGATTTATGATCAAACATCGGGTGCACCCATGCTGGGCAACTACATCTGCTATTACTGCCAATGTGCTGTAATGGCATGGACGGTAGTGTAGCATCTAATGGGCAAAACGTGTTTATTCCGTCAAAACATACACCCCTCATAAAAAGCACAAAACACATTTTAGAATACTCTAGAAAGCCAAAATGGCTGCAAACTACTCGAGGCAAGATCAGGGCCATCTTAACAGTTTCTGGGGCCCGGGGCACAGACTGCATTGGGCCCCTCCACCCTGAAACCCATGACCTCCTCCCAATCTGCAAAATGAAGGGATTACATGAAGGGATTACAAGGGACCGAGAAGTCCCCCCTCCCAAGAGAAAACAATAGCACCAACTAGACTAGCTAGAAACACCAGGAACATAACAGCCCTTAAGCTACTCCCACTCCTGCAGCCACTCTCACAGGTGGATACCACCACGAATCAGGACCCTATAGAGCTGGTTAACCAATACAATACCACCATCCTTAAAGCTATTGACAAAATAGCACCACTAAAGCTTTGGAAAACCAAACCATGCGCCCACTTAAATACGTGGTTTACCCCACATCTGAGATCACTGCGAAAAACTAAAAGAGCAGATGAATCAAGGTGGAAAACTCTCCCCTCAGACCTCAACAAGGAAAACTTCCAAACAGTCTCAGCCACATAAAAATCTGCAACCTTCCTAGCCAAATCCTACAATGACCGTATCCTCAACGCCAAATCCAACACTAAAGAAATATTTACCATACTGAGAGAGCTGGGGCCTCATTACGACCCTGGCGCTCCCGTAATGAAGGGGGCCAGTACAGGACCGGCCCCCTTCATTACGGGTGTGCCAATTACCAGCTTCCCTTTGCGGGACCCGGATCAGACGCCTGGTAAAACCAGGCGTCCTTTCTGGGTCCCGCGAGGGGAAGAGGGAGGTAATAACAGGCCAGTTGAAATCTGCCCATAATTACCTCCTTCCCCATTCCCATTGAGCCCTATGGGGGCTCAAATGGGAATGGGGAATGGTTCCTGCAAGGAGGAATTACCGGGTCCTCCTATGTCGGAATGACCCGGTTATTCCTCATTGCAGGAACCCGGTAATGGAGCCCGGTTTGGAGGCAGCCATGGAGCTAATAGCTTCATGGCTGCCTCCAAACTCGTAATGAGGCCCCTAGAGTCTCCATCCGCCCCACCAACCTGCACCAAGGACTCCACCTGGTGTCAGAACATCCAAATAGCATTGTCAGACAAAATTGAGCTTTTACAAAGAAAATCAAGGCCAAAAAGGCTAGCCTGCCTATAACCCCTCTTGTACCCAATACGCCCACACCACCTCCTGACCAAGCTGAATTATTCAAATTCACTCCACTTAGTGTCAAAGAAGTGGAAGATATTATCTTAAGATTAAAACCATCCAGATTCATGGGCAACACCTGCCCTGCAACCGTCATAAAAGAGACGGCTAATGAGATTGCCCCATTCATCACCTTCCTAATCAACGCCACCTTCAAGACCAATACAATGCCTGTCAACCTCAAGGACGCATGGGTTATGCCACTTCTCAAGAAACCAACACTAGACCCCAACAACCCTTTGAATTATAGGCCAATCACCACAGTACCCTTCCTCCTGAAAATCATCGACAGAGCAGCCTATTTGCAGATCCAGCACCATTTGGAAGATAACAATCTGCTTGGGCTAAGACAATCTCGATTCCGACCAAGACATGGTACGGAAACGGCTCTGATAGACTTAGTAGCACAAATTGAATTAATTAAAGAATCAGGCAACCTCGCTCTCCTGCTCCTACTAGATCTATCAGTGGAATTCGAACTTTTCGACCACAAAACCCTCTGCAACTACTCTAATGATGCCATTGCCTGGATACAATCTTTTCTGAACAAATGAACAACTAGAGTGTTTGCACCCAAAGCTTCTGCATCCAAATCGACTGTCACCTGCAGAGTACCACAAGGATCTTGTGTCTTCCCTACACTATACAATATAATCACAAAACCACTATTCGACAAACTTGGTCCGCCTAGGCATTTCTTACGTGAACTACGCTGACGACACACAAATCCTCATTCACATCACAGGCAACCATGACACAGACTCTCAACGACTCAACAACATTTATCTCATCATCCAAGCTTGTATGGCACAACACTGTCTCTGCCTCAACGACGACAAGACTGAGCTTCTCCTGGCAGGCACTGAAGCTAGAATCAACAAACTTGACGACAAATGTAACACCTTCATAATTGACAGCAATAACATTAAAGTCTCCAAAGAAGTCAAAACGCTAAGTATGTACATCGACTCCACTCTTACATTGGGAAGACAGATCAATGCCACAGCATCTACTACGGCCTACACATGTAAGCTTATTAACGCTTGTAGACCCTTCCTAACATCTGCCAAATGTATCACCTTGGCCAGGGCTCTTGTACTAACTAAACTAGATTACTGCAACACATTATACCTAGGCACCAGTCAGCACAATCTATGCAAACTGCAGACCTATCAAAACAATGCACTCAGAGCAGCAACTAACTTCCCCAGGAAATTGCACATATCAGAAATGAGACACAGTGTTCGTTGGCTCTCAATCAACCAAAGAATAAGCTTAAGACCCTTTCCATCACACACAAATGTATACACAACCAAGCACCCAAATACCTCAGCGACAAATTCAACCTCCACAATGCAGCTAGATAAACTAGATCTTCGCTATCCAACTTCCTCATCATACCTAGGTACAAGTTGCAAAAAGCAGAAGGGAAAAGATTCCCAGTCCTCGCAGCTAAAACCTGGAATGCCCTACCACCCAACATCAGACTAGAACCGTGTTTCCACAAATTCAGAATAGATGCCAGGACCTGGCTCACCGGGAATGAAAAATAGATCATGTATACCACTACTCTTCCCACTATGTAAATTGCCTGTATCACACAGTCACCATCTGTAAACTGTATAACCTATGTGCATAATCGTATACTCCCAATCTCTGATATGCATGTAACTGTAAATAATGTAATTAATGCTTCTGCATATTTCCCCAAGAAATGTGCCCAGTTGCCTTAGGGCTTAGTGCGCTATATAAATAAACTACAATACAATACAATACATACGTCGAGACAATTTGAACAGAATCTCATCTAGACTTTAAATGGATTATCTAGTTGTTAATAAAATATAAACCTTGCATATCTATGTGACTTGTTTTCCCAAGAGGGTGCTATATTGAAGACATTTTCACTGTGTTTTTCGATTAATGTATTCATTTTGAAAATAAAGGCACATTATTTTAAGCCAGTATTTATTTAATAAAATGATAACTTAACAGTTCAACCTTACCACTTTTTTTCTGTATGAATGTGTCCAAAATGCATGCCGTTTGAAAATCATTACATGACTAGGCATCAGAAAACACAAAAAAGTCATGTAACAAACATCAAAGAGAGTGTGTGTGGCTCGCTAGTTATTCAGTGTGGGTCCCGGCAACAGCATCGGACAACGATAGACCCAATTCTGGGCAAAACATTTCCATAATCACATCACATGAGGCACATCCTGGGGCAACCTCGGGGTCGAAACACATGTCAGCTGACCACTATTAGACTTTGGGCCTCATTACAACCCGGGCGGTAAGGGATTACCGGTACCAGCAAGGGTAGCGGTAATCCCTTACCGCCCAAATACGAGGTCCCTTTGCGGGTCCCTACCATAACGGGTGGTTTCACCAGCCGTTCAGTAAGGGACCCGCAAAGGGACCTTGGAGGTAATTACGGTACCGCAATTTGCGGTACCGTAATTACCACCTTCCCCATTCCCATTGAGCCCTATGGGGCAAAAATGGGAATGTGGAAGGGCCAATGGTGAATGGGGAATTACCGCCCCGCCAACTTTGGAATGGGGCGGTAATTCCTCCATTCACCATGGCGGATTCCTGCATCAACCGTGGCGCTAATAGCGCCATGGTTAACGCCTGGGTCATAATAACCCCCAATATATGTCTACACTGCAACTATTAAAAATGATTCACTAAGAAATACAGCATATTTGTGGATTAGCCCACAGATTGGTGCTCTAGTTAAGCTGATCTAGCAGAATTCTGAAAGAAGATAAACGGTGCTGAATAAAAGATTTATATTATTTCACACTGACCACATATTCAATGAAAACACTTTTGTGGCAGGGATGTTAAGGTGAGAACGTACCATTTAATGCAACAAATCCCCTGAAATTCAGCTAAAGCCACCTAAGTTTTGCACCCCCTGTTGCGCAGACTATGACCATAATGATGACATCACAGATCACATCACTGATAACATCACTAATGACATTACAACAGTAACTGTCATTAAGCCTGGCCTTCAGCCATGGTCAGTGTGCATGGCCAAATATATTCTAACACATGAATGGGTACTAGTCATGGCCTTCAGTTATGGACAGCTGTCACAACATTCACCCATGTGCACTGAATATTTTAAACACTAATAGGCGATCAACCATAGATTTTGACCTTTATCAGTGGATACAGCTTTCAAGCATGTCTACTGTATGTTATATACACTGGTCAGACATCAGCCATGGATTTTAACACAATGCTTGCCAGTGGCCACAATCTTTGGCTGTGCCCAGTATATATTCTGACATATAAATGAGCCACTAGCCATGGCATTTGAACTTGGTCAGTTCGTTCATCTTTTGCCCATGTCCACTGTATATTTTAAAATATTAAAATCCAATGAACCATGACCTTCGGCCGTATCCAATCTATATTATATACATAATCAGCCACTAGCCATGGTCTTCAACACAATACTAGCCAGTGGCAACAGCCTTTGACTGTGCCGACTGTATATTCTAACATATCAATAGCTATAGCCTTCTTTAGCCATGGCCAGTGACTACAGCTTTTAACGTTGCCCACTGTATTTTTTTAAACGGTGATGGCCTACTAGGCTTGGCACATTGGTATTTCGGAACACTAACCGACCACTAGCTATGGCCTTTGGTACTGGCCAGTGACCCCAGCCTTTGTCATGGCCAAGACCATAGCCTAAATTGTTATTAAGGTAATCAAACTTTTCATGAGCTAACTTATAAATGATGTTATGTCTAATTCCATTATTGATGTAATCAGTCATAGTCAATGTAATTAGTGTTGTCACCAGTGAAGGCATCAGTGATGTGATTTGTAATGTCATCAGTGTTCCCATACAACATGTAATTAGTGATGTCATCAGTGATGTGATCTGTGATGCCATCATTGTGGTCATTCCCTTCGACCTGTCCTGCCCTGCTAAATATCCCCCAATCTCCATCACCCCTTTCCTGGGCAAACTCCTGGAAAAGCTGGCCATGTCTCAGCTGAAGCTTCACACTGATTCTGTTGGTTGTCTTCATGACCATCAGTTTGGCTTGAGAGCTGCCAGAAGCACGGAAACTGCTCTCCTGACCATCTGTGAAGACCTGCTCTCCAACTTTGATTCCAACACCCCCTGTCTCCTCATCTTACATGATCTCTCTTCTGTCTTTGACACGGTCAATCATGCCATCCTGCTCAAACATCTCCGTGATAACCTGGGTATCAGCGATCAGGCCCTAGCTTGGCTGACTTCTTTCCTCTCCGATCAACCCTCCTAGGTCCAACTTGGGTCCTTCCTCTCCTCTATCTCTACTTGTGGTGTTACCCAGGGGTCTAGCCTCTCTCCCTGGCTGTTCAACCAATACCTGGCACTTCTTGCCCACTGCATTTCCACTCTCACCCAATTTTCAGTGCTATGTGGATGACACTCAGCTCATTTTCAAGCTTCCTTCAGCCACCTCTTCTCCTTCTCTCCTCTCTGACTGTCTGTCTTCTATCCAGGAATGGTGTGCCGCCAATGATCTCTGCCTTAATGACAGTAAGAATGAGATTCTAATCATCGGCACACCCACTCCCTCCTTTCCTGTCACTCTCTTGTCAGCCTCTCTTGGCCCTCTTCCTGCTCCCACCTGTGAGGCTAACAACCTCTGGGTCATCTTCGACTCCACACTCTCCTTCTCTCCTCATATCTCTGACATCTCTAAGAAGTCAAATTACCAGCAACCCCTCATCAGAGGTATTCTTCCTTTCCTCTCTTTCCCCCAGAAGCTCACTGTCTCCAAAGCTCTGGTTCTCTCTAGGCTGTAGTACTGCAACGACCTCTTTCTAAATCTGCCAGCATCTACTCTCCGCCCTCTGCAACTCATCCAAAACAGGACTGCAAGACTTGTCCTTGGCCTCAAGCCCAGGGATCGGATCTCTCCAGGACTGAAATCTCTGCACTGGCTCCCAGTGGTGGCAAAGATTAAGTTAAAAACCCTATGCAATGTCCACAAGGCCTTCTGGGGCCTGAGGCCTCAATACCTTCAACTCTCTCTTCCTAAATATTTTCCTTCTCTGGCTCTTCGCTCATCCCCCTTCAACTCCCTTAGGGTTAGTCGCTTCTCCAAGCAGCAAGTTGGTGGTAGATCTCTTTCTTCTGCAGGGGCTTCCCTCTGGAACAGCCTCCCTGCCTCTCTGAAACTTGAGGAGAACCATCTCTGGTTACGGAAGCACCTCCATACCTTCCTCTTTGCTTCTGCTTTCTCTCCTCCTCTCCCCTGCTGATCTCCTGGCTGAATTTGAAACTGCACTGGTTACCTGGCTAGCCTCTGATCTCAAGCCCAGGCCCCACTGCCAGCTGCACACCTGCACTGCCCCTCTGGCAAGCCTTGCACTCAGGGACTGTTTCTGTATCCCTATAGCTCCTACTAGCACTTGATACCTGATGTCTACACTTACCCCTGCACTTGCCACCAGCTGGCTGTATTTATTTACTGTTATCCTATGTACTGCACTGCCCTCTCCCCTTCCCCCTACACTTTTCCCCTTCTCCCCTCCCCTGCACGTGCACAATCACAATGTCCTCTGGCCTAGTAGGATCCTTGTCTCTGTCTTCCCTCTATTTCCACTCCCTTGCCTCATTGCGCCTTGAAATACCTGTGTATAGGTGCGTTATAAATGCCATAACATATAATATCATATCAAGGTGGAGAAATGGCGGGGCCACAAGGTACTGTGAGCACACTCCAGGCACCAGCGCAGTCACAAGTACAAGACAAGGTATCAATACTGGGACAGAACACAGTGCCCAAATACTTTTTTTATTGGTATATGGTTACATAATGAAACCTTTAAAAAACTATTTTCATAAAAAAAGAAGTGGATTTCACTAGAACAGACTTAAAAACATAGCAGGTATGTTATTCCACCATACATTACTAAAATCTTCAATTCATTTCAACATCACCTTCAGATCACCGCTCAATCCTAAACAATTTATCCATCATTACAGTCTTAAATTCATTGATGAGCATCTTCATTTCATTTCTTGATCTTCTATGATCACTTCCTAGGAACAGTATGATAACTTTTCACAGTCGTCCTTCCTTTCTTCAATTTATACATCTTCGATTCATTTCAAGATCATCTTTAGATCACAAGTTAATCCTTAATAACTTAACCATCATTACATTATTAAACTCATTACTGAACATCTTCATTTCATTTCTTAATCCTCTATGATAACATCCCTGGGACAGTTTGATAACAATTCACAGTCTTCCTTTTTTTAATGTATATCACGGCTTGATAGTTATGCACCCCTTAAAGAACTACAAGAGTTGTACTCATCATTTACCAACTCTTATTGCCCAGCTCAACTGAATTTTCTACTTCTGCTAACCCACAAGTAACAGAAAGAAATTGAACAATGGCCAGTTTCAAGGCTATAGACTTTCCATGCAACATATTCCACCATTCACCTCAATATTGACTTGGGATGCACAATGAACAAACCTGCTAGATGCCTCCATGCGTTGTTGTGTTAAAGCTTTGCACTAAAATAGTATGTGTTTCAGTGTTTCATTAACATCTGGATTATGGCAGAAATAACATAAAATCTGAACATCTCTGTCGTACGCACACATTTGCAATATCTCTCCAGTGTGTAACACATTGAATCGAAATCTTAAATGTAACCCGCAAATGCGGATCTGGGAATTTATACGAGATACGACTCTGGGTTGCCCATGAGTTTCCCATGTCAGACTAGATGACAATAAATCTTTGAGGTACAAACACTCTCCACTGTATTGTGCAAGTACTTATAATACATGCATTTCTTTACTCTATTGGGATTATCTAACAACGTTTTTTCGGTTAAACCCATCTTTTCCAACATTTTCAGGCGATCTATCTGAAGAGTCAGTAGCCATTTTGATTTGGAAGTTCCCATTTGTAGGCTCGTACCTAAAAGAGTAAGAAGACTATTTTCTTCCATCAAGAAAAGCTTCCTATACAAAGCCAGCCAACAATCCAATTTTAACCTCCAAAATACAATAGCTTCCAATGATATGAGGCCAAGTTCAAAGCGTGTTGCATTCAAGGGAACTCCCTTCGGGAGGTAATAGGCAATCTTTTACCATATTTTGGAATCCATTTTATATAGTAGCTTTGACAGCGAGAATGTCAAAATTTTGCAGCCGTAAATAAGTTTAGGAATTGTTTTTTGTTTATAGAATCTAAGAGTAGGGGTTATTGAATATTTGCAATATTTTATTGTCAGTTTTTTCATTTTTGGAATCAAGTTATCCACTCTGTCTAAGTAAAAAATGCCAGTACATGTGGCTCCATTAAATACAGGAAAACCCAGGTAATATATTGATCTTACTTTTGTTAAGATGTAACCATTTATAGTCCAACTAAAATTAGAGTTTTTCTTTCGATTTGTTTACCAAATAACCAAGGTCTTTTTTTCATTTATTTTAAGGCTGTTTTCTTCAAAATAATTGTAGAAGGCGGTGAGCTTCCGCTTGAGACCTATTGGCGTGCCATCCACTAAGAGAAAATCATCTGCGTAAGCACACCAACTGATTTTATTGCCCTCCACTTTAGGGGATATTAAGGATGCCACGTATAAATTGAAAAGTGTTGGCCCAAAAAGACATCCCTGTCTAAGCCCATTAGATGTTTTTATGACTTGAGATAAGTTCCCTTCCAAATTTAATAGAATCTGGATTTGAGAGTCTTCATGTCAGTGTGTAAGCATTGCCAAAATTCCAGAAGGCATCCCAAAATAATCCAATTTTAACCATAGTCAAATTCTGTCCACCTTGTCAAAAGTGAGGCATAGATCAATAGAGGCCAAGAATATCAGGCTCGACAGACGCATACAAGCTTTCTTGAGCAACAAGGTAAACAGAAGACCCCCTATTTCAGTTCCCATGCTTCTTCTAAAATCGAACTGATGATCAGATAGAATTCGATTTAGTTCAGTCCACTCAACTATCAGGGTAATTCATAGAATTTCGCAGAAAAGTGTCGCAAGCGGCTGGCGCAGAGTGTCCGCGTGCGATTGACTGCGCCAGGCACGTGCGCTAAAACCGATTTCCGCGCACAGCGTATTCATGGATTTCAGGCTTCCAAACCAGCCGTGGCGCAGAGAATCGCAGCGACCCTGCAGCAGCGCCAGTAACGCCCCCAAGAACGCCCTCGCGCAAGGAAAAGCCATCAAAATCGCTAAATCATCGCAAAGGGCTGCGCTAACCCTGGACCAGTTCACCGGGCTGGCAAACAGCAAACGCCAAGCGGGGAACGTGTATTGCAGGGGTGCGCGGGAAGTTCCACACGCGACTGGCCCCGTGCAAGCAGGGTACGTGAATTTCAGGGGTGCGCGGGAAGTTGCACACGCGATTTCAGCAGGGTATGTGTATTTCAGGGGTGCGCGGCAAGTTCCACACGCGATTTCTGCAGGGTACGTGCATTTCAGGGGTGCGCGGGAAGTTCCACACGCGAATGGGCCAGTGCGAGCAGGGTACGTGTATTACATGGGTGCGCGGGAAGTTCCACACGCGATTCCATCAGGGTACGTGTATTTCAGGGGTGCGCGGGAAGTTACACACGCGAATGGGCCAGTGCGAGCAGGGTACGTGTATTCCATGGGTGCGCGGGAAGTTCCACACGCGATTTCATCTGGGTACGTGTATTTCAGGGGTGCGCGGGAAGTTCCACACGCGATTGGCCCAGTGCGAGCAGGGTACGTGTATTTCAGGGGTGCGCGGGAAGTTCCACACGCGATTGTCCCAGTGCGAGCAGGGTACGTGTATTTCAGGGGTGCGCGGGAAGTTACACACGCGAATGGGCCAGTGCGAGCAGGGTACGTGTATTCCATGGGTGCGCGGGAAGTTCCACACGCGATTTCATCAGGGTACGTGTATTTCAGGGGTGCGCGGGAAGTTCCACACGCAATTGGCCCAGTGCGAGCAGGGTACGTGTATTTCAGGGGTGCGCGGGAAGTTCCACACGCGATAGTCCCAGTGCGAGCAGGGTACATGTATTTCAGGGGTGCGCGGAAAGTTCCACACGCGATTGTCCCTGTGCGAGCAGGGTACGTGTATTTCAGGGGTGCGCGGGAAGTTGCACACGCGATACCAGCAGGGAATGTGTATTTCAGGGGTTCTGGGGAGTACTACACGTGAATTGGCCGTGTGGGTCCTCCCAGGTGTACGCTCCACAACCTCAACGGCCCCTGCAGGCAGCCCACACCACGGGGGACTACCCTGCACCCCTGCTCATGTCCCGCAGGCAGCCCATCCACCATGGGCATGCCCCCCAGCCAACCCACATGTCACCTTGCACTACTGATCAACAATGCATGTCTCCCACCACCCCCACCCCCCAGCACTGTGGGGCACCTGCCAGCAGGCCCCCACCCATGTCTCCCACCACCCCCACCCCCCAGCCACCAGGGGCAGCCTCCACCAGGCCCCCACTCATGTCTCCCACCACCCTCACCCCCCAGCAGTGCAGGGGCACCCTCCACCAGGCCCCCACTCATATCTCCCACCAGCCCCACCCCCCTGCCACCATGGGCAGCCCCCACCAGGCCCCCACTCATGTCCCCCTGCACCCCCACCCCCCAGCCACCAGGGGCAGCCTCCACCAGGCCCCCACCCATGTCTCCCACCACCCCCACCCCCCAGCAGTGCAGGGGCAGCCTCCACCAGGCCCCCACTCATGTCTCCCACCAACCCCCACCCCCCAGCCACCAGGGGCAGCCTCCACCAGGCCCCCACACATGTCTCCCACCACCCCCACCCCCCAGCAGTGCAGGGGCAGCCTCCACCAGGCACCCACTCATGTCTCCCACCACCCCCACCCCCCTGTCACCATGGCCACCCTCCACCAGGCCCCCACTCATGTCCCCCTGCACCCCCACCCCCCAGCATCCAGGGTCACCCTCCACCAGGCACCCACTCATTTCTCCCACCACCCCCACCCCCCAGCAGTGCAGGGGCAGCCTCCACCAGGCTCCCACTCATGTCTCCCACCACCCCCACCCCCCAGCAGTGCAGGGGCAGCCTCCACCAGGCCCCCACTCATGTCTCCCACCACCCCCACCCCCCAGCAGTGCAGGGGCAGCCTCCACCAGGCCCCAACTCATGTCTCCCACCACCCCCACCCCCCAGCCACCAGGGGCAGCCCCCACCAGGCCCCCACCCATGTCTCCCACCACTCCCACCCCCCAGCAGTGCAGGGGCAGCCTCCACCAGGCCCCCACTCATGTCTCCCACCACCCCCACCCCCCAGCATCCAGGGTCACCCTCCACCAGGCCCCCACTCATGTCTCCCACCACCCCCACCCCCAAGCCACCAGGGGCAGCCTCCACCAGGCCCCCACCCATGTCTCCCACCACCCCCACCCCCCAGCAGTGCAGGGTCACCCTCCACCAGGCCCCCACTCATGTCTCCCACCACCCCCACCCCCCAGCAGTGCAGGGGCAGCCTCCACCAGGCCCCCACTCATGTCTCCCACCACCCCCACCCCCCAGCATCCAGGGTCACCCTCCACCAGGCCCCCACTCATGTCTCCCACCACCCCCACCCCCAAGCCACCAGGGGCAGCCTCCACCAGGCCCCCACCCATGTCTCCCACCACCCCCACCCCCCAGCAGTGCAGGGTCACCCTCCACCAGGCCCCCACTCATGTCTCCCACCACCCCCACCCCCCAGCAGTGCAGGGGCAGCCTCCACCAGTCCCCCACTCATGTCTCCCACCACCCCCACCCCCACCCCCCAGCATCCAGGGTCACCCTCCACCAGGCCCCCACTCATGTCTCCCACCACCCCCACCCCCCAGCAGTGCAGGGGCAGCCTCCACCAGGCCCCCACTCATGTCTCCCACCACCCCCACCCCCCTGCCACCATGGGCAGACTCCACCAGGCCCCCACTCATGTCTTCCACCACCCCCACCCCCCAGCCACCAGGGGCAGCATCCAGCAGGCCCCCACTCATGTCCCCCTGCACCCCCCCCTGCCACCATGGGCATCCTCCACCAGGCCCCCACTCATGTCTCCCACCACCCCCACCCCCCAGCCACCAGGGGCAGCCCCAACCAGGCCCCCACCCATGTCTCCCACCACCCCCACCCCCCAGCAGTGCAGGGGCAGCCTCCACCAGGCCCCCACTCATGTCTCCCACCACCCCACCCCCCAGCCACCAGGGGCAGGCTCCACCAGGCCCCCACTCATGTCTCCCACCACCCCCACCCCCCAGCCACCAGGGGCAGCCCCCACCAGGCCCCCACCCATGTCTCCCACCACCCCACCCCCCAGCAGTGCAGGTGCAGCCTCCACCAGGCCCCCACTCATGTCTCCCACCACCCCCACCCCCCAGCCACCAGGGGCAGCCTCCACCAGGCCCCCACTCATGTCTCCCACCACCCCCACCCCCCAGCCACCAGGGGCAGCCTCCACCAGGCCCCCACCCATGTCTCCCACCACCCCCACCCCGAAGCAGTGCAGGGGCAGCCTCCACCAGGCCCTCACTCATGTCTCCCACCACCCCCACCCCCCAGCAGTGCAGGGGCAGCCTCCACCAGGCCCCCACTCATGTCTCCCACCACCCCCAACCCCCAGCAGTGCAGGGGCAGCCTCCACCAGGCCCCCACTCATGTCTCCCACCGCCCCCACCCCCCAGCCACCAGGGGCAGCCTCCACCAGGCCCCCACCCATGTCTCCCACCACCCCCACCCCGAAGCAGTGCAGGGGCAGCCTCCACCAGGCCCCCACTCATGTCTCCCACCACCCCCACCCCCCTGCCACCATGGCCACCCTCCACCAGGCCCCCACTCATGTCCCCCTGCACCCCCAGCCCCCAGCATCCAGGGTCACCCTCCACCAGGCACCCACTCATGTCTCCCACCACCCCCACCCCCCAGCAGTGCAGGGGCAGCCTCCACCAGGCCCCCACTCATGTCTCCCACCACCCCCACCCCCCAGCAGTGCAGGGGCAGCCTCCACCAGGCCCCCACTCATGTCTCCCACCACCCCCACCCCCCTTCCACCATGGGCAGCCCCCACCAGGTCCTCACAATCCCCAATCATGTGCGTAATGGTCAGCCTCCACAGCCAAAAAGCCCTACCAAGTAACCCATTCACCCACATGGAAATGGAAATCACATGTTACACCCCCAATGTTCATGAAGCTAATGAACCCATGTCCGTCACACACAATGGTTGCAATTGAATGGGAAAACACACAACATGACATGCATGAAACCAATGAGATGATACCACACAGTGAAATATGGAAACAAAATTGTATTGAAAAAAATAAAGAATGCTAAAGAAAGAAAACAAACTACAATGTGAATGAGAAAAAAAAAGCTGCATGTCCGTATAAAAACACAAAACTGGAAATCCGAATCCAAAAAAATGTTGTCCAAAGTAAAATGTAAAAAAATCTCCATGCAATAAAGAACAATGTACAAAACTACCAAGGGTCCATGAGCCCAACTGAACAAAGGAAACCTACTAAAAAACCTACCTAAAAATCAACTATATACAAAAAGTGGAGCAGTGTCCGTCGACTCCAAATCATATTAAGAAAGAAAGGAAACCTAAAACTAAAGAACTATATACAAAGGCGGCGGGCAAGTCCAGCGGCTCACTCCGTGGTGTCCCGGGCCAGGGCATCATCGAACTCCTGTTCGATGTCCCGGAGGCGGTCCAGTTCCATGGCCCCGAGGGTCCGCAGGGACAACGCTGTGTCTTCCTCCAAACCCCTGCGGATTGCCTCGAGGCACTCGGCCCGCCTCAGGGCCCTCCGCATGGAGTTCTCCGCCCTGACCATTGTGAGCCGCGCCTCTTCCGCCCGCCGCCGCTCCGCACCTATGGCGTGGCCCAACCGCTGCCACACGGAAGACACTCTCTGTCCTGGGTCCCCCTGCCCTCCGGCCGATGCCTGCCCCTCCGATGTCGAAAGCCCCGAGCCTTCATGTCTCCCACCATGTTGCTGCTGCTGCTGCTCTGCCTCTGCCCGTGCACTGCCTCCTGCTGCCTGCACATCCTCCGCCGGCTGGGGTGCAGTTGTTGATGTGGCCACCCCTGCTGGACCTCCGACTCCCGACTGTGGCAGGGATGCCTCCTCCACCAGCCTGGCCGCACCGTCAGAGGCAGCTCCACAGGGCACCCAGGTGACTGATGGGTGGGAAGATGGCACAGAGGACGACTGGCGCGTAGGGGGTCCAGTTGAGGAGGGGGTCAAAGCAAGCCCCATCAGACAGCGGAATCCGGCCTGGGTGACCTGTCCCAGCAGGCTGACGTGGTCAACGAGCCATTCGAGATGACGTGCAGTCTCTCCATGAAAAGACTGCAGGTCACCTTGCATGGCCCGTTGACGCAATGCCACACCAGCCAGGACAGGCTCAACCCGGACCTGGATGGCCACGTCCGCAGGCAGAGGAAGGCCAGTTGACGTCAGCTCATCCCCTGCCTGAAAACGGGTCTGGACGTAGGCATCCCTGCTGGTGCAAGATGATGCAGGGACAGGATCGGGGACAGGATTGCACACAGGCACCTCCGCGGCCGCCTGTGCTGCCTCCTGTCCCTGGTCCTGCACTGCACCACTAGCACCAGTGGGATCCCCACCTCCAGACCCCATCTCTGGTGCTTGCACGGCCTCCTCCTCCACCAAACCCCCCACCAACCTGGATGACTCCATGCCATCTTCCCCTGTTGGGCCCTGTGGGGTCCCAGCTGCCCCTTCTGCTGCCGAGGAGTCGAACTGCAACCTCCGCCTCTTGGACCTCCCCCCGGCAGCTGCGGCCTGGGACGCGGCACCGGACTCCTCACTCCCCGACGAGATGACAACACGGGAGGGGAGCCGGGCCTTGCGTCTCCGGCTGGCGGTCGGATCCCCGCCGCTGTGCTCCACAGCACCTTCTCCGCCCTCTTCATCAGTTGACGCTGCAGACAGGGAGAAACAAAACACAGGCATCAGGGCACTGTACAATGGACACATACACGCATGACAGTTGCACATGAGTGGCATTGGCAAACGTCAGACATGTCATCACAATCCCCAACACACATGTGATTGCAACTCGCACACATGAGCCATACCACAGCCATATCGCAACTGCCACTACCATCCATACACATACAACAGCATGAACAGCCAAAGGGGAGCCAGACATCACATGCAACACAGGAAGTGCACCACACATGTACACACACCACCACACTTGCATGCATGTCTACACCTCTGCCAAGTGTCGCACTGTTCAGACGGGCATCCATGTCACATCTGCCAATCAGGCTTCCACATACCGCTGTCACATGCATCCATGTTGCATCACTGTTGCACCCTTGTCAAATACACACACATGCACATGTACACAGTGCTCATACATGCAGCCGAAAACAACATACATGCCTGACATGACGGACATGTCTAATTACATACACATTCATCCAAATATGTGTGCACGCACAACTGCATTTGCCATGCAAGCCCACACACACAAGCACCATCCATGTCTCACACATTACAGCCCTCGCATGTGTCAGCCCCACGGCCCTGTACACCCCCACCCATACTCGACCCCATACAAACAGATGTGCAACCGGCACAATGCCGAATAATCACCACACGCACTGTTCACAATCAGGATGCATGTACACTCACCGCTCGACTCCAGATGGGTCTGCTTCTCTAGGACCTGGACGTGGAGCGCTGGGGATATGCGTTCCAGGACCCCCATCTGTTCTTCCGACAAGTGGCCCCGGCGCCCCTTGGCATCCGCTGCCTTCAAGAGGCACTGGGCCTTGTTCAGGGTCCTGGACCTGAAGTCCTCCCAGCGCTTCCTGACATGTTGTAAGTCCCGGACTGCCACCCCCTCCGCGTTGATGGCAGTCACGATGTCAGTCCAGATCCGAGTCCGTCCTTCCTTGTCGGCGCGGGAACTTCCGAAGAGGGCATCATACTGCCCCAGGACTTGCTCCACCAGGACACCAACTTCGGTGGCACTGAAGCTGGTGCCCCTCTGCCTCTCTGGCCGGGGGTTTTCAGTGGTCCCAGATGGTGTTTGCCCCGACATGACAACCCCAGAGGCAGGAGTGGGTGGGCAACTGGGTCCTGGGGCTGGGCTGTGGAGCGATGGAATTCCAGTCGGGAGTCTTCGGTTCCAGCAGGGGTGGTCACATCAACAGCACCCCTGGCTGATGTGCAGGCAGCAAATGGCAGTGCACGTGGGCAGCAGGCAGTCAAGCAGCAGCAGATGGCAGGTGGGAGCGTGCTCGGGGCTCTGGGGGGCAGTAGTTCGGCCTTCTGGGCAGGAGCGTGGTCTTCCGTGTGCTTACGCGTGGCCAGCTTGGTACGGAGTGATTTGGCACGTGAAAATCCTGCACGTCAGCGTGAAAACCGAGGAAAGGCCCTTAGCGCGTAAGCGCGTCAGCACGCATACACGATTCTATTGGACCAAAGACCCTCAGCGCGTAAGCGCGTCTGTGACGTGACCCGCACGGGTGTTTCCCACACAGCACGTGATGACAGAGCACACGTGGAAAGACTGCACGTCAGAGTGTCATCGCGTGTGATTGGTGGAAATGCCCCTACACGCAGAAGTGACAAAGCGTGTAATTGGTGGAAATGGCCCTACACGCATAAGTGACAAAGCGTGTAATTGGTGGAAATGGCCCTACACGAATAAGTGACAAAGCGTGTAATTGGTGGAAATGGCCCTAGCGCGTACACGCCGCGTAAGTGATGCTGGACGTGTGGGCCTGTATAAAAGGTACGCGTAGAACACCATTTCCTTGTAAGTGCTTTTCATGGAGAGCGAGTGGGTGAATTCTGTACTTCTTGTCGTTTCACACGCGATTTACTTCACGGCATTTCAAGTTCGTATTCCCTGTTACCTCTGACAGCTTTTTCTCTTTTTTCTTATTTACTGGTTTACCTGGGCCTGTTCCCTCAAACAGTGTTCCCTTCTACTGTTGTCCTGTCTCCTCAGACAGCGTACAAATCTCCTTTTGGCGGGGGTGTTGCCAACCAAACGCGCTCCTTTTTCACGCTCTTTTACCTGGCAGACGGTGAGTCACGCACGTATCTAAAATCTGTGCTTGCCCCGTGTGTAGCCTACCCCTTCAGAGGTCATTCTAGGCTGCGTGTGACACGCATACGTTAATTCTTGTGTTACTGGGTGCCACAGCGTAGTGCAGGTTTTTCTTTCTGCACACGTGGTCTAGGAGGGGTTGCGTGCACGTCATCTCCCTTTTTTGGGGCTCCTGTGCGTAGAGTGACCCGTCATCTTTCCCCAGGGGTTACAATCAGCCTTGCAAGAGCACTAGGGTACAATTACCATCTGGTACCCAACCCCTTTAACCCCCAATTGCCCAGGACAATATTTTACAGCCACTCCCATACGCACATTAACATCAGTGCCATGGCTGGGAGGCGAGGATTCCGTAAGGGTGGCAAAGGTGGAAGAGCCACAAGTGGTGGCCGTGGTGGATCCGGTAGGGGACGTGGTCGTTACTTGCAGGGTGAGCCTGTCCCCCCATGTGTGGAGGACCAGTAAAGGGCACCCATAATCCCCCCACCACCCCCTCCCGTTGAGGCTGATGTGGCTGACACCATCCATGCTCAGCCCTTGTTGGACCAGCCCATTGTGGCGCCAGACCTGGCAGACTCCATGGCTGACTTCCAGGTCAGCAGGCCTATGACACGTGCGCTGGTGCACGTTGATGTCACCATGCCACGTGCATTTTGGGCAGCATGGTCATCTGCTGCACCAAGTAGGCAGGGCGGAGAGGCTGCAGGGGCAGCTGCGGCTCCATCCACCCCAGCCCTCACACACCCAGCCCGGACAGTGTCGGTCCTAGTCCATGCTGCTGACATTCCCCCTGACACCATCACACTAGAGCCAATGCCTGCACCAACTCCCATGCTGAGTGTGCAATCCCACACTCCTGATACAGAGTCCACCAGGGCTCCTGCCCCTAGTGTCCAGAGCGGTGCAGGACACTCAGCATCACCACCACCTTCCAAGCGGAAGAGGAAGAGTGCTCGTCCGGCACAGGCTGATGCCCCACACGGCTACACAGTCCGGCCCGTCCAGGAAGCCCAGCTTCACGGATGACGAACTGAATGCACTTGTCGAGTATGTGTCCGCACATGACAACGAGATGGTCATTGTTGCAGGATCCAAGACCACACCTGCACAACGCCAGGCACACTGGCAGACCGTTGCAGACATCGTAAGTGCCCTTGGAATCGTGAGGCGCACAGCCAATGATTGCTATAAGCGCTGGAATGACCTAAAGCGCAGGGCAAAGAGTAAGCTGGCCTCAAGTCATGCCGCAACTCTAGTGACTGGAGGTGGGTCTCCAGTAGTAGACATGGAACTCACTCCACATGAGTCAGTCGCTGGGACCTACGTCACGGAGGAACAGATCCAAGGCGTGGGAGATTTGGCTGATTACGAGGCATTGTCCGGTGAGTGCACATGCATGTGTGTGTCATCCATGTGCATGGTGTGTGTGAGGGCTTCTGTTTGTGTGACAGGTGAGAGTGTGTGCGCCTGAGTCGTATGGGTCAGCCATGTGCTTCATGCAATACATCCTTCGCAGCTGCATTTGGCCATAGCAGTATCCCTTCTGCCAACAGTAGACATCTAGCCCAACTGCACGCCAGTTGCCCTTGAAGTGTCACCTTGCCACAACATTGTTGCTTAATTTTTCACTGTTCATTTAGTCAGATTGTTTGCATTCCACCACTTTTACTAGGCATGTCGCAGTCCTCTAGTTACATGTCTGACATGGCTATGGTAAAGTGGAGTGACTTTGTTACCTGGATATCATTTGTTCAAACATGTCCCTGTGCAATTGCACCATTTCGGACTGGCAGCTCCAGGTGAAGAATCTGACCTGTTTCAATTAGAAAAGCTATTACATGCGGGAACTGGACTGAATGAATAGGTGCTGTCCTCCTCTCCATCTTCACTCAATAGCAATGGTACATGCCATCTGTGTGATGGCATGTGTGTTTCACCTGCCAATCACAGGCCAATGTGTGATGCCACTGCCAGGCAGCATGCAGAAAATGTGTTCATCTTCCATCTTGGTGTCATCAGTGTGTGCCATTTGCCTGCCCTTCATACGCAGTGAGGGTGCATGCATGGGAGGGTTTTAGTCATGTGGGACATGTGTCAAACAAGTACTGGTTCTCTTGCTTCTCAGCCCTCATTGTGTACCATGGTGCTAATGCCTGTTTCCATTTCTTTGTTTTTATGTCTTTGCAGGGGAAGACGCACCTGATACTGCTGGGGTTGTGGAGATGGTGCAGACCCAGGAGGGGTCCGAGGGCCGACCAACCACCAGTGAGGGACGGGGTGTGGTGGTGGGTGAGAACCCACAAGTGCTGCAGGTCCTGCTCTCAAGGGGTGTCTCTGGCTGCACCTCCCCCGAGCTGTACTCAGGTGTTGATTCGGATGAGACCTACGTGCTGTCGCAGGTGAGTGTTCCAGGGAGGGATTCTGTTCTGTCTCACCCACCTGCACCAGGGTCAGAACCCTCAATGGGGATGTCAGTGTTGGCAGCTACGCCTTTGGTGGTTACGGATGCAGGGTCACACTCCGCGACATCTGATCCTGTTCCTGGGCCAGCAGATCAGAGGGGGAATGCAGTCCTGCAGCCTCAGGCAGTGCCGGCACAGCAAGGCGCCGTTCGCCATGCCCCAGACAGGTGTGGTGCCCGCCGACGTGGTGGCCGTACGCCACCTGGCAATACCGCATGGGAGCAATCCATTTACGGTATGGCAACCCAACAGGCACCATCATCCGAGATGATGGCTCAGGCCATGGATAGGGTGGCCACTTCCATTGTCCCCCCTGAAAGGCTGATGGAGCGACTAGAGCAGGCAACCGACTCCATCTGCCAGTCACACAGGGAGGACATGTTGGGGTCCAACAGGGACAGGCGGGCGGCACTGGCGACTCTGCAGGAGGCCATCTCCATTGAGTCCCAGGGCCACAGGGAAGCCCTGAGGCAGGAGCTCCTTCACCTCAGGACGACTCTTGTTGAGCTTGAGGCTTCAACACACCAAAGGACAGAACAGCAGCTGGAGCATCTCACCCATACGCTCTCAGCTGAGATGCAGGCAACGAGGGCAGAGGTCCGGGCATCCCGTGAGTTGTTGCATGGGGACCTCCGCACACTCATCCTCCAGAACCAGACCTACCACACCCGCATGCTTGCAGCCATGGAGGAGCAGACTAGGGCCTTGCGTGGGCTGCCTCCCATAGTGCAACCACCTCCGGATGCAGCTGCACAGGGTGATAATAGCGACAGCAGTGATACTCCCCAATAGGGTAGCCGTGTGGGCCATGAGCCATGGAGGTGTTTTTTTTTCCCAGGATCCACGCAGGTGGGTTCTGGTGTGCATCCTGTCCTCGGACCTCCTGGGTGGCCTCCCCAACCCCCCCGGGCCCTTCAATGGCCATTTTTTATTTTTTTTTATTTTTATTTTTATTTTTATTTTTATTTATTTTATTCCCAATTTTTTTGGGACGATTTGTTGGCTTCCGTGGTTCCTGTGGGCATACGCTGCATTGTGGCTGGGCACATGCAGGCTTGTAATGTATTTGGTTCAGATGCTTGGGTTTGAGTCACACACACCCCTCCTGCTTCCCGTTTCCATGGGCTTGCAAAGGGTGTGCCCAAGTGACAGTGAATTACACAGTGACGTTGGACTCCCATGAGCTGTGTGGGCAGTCTGTAGTCAATACTTTGTATACATTCCTAGTGCATATTGCTGTTGTGTTGTACACTGCATGTTGCATTGATGTGTAACTCATCTTCTGTGTCTACCTCCCAATTTGCAGGTCCCTTCCTCATGTCTACACAAGGACCTCTAGTCTGGAGATGTGGTCCATGTTGGCAGCAGTGCACCTACAACTCTACATGGCGCCAACACTGCACAGTCGGTAGTGGTGGGAGTGCAGGCATTTCCAGGTGGTGAGACTACTAATATTTAACATTAGTGATGTCATGTTAATGGTAGTACGTGCTCAAGTTTGTTGTTGGTCCGGCATTACTGTGAGCATTTCAGGTGTTGCAAGTTTCTAATAGGGACACTGTACATTGTGACACTAGTGTCATGTTGTGGGGATTACTTTGTTTACCTGCAAATAGCATGACATGGCATGGTGTGTCGTGTGGC
Source organism: Ambystoma mexicanum (assembly GCF_040938575.1). Classification (NCBI taxonomy): domain Eukaryota; kingdom Metazoa; phylum Chordata; class Amphibia; order Caudata; family Ambystomatidae; genus Ambystoma; species Ambystoma mexicanum. Next base: position 256,453,474 of record NC_090930.1, read on the forward strand.
GGTGCTGGGGTTGGGTTGGCTGACATGGCACTGTCCTCTTGTTGCATTTTGCAAGTGGGTATTCATTTTAGCTGCTTGAATGTGTAACTTCACAAAACTGCATTGGTGGTGTCTGTGTGGGTAGGGATGCACACATTGTGACACTTCCAGGTGAACAATCTCAGGCTGATATGGTTTTCACGGTTCTTTCTCCAGACATTCAGGATCAGTGTCAGGTTGAGTCATCATTGATTGTCAGATGGAATGTGCCAGGGCAGTGTGCACTCCACAGGGGTGTGATTTCTATGTGAAGTAATTAGCCACTAGCTGTGTACGGGCTGCCTCCCCCCGTGCCCTTTCCCCTCCCATGCGCAGCGGCTGTGCATGTGGTTGGGGATGGGGGGGCACCACCATGTCCACGGCCAGGCCCCGGCGTGTTGCAACATTGTGCAGGACACATGCTGCCACTATGATCCTGCACACTACTGGGGGAGTGTACAACAGCTGCCCGCCAGAACGGTCAAGGGAGCGAAAGCGTGACTTCAGCACTCCGAATGTGCGCTCCACTATGCCCCGGGTTGTAATGTGGGCTGCGTTATATCTTACCTGGGGTGGCGTGGTGGGGTTCCGAATTGGCGTCATCATGTGGGGGCTGAGAGGGTAGGCACTGTCCCCTGTGGAGGTGGTGATTGGTATCATTGGTGGGGTTGTGACCTTGCTCAGTATCTGACATGCATGCATGTGCAGTGGCATTCATACTCACCAAGCAGCCATGTATCGCCATGCCGCCCAGCTTCTAGTTCCCGGCTTAGGGTGGACATTCGGTAAATGAAGCTGTCGTGGGTAGACCCGGGATAGTTGGCATATACTGAGGTGATGATTCCCTTGGCATTACATACTACCTGCACGTTGATGGAATGCCAGTGCTTGCAGTTCCTATAGATGTGCTCAGATGCCCTGGGGGGACGTAGAGCCACATGGGTGCAGTCGATGGCACCTAGCACTTTGGGGAATCGTGCCACAGCGTAAAAATCCAGGGCGGCAGCATGCCTTTCTGCAGGGGTTCTGGGCAGGTATATGTGCCTGCGGACTGATGGGCGTGCAGTGATGATGTTCAAGACCTGGTGTAGGCAGCGTGACTGGGTGGCCTGTGATACACCACCCACAATGGCACTTGTCCGCTGAAATGATCCAGTTGCTAAGAAGTGCAGTATATTGAGGACCTTATCCAGGGGGCTGAGTGCTTGGGAGCACAGGGTGGGTGATGTGAGGTCATCCTCCCACTCACTCACCAGGTCCAGTATGATGTGTGGTGGAAACCTGTACCTCCCATGCACCTGGTCATCATGCATCCCGAAAAGGCTGGTTCTGGGTGTGAATATTCTGGCCCTGACTATCCTCCTCCTCCTCCTTTGGTAGGCCACGCCCACTGCTGCTAGGAACGGTATGTTCATCCTGGGTCTGAGCTTGTTATTTTGTTAGCGCGCAAATTAATGCGTTGCGCGTGTTGTAGGCGAGCGTGTGACCCGCGCACCCCTGAAATCCAGTACCCAGTCCAATAGCGTGTGGAAATTCCCGCGCACACCGGGATACAGGTGCGCTGACGTACTTGCGTGTGTAAGTGTCCACGCACACCTGATATACACGTACATAGGCCAATCGCGTGTACGCGCACTTTTGTCCAATTACACGCGATGACACCCTGACGTGCTGTACAATTACACGCGATGAGACTCTGCCGTGCTGTCCAATTACACGCGATGAGACTCTGACGTGCTGTCCAATTACACGCGATGACACTCTGACGTGCAGTCTTTCCACGTGTGCTCTGTCATCACGAGCTGTGTGGGAAACAACCGTGCGGGTCACGTCACAGACGCGCTTACGCGCTGAGGGCCTTTGGTCCAATAGATTCGCGTATGCGTGCTGACGCGCTTACGCGCTAAGGGCCTTTCCTCGGTTTTCACGCTGACGTGCAGGATTTTCACGTGCCAAATCACTCCGTACCAAGCTGGCCACGCGTAAGCACACGGAAGACCACGCTCCTGCCCAGAAGGCCGAACTACTGCCCCCCAGAGCCCCAAGCACGCTCCCACCTGCCATCTGCTGCTGCCTGACTGCCTGCTGCCCACGTGCACTGCCATTTGCTGCCTGCACATCAGCCAGGGGTGCTGTTGCTGTGACCACCCCTGCTGGAACCGAAGACTCCCGACTGGAATTCCATCGCTCCACAGCCCAGGCCCAGGACCCAGTTGCCCACCCACTCCTGCCTCTGGGGTTGTCATGTCGGGGCAAACACCATCTGGGACCACTGACAACCCCCGGCCAGAGAGGCAGAGGGGCACCAGCTTCAGTGCCACCGAAGTTGGTGTCCTGGTGGAGCAAGTCCTGGGGCAGTATGATGCCCTCTTCGGAAGTTCCCGCGCCGACAAGGAAGGACGGACTCGGATCTGGACTGACATCGTGACTGCCATCAACGCGGAGGGGGTGGCAGTCCGGGACTTACAACATGTCAGGAAGCGCTGGGAGGACTTCAGGTCCAGGACCCTGAACAAGGCCCGGCGCCTCTTGAAGGCAGCGGATGCCAAGGGGCGCCGGGGCCACTTGTCGGAAGAACAGATGGGGGTCCTGGAACGCATATCCCCAGCGCTCCACGTCCAGGTCCTAGAGAAGCAGACCCGTCTGGAGTCGAGCGGTGAGTGTACATGCATCCTGATTGTGAGCAGTGCGTGTGGTGATTATTCGGTATTGTGCCGGTTGCACATCTGTTTGTATGGGGTCGAGTATGGGTGGGGGTGTACAGGGCCGTGGGGCTGACACATGCGAGGGCTGTAATGTGTGAGACATGGATGGTGCTTGTGTGTGTGGGCTTGCATGGCAAATGCAGTTGTGCGTGCACACATGTTTGGATGAATGTGTATGTAAGTAGACATGTCCGTGATGTCAGGCATGTATGTTGTTTTCGGCTGCATGTATGAGCACTGTGTACATGTGCATGTGTGTGTATTTGTCAAGGGTGCAACAGTGATGCAACATGGATGCATGTGACAGCGGTATGTGGAAGCCTGATTGGCAGATGTGACATGGATGCCCGTCTGAACAGTGCGACACTTGGCAGAGGTGTAGACATGCATGCAAGTGTGGTGGTGTGTGTACATGTGTGGTGCACTTCCTGTGTTGCATGTGATGTCTGGCTCCCCTTTGGCTGCTCATGCTGTTGTATGTGTAGGGATGGTGGTGGCAGTTGCGATATGGCTGTGGTATGGCTCATGTGTGCGAGTTGCAATGACATGCGTGTTGGGGATTGTGATGACATGTCTGAGGTTTGCCAATGCCACTCATGTGCAACTGTCATGCGTGTATGTGTCCATTGTACAGTGCCCTGATGCCTGTGTTTTGTTTCTCCCTGTCTGCAGCGTCAACTGATGAAGAGGGCGGAGAAGGTGCTGTGGAGCACAGCGGCGGGGATCCGACCGCCAGCCGGAGACGCAAGGCCCGGCTCCCCTCCCGTGTTGTCATCTCGTCGGGGAGTGAGGAGTCCGGTGGCGCGTCCCAGGCCGCAGCTGCCGGGAGGAGGTCCAAGAGGCGGAGGTTGCAGTTGGACTCCTCGGCAGCAGAAGGGGCAGCTGGGACCCCACAGGGCCCAACAGGGGAAGATGGCACGGAGTCATCCAGGTTGGTGGGGGGTTTGGTGGAGGAGGGGGCCGTGCAAGCACCAGAGACGGGGTCTGGAGGTGGGGATCCCACTGGTGCTAGTGGTGCAGTGCAGGACCAGGGACAGGAGGCAGCACAGGCGGCCGCGGAGGTGCCTGTGTGCAATCCTGTCCCCGATCCTGTCCCTGCAACATCTTGCACCAGCAGGGAACATCTTGCACCAGCAGGGATGCCTACGTCCAGACCCGTTTTCAGGCAGGGGATGAGCTGACGTCAACTGGCCTTCCTCTGCCTGCAGACGTGGCCATCCAGGTCCAGGTTGAGCCTGTCCTGGCTGGTGTGGCGTTGCGTCAACGGGCCATGCGAGGTGACCTGCAGTCTTTTCATGGAGAGACTGCACGTCATCTCGAATGGCTCGTTGACCACGTCAGCCTGCTGGGACAGGTCACCCAGGCCGGATTCCTCCGTCTGATGGGGCTTGCTCCGACCCCCTCCTCAACTGGACCCCCTACGCGCCAGTCGTCCTCTGTGCCATCTTCCCACCCATCAGTCACCTGGGTGCCCTGTGGAGCTGCCTCTGACGGTGCGGCCAGGCTGGTGGAGGAGGCATCCCTGCCACAGTCGGGAGTCGGAGGTCCAGCAGGGGTGGCCACATCAACAACTGCACCCCAGCCGGCGGAGGATGTGCAGGCAGCAGGAGGCAGTGCACGGGCAGAGGCAGAGCAGCAGCAGCAGCAACATGGTGGGAGACATGAAGGCTCAGGGCTTTCGACATCGGAGGGGCAGGCATCGGCCGGAGGGCAGGGGGACCCAGGACAGAGAGTGTCTTCTGTGTGGCAGCGGTAGGGCCACGCCATAGGTGCGGAGCGGCGGCGGGCGGAAGAGGCGCGGCTCACAATATCAGGGCGGAGAACTCCATGCGGAGGGCCCTGAGGCGGGCCGAGTGCCTCGAGGCAATCCGCAGGGGGTTGGAGGAGGACACGGCGTCGTCCCTGCGGACCCTCGGGGCCATGGAACTGGACCGCCTCCGGGACATCGAACAGGAGTTCGATGATGCCCTGGCCTGGGACACCACGGAGTGAGCCGCTGGACTTGCCCGCCGCCTTTGTATATAGTTCTTTAGTTTTAGGTTTCCTTTCTTTCTTATTATGAATTGGAGTCGACGGACACTGCTCCACTTTTGTATATAGTTGATTTTTAGGTAGGTTTTTTAGTAGTACAAAAAAGGTAGCAGGCGCCACTCTCTCGAAAGAACAAGGCATGATAACCTGTTCAGTGGTTATTAACCACATTGAGAGTTCGCAGCCATTGCTTTTTGCTCACTGTACCTTCACAGATGGGAAATATCCATTTGCATATCAGTCTTTGTCCCGCCCACAAGGGCAGTCCAGCACCGAAATGCTATGGCAATTCCTCTCTGAACAAGAGTACCATCAGCAACCCCATACACGTGTTTCAGCCTTGTTGGGCATCATCAGTGAGGTGAAGCTGAGCCTCTCTAAGCACAGTGAGCAGGGAGAGGCATCGGCTTCACCTCACTGATGATCCCCAACAAGGGTGAAACACGTGTATGGGGTTGCTGGTGGTACTCTCGTTCAGATTGGAATTGCCATTGTATTTCGGTGCTGGACTGCCCCTGGGCAGGACAAAGACTGTTATGCAAATGGATATTTCCCATCTGTGAAAGGCACAGTGAGTAAAAGAGTGGCTGCGAACTCTCAAGTGGTTAATAACCACTGAACAGGTTATCATGTCTGTTCTTGCGAGAGAGGGGCGCCCGCTACCTTTATAAAACTATTTGTTAAGGAACCTGGGTTTGGTAACCCTAGGTCTCCTGGGGGCAACCAGACGTGGTCTCCCTCTCACTGTGCTTGGAGAGGCATCGGCTTCACCTCACTGATGATCCCCAACAAGGGTGAAACACGTGTATGGGGTTGCTGGTGGTACTCTCGTTCAGATTGGAATTGCCATTGTATTTCGGTGCTGGACTGCCCCTGGGCAGAACAAAGACTGATATGCAAATGGATATTTCCCATCTGTGAAAGGCACAGTGAGTAAAAGCAGTGGCTGCGAACTCTCAAGTGGTTAATAACCACTGAACAGGTTATCATGTCTGTTCTTGCGAGAGAGGGGCGCCCGCTACCTTTATAAAACTATTTGTTAAGGAACCTGGGTTTGGTAACCCTAGGTCTCCTGGGGGCAACCAGACGTGGTCTCCCTCTCACTGTGCTTGGAGAGGCATCGGCTTCACCTCACTGATGATCCCCAACAAGGGTGAAACACGTGTATGGGGTTGCTGGTGGTACTCTCGTTCAGATTGGAATTGCCATTGTATTTCGGTGCTGGACTGCCCCTGGGCAGGACAAAGACTGATATGCAAATGGATATTTCCCATCTGTGAAAGGCACAGTGAGTAAAAGCAGTGGCTGCGAACTCTCAAGTGGTTAATAACCACTAAACAGGTTATCATGTCTGTTCTTGCGAGAGAGGGGCGCCCGCTACCTTTATAAAACTATTTGTTAAGGAACCTGGGTTTGGTAACCCTAGGTCTCCTGGGGGCAACCAGACGTGGTCTCCCTCTCACTGTGCTTGGAGAGGCATCGGCTTCACCTCACTGATGATCCCCAACAAGGGTGAAACACGTGTATGGGGTTGCTGGTGGTACTCTCGTTCAGATTGGAATTGCCATTGTATTTCGGTGCTGGACTGCCCCTGGGCAGGACAAAGACTGATATGCAAATGGATATTTCCCATCTGTGAAAGGCACAGTGAGTAAAAGCAGTGGCTGCGAACTCTCAAGTGGTTAATAACCACTGAACAGGTTATCATGTCTATTCTTGCGAGAGAGGGGCGCCCGCTACCTTTATAAAACTATTTGTTAAGGAACCTGGGTTTGGTAACCCTAGGTCTCCTGGGGGCAACCAGACGTGGTCTCCCTCTCACTGTGCTTGGAGAGGCATCGGCTTCACCTCACTGATGATCCCCAACAAGGGTGAAACACGTGTATGGGGTTGCTGGTGGTACTCTCGTTCAGATTGGAATTGCCATTGTATTTCGGTGCTGGACTGCCCCTGGGCAGGACAAAGACTGATATGCAAATGGATATTTCCCATCTGTGAAAGGCACAGTGAGTAAAAGCAGTGGCTGCGAACTCTCAAGTGGTTAATAACCACTGAACAGGTTATCATGTCTGTTCTTGCGAGAGAGGGGCGCCCGCTACCTTTATAAAACTATTTGTTAAGGAACCTGGGTTTGGTAACCCTAGGTCTCCTGGGGGCAACCAGACGTGGTCTCCCTCTCACTGTGCTTGGAGAGGCATCGGCTTCACCTCACTGATGATCCCCAACAAGGGTGAAACACGTGTATGGGGTTGCTGGTGGTACTCTCGTTCAGATTGGAATTGCCATTGTATTTCGGTGCTGGACTGCCCCTGGGCAGGACAAAGACTGATATGCAAATGGATATTTCCCATCTGTGAAAGGCACAGTGAGTAAAAGCAGTGGCTGCGAACTCTCAAGTGGTTCATAACCACTGAACAGGTTATCATGTCTGTTCTTGCGAGAGAGGGGCGCCCGCTACCTTTATAAAACTATTTGTTAAGGAACCTGGGTTTGGTAACCCTAGGTCTCCTGGGGGCAACCAGAGGTGGTCTCCCTCTCACTGTGCTTGGAGAGGCATCGGCTTCACCTCACTGATGATCCCCAACAAGGGTGAAACACGTGTATGGGGTTGCTGGTGGTACTCTCATTCAGATTGGAATTGCCATTGTATTTCGGTGCTGGACTGCCCCTGGGCAGGACAAAGACTGATATGCAAATGGATATTTCCCATCTGTGAAAGGCACAGTGAGTAAAAGCAGTGGCTGCGAACTCTCAAGTGGTTAATAACCACTGAACAGGTTATCATGTCTGTTCTTGCGAGAGAGGGGCGCCCGCTACCTTTATAAAACTATTTGTTAAGGAACCTGGGTTTGGTAACCCTAGGTCTCCTGGGGGCAACCAGACGTGGTCTCCCTCTCACTGTGCTTGGAGAGGCATCGGCTTCACCTCACTGATGATCCCCAACAAGGGTGAAACATGTGTATGGGGTTGCTGGTGGTACTCTCGTTCAGATTGGAATTGCCATTGTATTTCGGTGCTGGACTGCCCCTGGGCAGGACAAAGACTGATATGCAAATGGATATTTCCCATCTGTGAAAGGCACAGTGAGTAAAAGCAGTGGCTGCGAACTCTCAAGTGGTTAATAATCACTGAACAGGTTATCATGTCTGTTCTTGCGAGAGAGGGGCGCCCGCTACCTTTATAAAACTATTTGTTAAGGAACCTGGGTTTGGTAACCCTAGGTCTCCTGGGGGCAACCAGACGTGGTCTCCCTCTCACTGTGCTTGGAGAGGCATCGGCTTCACCTCACTGATGATCCCCAACAAGGGTGAAACACGTGTATGGGGTTGCTGGTGGTACTCTCGTTCAGATTGGAATTGCCATTGTATTTCGGTGCTGGACTGCCCCTGGGCAGGACAAAGACTGATATGCAAATGGATATTTCCCATCTGTGAAAGGCACAGTGAGTAAAAGCAGTGGCTGCGAACTCTCAAGTGGTTAATAACCACTGAACAGGTTATCATGTCTGTTCTTGCGAGAGAGGGGCGCCCGCTACCTTTATAAAACCAAAAGGTTTTTTAGTAGGTTTCCTTTTTTCAGTTGGGCTCATGGACCCTGGGTAGTTTTTTACATAGTTCTTTATTGCATGGAGATTTTTTTACTTTTGACTTTGGCCAAATATTTTTTGGATTCTGATTTGCAGTTTTGTGTTTTTATACGGACATGCAGCTTTTTTTTCTCATTCACATTGTAGTTTGTTTTTTTTCTTTAGCATTCTTTATTTTTTTTAATACAATTTTGTTTCCATACTTCACTGTGTGGTATCATCTCATTGGTTTCATGCATGTCATGTTGTGTGTTTTCCCATTCAATTGCAACCATTGTGTGTGACGGACATGGGTTCATTAGCTTCATGAACATTGGGGGTGTAACATGTGATTTCCATTTCCATGTGGGTGAATGGGTTACTTGGTAGGGCTTTTTGGCTGTGGAGGCTGTCCATTACACACATGATTGGGGATTGTGAGGACCTGGTGGGGGCTGCCCATGGTGGCAGGGGGGTGGGGGTGGTGGGAGACATGAGTGGGGGCCTGCTGGAGGCTGCCCATGGTGGCAGGGGGGTGGGGGTGGTGGGAGACATGAGTGGGGGCCTGCTGGAGGCTGCCCATGGTGGCAGGGGGGTGGGGGTGGTGAGAGACATGGGTGGGGGCCTGGTGGAGGCTGCAACTGGTGGCTGGGGGGTGGGGGTGGTGGGAGACATGAGTGGCGGCCTGGTGGAGGATGCCCATGGTGGCAGGGGGGTGGGGGTGCAGGGGGACATGAGTGGGGGCCTGGTGGAGGCTGCCCCTGGTGGCTGGGGGGTGGGGGTGGTGGGAGACATGGGTGGGGGCCTGCTGGAGGCTGCCCATGGTGGTAGTGGGTGGGGGTGGTGGGAGACATGAGTGGGGGCCTGGTGGAGGCTGCCCATGGTGGCAGGGGGGTGGGGGTGGTGGGAGACATGAGTGGGTGCCTGGTGGAGGCTGCCCCTGCACTGCTGGGGGGTGGGGTGGTGGGAGACATGAGTGGGGGCCTGGTGGAGGCTGCCCCTGGTGGCTGGGGGGTGGGGGTGGTGGGAGACATGAGTGGGGGCCTGGTGGAGGGTGACCCTGGATGCTGGGGGGTGGAGGTGCAGGGGGACATGAGTGGGGGCCTGGTGGAGGGTGGCCATGGTAGCAGGGGGGTGGGGGTGGTGGTAGACATGAGTGGGGGCCTGGTGGAGGCTGCCCCTGCACTGCTGGGGGGTGGGGGTGGTGGGAGACATGAGTGGGGGCCTGGTGGAGGCTGCCCCTGCACTGCTGGGGGTGGGGGTGGTGGGAGACATGGGTGGGGGCCTGGTGGGGGCTGCCCCTGGTGGCTGGGGGGTGGGGGTGGTGGGAGACATGAGTGGGGGCCTGTCGGAGGCTGCCCCTGCACTGCTGGGGGGTGGGGGTGGTGGGAGACATGAGTGGGCGCCTGGTGGAGGCTGCCCCTGGTGGCTGGGGGGTGGGGGTGGTGGGAGACATGGGTGGGGGCCTGGTGGAAGCTGCCCCTGCACTGCTGGGGGGTGGGGGTGGTGGGAGACATGAGTGGGCGCCTGGTGGAGGCTGCCCCTGGTGGCTGGGGGGTGGGGGTGGTGGGAGACATGGGTGGGGGCCTGGTGGAGGCTGCCCCTGGTGGCTGGGGGGTGGGGGTGGTGGGAGACATGAGTGGGGGCCTGGTGGAGGGTGGCCATGGTAGCAGGGGGGTGGGGGTGGTGGTAGACATGAGTGGGGGCCTGGTGGAGGCTGCCCCTGCACTGCTGGGGGGTGGGGGTGGTGGGAGACATGAGTGGGGGCCTGGTGGAGGCTGCCCCTGCACTGCTGGGGGGTGGGGGTGGTGGGAGACATGGGTGGGGGCCTGGTGGGGGCTGCCCCTGGTGGCTGGGGGGTGGGGGTGGTGGGAGACATGAGTGGGGGCCTGTCGGAGGCTGCCCCTGCACTGCTGGGGGGTGGGGGTGGTGGGAGACATGAGTGGGCGCCTGGTGGAGGCTGCCCCTGGTGGCTGGGGGGTGGGGGTGGTGGGAGACATGGGTGGGGGCCTGGTGGAGGCTGCCCCTGCACTGCTGGGGGGTGGGGGTGGTGGGAGACATGAGTGGGCGCCTGGTGGAGGCTGCCCCTGGTGGCTGGGGGGTGGGGGTGGTGGGAGACATGGGTGGGGGCCTGGTGGAGGCTGCCCCTGGTGGCTGGGGGGTGGGGGTGGTGGGAGACATGAGTGGGGGCCTGGGTGGGGGTGCAGGGGGACATGAGTAGGGGCCTGGTGGAGGCTGCCCCTGGTGGTTGGGGGGTGGGGGTGGTGGGAGACATGGGTGGGGGCCAGCTGGCAGTTGCCCCACAGTGCTGGGGGGTGGGGGTGGTGGTACACATGCATTGTTGATCAGTAGTACAAGGTGACATGTGGGTTGGCTGGGGGGCATGCCCATGGTGGATGGGCTGCCTGCGGGACATGACCAGGGATGCAGGGTAGTCCCCCGTGGTGTGGGCTGCCTGCAGGGGCCATGGAGGTTGTGGAGCGTACACCTGGGAGGGCCCACACGGCCAATTCACGTGTGGTACTCCCCAGAACCCCTGAAATACACGTACCCTGCTCGCACTGGGCCAATCGCGTGTGGAACTTCCCGCGCACCCCTGAAATACACGTACCCTGATGAAATCGCGTGTGGAACTTCCCGCGCACCCCTGAAATACACGTACCCTGCTCGCACTGGGCCAATCGCGTGTGGAACTTCCCGCGCACCCCTGAAATACACGTACCCTGCTGAAATCGCGTGTGGAACTTCCCGCGCACCCCTGAAATACACATACCTTGCTCGCACTGGGCCAATCGCGTGTGGAACTTCCCGCGCACCCCTGAAATACACGTACCCTGCTGAAATCGCGTGTGGAACTTCCCGCGCACCCCTGAAATACACATACCTTGCTGAAATCGCGTGTGGAACTTCCCGCGCACCCCTGAAATACACGTACCCTGCTCGCACTGGGCCAATCGCGTGTGGAACTTCCCGCGCACCCCTGCAATACACGTACCCTGATGAAATCGCGTGTGGAACTTCCCACGCACCCCTGAAATACACATACCTTGCTGAAATCGCGTGTGGAAATTCCCGCGCACCCCTGAAATACACGTACCCTGCTCGCACTGGGCCAATCGCGTGTGGAACTTCCCACGCACCCCTGAAATACACATACCTTGCTGAAATCGCGTGTGGAAATTCCCGCGCACCCCTGAAATACACGTACCCTGCTTGCACTGGGCCAATCGCGTGTGGAACTTCCCGCGCACCCCTGAAATACACGTACCCTGATGAAATCGCGTGTGGAACTTCCCGCGCACCCCTGAAATACACGTACCCTGCTGAAATCGCGTGTGGAAATTCCCGCGCACCCCTGAAATACACGTACCCTGATGAAATCGCGTGTGGAACTTCCCGCGCACCCCTGAAATCCACGTACCCGGCCAAATCGCGTGTGAGACTTCCCGCGCACCCCGGTATACACGCACACGTATTTTTTGTCAGCGGGTGTCCGTGTTTGTGGGTACCCCTTTGCACGTCATTTGTCCTGGAGGGCCACAGTATAGGACATTCATCATGGCAGTATATAGGTGCTATTTGTTGGCGCACCTTTTGGCGCACATTTCTTACAGCCGCAGAGACGCTACCGCCTGCTTTCTTATTTATTTATTTATTTTTTTATTACATTTGTTATACGCCCAGACCCGGGGGTATCACGGCGTAGTTACAGACAATGGAAAATGCAATCTTAGAATGAACATAGTGGTGTACAGGTATAACAATCAAAAATGTACCATAATAGGAATCAAATATACAGTAATATACAAAGCAATCAAGTAAAATAGTTGATTGGAGAGGATTAGTGCACTGGTTCAGTTAGAACTTATTGAAGAGCCAGGTCTTCAAGAGGCTTTTGAATTTGGGGAATGAGGTTTCATTCATAATGTGGGTAGGTAGCGCATTCCAATGTCTGGGGGCCAATGTTTTGAAGCTGCTGCCCCCTGCTTTCTCTCTTTTATATCTGGGGGTTTCAAGGAGTGCGTTTTTGTTGGACCTGAGGAGTCTGGTGTGGGGCTTCATCATGACTGTGTTGTTGAGGTATTTGGGCGCTTTGTTAGCCCTGCATTTGTGGGTGATGCTCAGGGTTTTAAATAGAATTCTGGCTTGTATGGGGAGCCAGTGGTGGTCTCTTCTGGTGTTGGATATATGTTCAGATTTTTTGATGCCTAGAGCTGCTCTGAGGGCTTTGTTTTGCATAAGTTGAAGTTTAGCTATGTTGGCTTTGGAAGTGCCAAGGAATAGGATATTACAATAGTCTAGCTTAGACAGTATGAGTGCTCTGGCTAGAGTGACACAGTTGTTGGTGGAGAGGAATTTACGGCTGAGGGAGATGAGTTTAGAGGTGTAGGAAATGGATGAGGCTAATGTGTTTACTTGTTTAGACATGGATAGTGTGGCATCTAGGTATACTCCGAGGGTCTTGACTTGTTTAAGAACGGGGATTATGGTTCCATCGATGGTGAATGATTTGAAGGCGGGCTCAAGGGTGTTGATTTTGCTGGAGGAGCCTAGTATGAGGAGTTCGGTTTTGTCGTCGTTGAGACAAAGGCTGTTGTTGGCCATCCAGTTTTGGATGAGTGAGTAGATTTGGTTAACCAGGAGGGAGTCTTGTTTATGGTTACCTGTGAGAGGAATGAGGATTTGGGTGTCATCGGCGAAGTTAGTATAGATGACACCCAGGGCATCCAGGGCTGCAAATAATAGCTTGGTGTAGGCGGTCGTGTTTGTGCCTGTGCGCTGGTTTGAGTGTGCGCTTTTTTGCCCTATTCTATTCCATGAATACGTGTTGTAGGCGAGCGTGTGGGCGTTCCGCGCACTTGTGCCCTGTACTTCCCCCGTGACGCCCACGTTTTGGCAAGTTGTTCCCCATTCGGAGTGTTACGCCCGTGTTCCGCCTACTTTTGTTGCGTGCGCCGCGCTATGTGCGAATTTCGCTGTGGCCTGTGCGATTTTCGCTGTGACCTGGCGCACGCTGTTAGATGGCCTGTGCGCCAACGTGCGCCGCGCACTTTTTTATCGCACATCCGCTGGTTTTCTCGCGCACGGACTTCCATGAATCGATGTGCGCTGCTTTTCGTGCGATTTTCGCACTTGCACTGCGATTTTCGCTATTCCACTACGATTCGCACGTTTTTGTCCACTTGCACCGCGCTAATTATTCCATGAATCGGCCTCTATATGTTTTAGAAGCAGGCCTGCACATTTTTTTAGAGTCGGCATACATTATCGCTATGGGGTGGTAATTTGCTGGCTGCCGCCTGTCCCCTTTTTTATAAATTGGGATTATATAAGAAAGCCTCCAGGAATTTGTAATGGTACGGGAGGTCATTATATCAGAGAATAAAAGAAAAAGTGCCTTTGCCCAGACTTCCGGATTTCCTTTCAACATTGCATTTGAAAGACCATTTGGCCCGATGCTCTAGATGAACTAGAAGATATCATCTGACGTTCTATGAGAGAGAGAGAGACAGATTACACGTCCATGGTGTGTTTCTAATAGCAGAAAGTTGTTTACTCAACTCCAAAGTCTCTGCATACAAGCACGAAAAATAAGAGACCCAAGCGTCCTCTTGAACACATACCGATTGAACGTCTATCTGGGATGACTCCAGAAAATTCATTAGGGTACAAAACTGCTGGCCTGTAGGATCCCTTAAGGCAGACATCATGGGAACATTATCTTTTTGAAGCATATGTACATTATATGCTTTAAACCGATTTCTCTTTGCCTGTTTAATTAACCTAATTTTCTCTTTTTTTGTTTCCAAATCCAGGTTTGAAATTGCAATCCTTCTAAGTCAGCGGTTTGACCTGTTTTTCTTTTGTCTCACCAAAGGATCATAAGAATGAGGTGTTAGGGATCGCAAAGAGTTATTGAGTTATTTTTCAAGGGTTTAATGGACAATTTGATCAAGCTTTTTAAATAATCAGGGAAAGTAGAGACTGAACATAGATATATTCTTTCACTCCAGGTGTTATTATGGAATTCACGGATGAAGGTAGGGTTCAATTTACTTATGTTCCCTTCATGCCATTTTATTTGATTTCCTTTGCTGGTCAGTTGAACATTTTCCTTAATTTTCCCAGTATCTGAGGGTTTAAAGGACCATAGTAGCTTTATCTCCAGAAGTCTATGATCGCTCCAGTTTGAATCTGTAATCAAGAACTTAACACAAATATCAGAGAGTGTTTTTGAAATAAAAATTATGATCAATTTTAGCTTTTGCTTGCCCATTTGTACATGTAAACTCATCTGTAGAGGAGCCAAACAGAACATTCATTTGGATTAGTCCCCAGGATTAAAACCAATTTCACCACATCTGGCCCTGAATTACTCTCCGAGTGGTGCAGAAGGGGGCACCTTCTATCGCCCCAGTATTGTCCACACCACGTAATGAAGTTGATAAGTAAGTGAATATTGTGGAAAAGGTGGCCCAAGAAAATGTGTGGATGCGCAACCTTGAGATATTCACAAATCGCGCTAAAATAAGTCAATATAGAAACAGCTGCAGCCGTGTGGTTAGACTGGTGATTTTCCACTGTCACCTTGAAAAACATGTAACTTAAAAAGTTGCTAGCCTCACAGACTGCGCTTGATCTGGCATTTGTCACACTCTTGTGGCATTAAATAGGTGGGTTTGATCAATTTATGAAATATATTCATTGATTAGAGACACACCTGGTAAGTGTTGATAAGTAGGGTTCCAAGTTTTAATATCAATAGAGAAGCAAATCACTTAGAACACATTACGTCAATCTGACAATCTTAGTGTTGGTAAGCAGGGTTCCAAGTTTTAATATCAGTAAAGAAGCAAATCACTTAGAACACATTACGTCAATCTGACAATCAATTATTCATTGCTAAGTGCACCCTAGTATTCTAGAGCACTTTACGCCTTAGAACATATTACACCAAAACACATTGCGCCTACACGTGTTTCAACCTTCCTAGGTCGTCTTCAGGGCGTCTAAATTACTAACAATTAATCCAACGCATGACTTCAATAGATAAATCCTAATTTCCAGAGGTAGTCAAGGGAGGGAACATATACAACGAAGAGGTCAAATAATTTCCCAAAGGAGAACAAATGATAGAGTCAGGGAAACAAAAGACAAAAGACAAAAGAGCATTAGTATAATGATAATGACATTTCTATTTCCAAAAATAAACCAAAGATTTGAAAACTTGATCAAAAGGTTTTCACTTAAAGAAGATTGCAACTTTTCTATGTAACTTTTTGCCGTTTATTTGGTGTACAGGCAATATTAGTAATTATTCTGCTTCGACAGAAAATCATGTAGCAAGTGCCGTGACTTAACATAGGAGAATCTCGGGGCCAAGTCCTTCCCCCCATATCTCACCTAATGTGAAAGTCTTTTCGGGTGCTGAGGCCGTGTATTTTCTGCTGGCATCATTAACAAAGACTTATTGGTGATGAAAAGTTGCTATTTTAGCAACGGACAGATTTCCTGAAAGTACAAGTAAGTGTCTTAGTGCTAAAAGTCACATTAGACCAAATTATCTTGTTTTAAAACATAAATAACTTTTGGAATGCCTTACATTTTACCTGGAAATGCGAGCAGAGTTTTGAAAACGAGATATTTATCGCACAAATAGTTTAGGTTCGCCAGCATTACGTATTCTTGCCGCGTTCTGCAACGAGAGAGGTGAGTTTGTTTATGGTGTGCGTGTTAATTTAGCTACTCTAATAATATGCGGTTAGTTTTAGGATATTTCTAACGTGTCTGCGTTGTTCAAACTCACCGGCTTAGCTGCAATGGACTGACTAATGTCTGACGCCTTCGGGCAGTGAATGAATCATCGGCGGGTTCCCGTCGTTGCTATGGTGCCCTGGTTTCTGGTTCTGATCATGTGACGGTCACGTGCTCCATGTATGGGGTCATCTGACTATAGTTGCTAAGCAACTATACTAAACAGGAACAGGGAATTATTTGAAATAATGCTTCGTTCCACGGACTTGTTACATGATTTTCCAGCCGAAATGCAGGCAAGAAAACTCGAATAGTTATATATTCTGAGATATTAAAAATATATTTGCACACGGTTAAATAATTCGGGAATATCCCAAATTTTGCTGACTTACACGGACTTGTTACATAAATATCATGTAATGTTACCAATGTTTTATCAAACCTTAAAGTGTATTAATTGGTATGGACAACCTATGAGTTGACTAAAATGTTGCCCTGCATCATTATTTCTTACTGTTCATAAGTTTATAAAAAGACATTTAAATCATGATCCTTATTAAGACCAAGTGATACACATCGAAGTTTACAAATCATTTTCGCTTCCTGTTGGCGTAGCTTCAACTCTCTGTCACCTCCTCTTGGATGGGGTGGAATCTGCTGGAGTCCAACATATCTAATATCTTTCACATCGTCCATTTGGTGATGCTCCTGCCAGTGGGAAGCCAACGGTAGTCTAATATCTTGACTGTTTAAGCTGTTAAAGTGTTCCCGAATACTGAAGCGAACTTCTCTTATAGTGCTCCCGATATACACTTTTTGACAAACACATTGTATTGCATATATCACAAATTTTGATCGGCAATTAATAAAATCCTTAATCTTGATTTCCAAGTCGCCATGGCATTTGAATGTTTTCATTGGTGATAACGAATATTTGCAAAAATGACACATTCCACATTTATAAAAACCCGATGGTTGAGTCCTAGAAGTTAACCAGTGTTCCTGTCCAAGGGGTGCAGGTTTCAGGAAAGAAGGGCATAGTACATTTCTAAATGTGATAGCTTTGGTGAAAATTATATTAGGACATTTTGAGATGTAATTATGAAGATCTGTGTCCAAAAGTAATATATGCCAGTTCTTCTTCAACATTTGGTAGATAAGTTTACTGTCCCGTGAATATTTGGTGATAAAACTGACAAATTCTGGATACGGTGTATCCTCGCCCTTAGGTTTTGTTTCTAATAATGCTTGTCTAGATACTTTCTGTATTGAATCTATTGTTTGTCTAATCAGATTTTTAGAGTACCCTCTTGCCTGGAATCTTGCACCTATGGACTTACATTCTTTTTGGAAACTTTCAAGTTGACTGCAATTCCGTTTTGATCGGAGAAATTCTCCTCTTGGTATATTTTCTACGACACTGCGTTTGTGGCAGCTAGCTGCATGTAAGATAGAGTTGACTGCTGTGTCCTTCCTATTTGTGCAGGTGTGTAATTCGCCTGCATCTATTGTGATTTTGAGATCCAAAAATACAATCTCCTGTGGGTCAATATGTCCTGTGAACTTAATCCCAAAGGTATTATGATTCAGGTAGTCTAGAAAACTTGCATATTCATCTCTTGTGCCTTCCCATATGGCCAGGACATCATCGATATATCTTTTCCAAATAACAATATGGTCTTGAAAGGGGTTATTGTGAAAAATATATTTCTCCTCAAAGTATGCCATAAACAAATTAGCCAAAGATGGGGCGTATTTTGCACCCATTGCTATGCCTTTTGTTTGTGAAAAGTACTCTCCATTAAAAATGAACTGATTATGTGTTAAGGTAAAGTCCAGGAAGTTTTTGATCATTTGGACATGCATATAATGAGAGGCAGAGAAGGTCCTGAAACTATAGTCTATTGTTTCCAAAGCCAAAATGTGGGGGATCGATGTGTAGAGTGATGCTACATCTAGTGTCACTAGTGCATAGGTAGTTTGCCATTTAGTATCCTTCAAAATTTGTAAGGCATGCATGGTATCCTTAAGATATGCTGGAATTTTTGGTACCAAATTCTTAATGCTACTGTCAATATAGTCAGCTAACGGCTCCGTGGCCCCACCTTGTCCACTCATTATTGGTCTTACTGTGGGCAAATGCTCGAAGGGTTTGTGAATTTTCGGAAGAAAATATATTGTAGGCATAAGTGGTTTGGTTACAGATAGAAATGCCTTTTCATCGTCCGTAAGGAGCCCTTGGTCATACCATTGTTGTAGTATCAGATGTAGTTCTTTCACAGTCTGATTAGTAGGATTGTTACTGAGTTTTTTGTAACAGCCAGGAGTGGATAAATGTTCATCTGCCATTTTAATGTAGTCTGTTCTGTTTAGAATTACTATATTTCCCCCTTTGTCTGCCTCTTTCACAATTATAGAGTTATCGTTGCAAATCTCCTGTAAAGTTTCTCGTTCAATCCTAGTTAGATTGGATTTCTTACTTTTAATGGATGATTTAATGCGATCCATATGCGTGTGGATGTCCTTAGTGACTGATTTGTAAAATGTGTCAATCACATTTTCCCCTCCAAAGGGTGGCATAAATTTAGATCTTTTTTTATGTTCCTTCATCTCTAAATTTCGTGAATGTATTCCTAATTCTTGCTGTATGTCTTTCATGGTTTTGGGTTCTTCTAAAGTTAAATTAGAAAGTGTCTGAATGTTTTCAATTTCTTGTATACTTGTTGTACTGATCGGTGACATTCTTTCTGGTTGTGTCCAAATGATTGGTTTATTATGAAAATATTTTTTGAGTTTTAGTTTTCTGGTGAATTTATATAAATCAATTTGTACCTCTGTCATATCTAGTTCTGAACTCGGTGCAAATGAAAGGCCATAATTAAGCACTAATGATTGTTGGTGAGAGAGGTGTTTATCAGATACGTTAATAACTAGGCTTTCAGTATGGGTTTTGGTCTGGCGGTCTTGAGACTTGATCTGGTGAACCTTTTTCCTATATTTCTCCCTTCCTCGCCTATTAGCTCCTCGCCCTCTTCCTCCTCTGATGACGTTGGAGTAGTAGGGGTTTTCTGTCCCTACTAATGAAGTTGAGCCCATCTTTTTAGCCATTTGCAGCCCATATTTTACTTCAGAGTTCAAATCTCCTGCTACAATTATATGCAGTCCTCTATATTTGAGTAACATGGTCATTAGGCAGGTGTTAATTCTTGTTAATACCTCACCTAAACTGACTGTGGCATTCCAATAGATATTAATGACTAAAATAAAAAATGGTGAATTTCCGGTAAATGTTTCCAAAACCAGTGCCTGTACTCCCCAAATTGTGTCGAATGTTTCAGGATGTGTGTTCCTACTATGATCTTAACCACAGTCACCAGCCCTCCGGCAGGTCTCCCTCTAGTCCCTGCCCTGGCAAGTTGGTGTATACAACTAAATCCATCTATTTGTAGCAGGGTTGTCATCCAGGACTCTTGAATGCAAATCAACAGAACGATCGTACATTTCTCACATAGTGCTCCATAGGTCAAAACATTTGAATGTCCCCTAGAATTCCATGAGAGAAAGTTCCAATATGTGCATTCCTTAGGAGGACTAAAGCTTTTGATTCAATGATCTTATTTGAGATATGGAGTCCCTCAACAAGAGGGCAAGCTATCTCCAATCCTGTTGGTCCTCGCCCATTGTGGATTCTTGTCGCATATTAAAGTCTGATTGTTCACCCTCCTTAATTTGTGGTTCGTTCCCCCCTTCTTCCCATTCCCTTCCCTTAAATTGACCTTCACTAAAGATCAATATATCGGTACCAATTCTGTTGAATTGTTCATTTTCCTGCAAGATTATGTCAAAAATTGTATGAGAAGTTGTCACAATGCTCACATAATCATATCTTGTAGGTACTAATTTTAAATCGGCTGAAGAAATCTGCCTTAGCCTAGGGATTTCATTAAACAGAGTTAAAACTCGGGACCGATATAAGGATGCAGGACCCCAATGTCACAAAGATTGTATAGCAGAATACTAGAGAATTCCGTAAATGTTAGTGTACGCCACCTAGCATTTCGCAAATCACTATGCTTTACAAAGATGGGATATTGGAGACTGTTTTCAAGTTGTCTACTCTCCAAATGTCCCGCCTCTAGTTGCTCCCCTGTATGAGTTTTCATTTTTGTCACAAGCATCTTCTCATGGCCAGATTCTTGACCCTCCCTAAAACTGTCACTAGAGGGAGGCTTAGGGTGGGCTTCACTCTCCTTATTCGCAGTTATACCCACTGCAGCTCGAGTATTGATGGCAGAGTCACCAGATCTTTGTCCTAGGTATCCTGGTAGTAACTCTGACACTTTTTTGTATATGATGTTATGTAGATCCTCAATTACAGGATTTTGCTCCCCTACATCCTCAAACTGAGATATAGGGTTCTTAACCAATGTTGGAGAAAGTTTCTTAATGGTTTTAGGCTCATTACCTATTGTATGCTCCATCCTTCCTTCTTGAGCCTCCCTACAACTAGGAGTAATAGGCAATCCTACACCCATTTGTGACCTGCCACTATCAGTTCTCACTATCGGGTGACAAGAATTATGGCTAGAGACGTCCTCAGGTATCAGGTCAAATTGTCCAGGAAACAATTCCATCATAGTTGTTTTTATAATATTTTGTAAATCTGGATTTACTAGATCTTTCCCTCCCTCCACTAAGGCCTGCATTGATGGGTTTTGTGCCAATGTCACTGTAGGTACAGTGGTCCACATCTTAACATCTTAACCTCTGGAATTGACTTTGAATAATTGAGGGAGGTCTTGACTTTGTCTTCCCCCGTAACTGCACTCTCAGACATAGGTAATAAATTGACCGATTTCCCTCATTTTGCTGTAATTTGGGTTCCAATTTTAGTGGTTGTGTGACAGAATTTGGTATACTCGTCACTTGCCCTAGGGCTGTTGGGGGGTGGATTGCCTAAGTGTTGATTTCTCTATCACCCAATAAAAGGACGATAGTTGAGATTGCTTTAGCTGTTTAGTTTCTTCAGTTTGTGCTCCTCTAGATAGAGCCACCCCTCCCAGCCTTTGTGGATGTGTTCCCATTTCGCCACACTCTAGTGTAATTTCCTCCTTATTTTTATTTTTATTTTTTATTTTTTGTTTTGCAGAGCCTTAGTGCTAGATTTGTTCTCTGGTTTTTCATTCGGAAGCTGAAGAGCCACCCAACTCTCCTCATTTAATTCACTAAGGTCTGGATGAGCTACTTAGTTTGGCAGTACATTTTCCTTTTTCATACTTTTTGTATTTAGTACATGTTTTTTTTTCTGTATTTTCTTCAACATTCTATTTTTGGCCTTTACTGCCAATCGCTTTTGGCACCTAGACATGGAATAGCCCTCGCAACTACTAATAGGTTGGTTTAAGGGCTCTTACCGGAGCTGTCTCCTTAATGTTCTCCTCCCTTTCAAAAATGTCAGTAAGAGCCGTTGGACTTTCAGGTGAATCTTGCTTACATATTTCACTTTCCAGGACCTGAATAGGCCCCCCCAGACCTACATTTAAATGAATATTGGTTGCTAAGTTTGATATGCCATGGTTTACATTCTTTACTTTGGCCGATAGGCTCTCTATGACCTTCAATATTTGTTCCGTCTCTGTGGAGAGTCTCGGCTGGCCCTTTGCCATACGTTTTTTTGCAAAGGATGGTTTATATGTCGAGACCCCACCCAGTCCTGGTAATGTTTGACCAATTTCACCCTCTGTA
Source organism: Ambystoma mexicanum (assembly GCF_040938575.1). Taxonomy (NCBI): domain Eukaryota; kingdom Metazoa; phylum Chordata; class Amphibia; order Caudata; family Ambystomatidae; genus Ambystoma; species Ambystoma mexicanum. The sequence continues at coordinate 256,475,293 of NC_090930.1, forward strand.
GTCTGCGTGCTGTGGAATAGGAATTCTTTAATGGAACCTAAATCGGACCGCAGATCTTTTTCAAATCCACTAGCTCTACCCAAAAGAAATCCTTCCACTCTATTTACTTTTATTTGTGTTTCCAAAGAGATTCTATTGAGCTCACTCACTTCAAGATGAGTGAGCTCATGCCCTTTATCTAAGAGATTTAATATTCTCGACATCACTGGAAGTGATCTCTCAAAGTGATCAGCCCTCTTCCGGAGTCGGGTCAGCCTCATCCAGAAACGGTAAACTTGTTAGGGAAGCTATGGGGATAACTTCCTGCTCTACTAGTGATGGCTGCCCTGCTTTGTCTGATGTGTCAAATGCATTGCACGGATGCAGGAAAGATGAAGCCCCTTTTGTGATGTCCTGAGAGTCATGTTGCTGATATGTAAAGGAAGGGCCCGCTGGCAAGGGAAAATTAACATTGCGCCCAAAAGCACGATGGGCACCGAATGAACCAATTGAAGGGAGGGTATTGAAAAAAGGCACATTATCCATGCCATTGTGGGCAGCATTTATCGAGGTGAAAGGGCCATAAGATAGTCTAGAGCTAACTCAGGTGCCATCATTGAGACATCCAAAGGGATCACATTAGTTTCCGCTGGATTAATAGACTTAAAAGTGTCTCGAATACTTAGAAAACAGTTTTGAAATGAAACTGCTGAATCCAAAGATGGTTTTGAGGATGCAGAGGATAGGTCAGCCTCCTCATATCCAGGACCATTTGTGTTAGAGTGGCTGGTCTTTTGTATTTGTGAGGATTCCCCTTCCTGCTGATCATCATCAGGACTTTGTTTCCCCGGTTCGTGGGTTTCTGACCCTACCCTATCCATTTCAATGGAGGGGGTCAAATTAGATTTGCTAGTCTCTAGTTCAACCTCAGGTTACATACAAATATCCTGATAATCTTGAGAGATGTCAACTCCCGAGAGCGGTAGTGTTTTTATTACTGCTTTATACACTTTCCTGCTTCTTAATTTCGTAGCCATTTCTCTTAGCACGCAAGTATGTCACCCTCGGGGTCCCTGGTTGTGCTCTTCATACGACCCCTACCACCCGTTATAGTGTGCCAGTACTCAGTTTATGCTTTCTGCACTATTATCTAGTGCAATTAGTAACTCAATGCGCACAAACACAATCACCTGGGATTACGGGTCATGACTCAATACATTATTCATTAAACTCTATGCTCAGAATGCAAAATTTGCATAATGACCCAATCTGTCAAGTTTGGGAGTAATCCCCATACAATTTTCAAATTAATATTATACTCTCCATCCTCACCTCTCACCCTCGCAGCCTAACAGCCCAACTTGACTTGCAGGCATTTCCGGGGTGCGCATGTCTGTGCTGTTAAGAAGGCTGACGGGTGAGGGGTGGGCAGGGTCAGAACATCACACTTGCGCTATGAAATGAGAAAAGAGAAAAGCGGATAAGGTATCACTCCTATAGCGATATGTCCCAGCACAAGTCCCAGCATGTAGCACGTAGCTGAACGTGCAAGTCCCAATCTTTAAGAGAAATTACTTGAAAGATGTAGGTAACAAGCTCCTCCAAGTTACGACTCAGTAAGAACAGTGCTTCCTCTTGCTGACGCAACTTCTTGGGGCAACTTCTTGGGGCAGCGACAGCACTGCAAAGTCTCCAGAGCCCAACAGCACTTGCAGGCACTGCCAGGGTGTGCGCCCTGGAAGTACCCCAATACACAGAAGTGACAGTGGTGGGTGACAATCCATTCAAGTTTTCTATGAACACATTTTCCCAATAGGGGTGACCATGGGAGATGCTAGTGTGTCCTGTCCTAGCAGTAACTGAAGACCCTGAGGAGGAGTTTGAGGTAGCAGTTCAAATATGACAAAAGGGAGTTACCTTTCTCATAGATAAAGGGGTGGCCAGATCTTGCTCAATAGAAGAGGGATTTCTATTATCCAGCAAGAGTTTGGACACACAACGCTTTTCGGGGACAGCTTTGAATGTTCCCCTGACTAAAGATTTACCCTTAACAATAGCGACACAGAATATTGTAGCACCATTATTGTACTCAAAAGACACACCAATCAACTAATTTGGGAAGAGACTTACTCAGCAAACTGAACACCACAGTTTCATTTTCAGAGAAATGGATGGTGTGCACAGCACCACCTGGGATGTACCCAGCTAGAGTGGCAGTGCTGATACAGGCCTACTATGCCTACAGCTGGATGAGAGATATGCCCACACACATGGAGGTGTTTGTGTATGGGGTAAATGTGCTGTTGGGATGGAGACCAGGAAAGGTGTTTCAGTTGGCCAATTAATATTTGTTCAGACCACAATGCCCCCCGCCCCACTGTTGCTTCCGGCACACACACACTGCTATACTTAGAGGAAGTAGTGGTAAGGGAAGACATAATCATATTGGTTGCCACTGATGACGACAATATGGAGTGGTGGTAAATATTAGGCATCTATCCCACACTGATTCTGACAGGAGTAACAGGTGCAGAACTATTGGCTACCAAAGACAATGAAGAGGGAGAGGTAGTGTTTGAACTAAGTATACCATGCCCTGTACACATAAAATAAAGAGCAGTACCTCAGATGACACAATTACTGAAAAAGGAAAAAAAAATATTTTCATGATGATTTGGAGAAAGTTCCAACAAACATATGGACAAAAGGATCTCATGATGTAGGAATACTAAAAGGGGAAGGGGCTGTACACATAAAATTGAAATAAGGAGCACTGCTGCAATGAGTAAAGCAACACCCCCTTTCCTGAGAAGCAGATGAGGGCATATATGAGACATTGCATGCCCTTTGGCAGCAGGGCATCATACAGGAATCCAACTTCACCTTTCAACACAGCTATTTATCTGATCAAGAAATCAAAGGGAGGGGCGTGGCATTTCATACAGGTTTTGCACCCACATAATAATATTATTGAGGCAGAATATCCATTGGTTCCAAACCCTGCAACAATTTTTTTGTAGCATTCCAGCAGTGGCACACAACTTCATAGTGGTACATTTAAAGAACAACTTTTTTCCATTGCCCTGCACCAAGACTCCAGGTATCTCACTACGTTTATGTATCCAAGGACCAGATTCGAACATACAAGAATGCCTCGAGGGTACCGTGAGGGAACTAGCATATTCAACAAAGTAATACAAATATTTCAGCAATTTACAAGTTGAAAGCACAGTGATTTAATACGCTGATGACTTTTTGGTGTGTAGAATGACAGAAGGGCAGTGTAGAAATGATTCAGCGACACTTCCGACATTGCTAGCTGACAAAGGGTATAAAGTAGACAAAGCAAAATTGCAGTATTGTCAAAACAAAGTAGTTTATTTGGGTTCAGATTGTGTCAGCAGATGGGAGAAAGATAACAGCAGAACAAGTTGAGGCAATACATAAACAACCCAGGCCAAAGACAGTTAATGAAATGCAGCAGTTCATAGTGTTGTGCAACTACTGCAGGGCATGGATTTTTGATACTCTACGTACACCAGGCCATTACTGCATGTCCTAAAAGAGGCACAGAAAAACAAAGCAAACAAAAAATGACAGCTGAATCTGAATGAGAATTTGTATGAGCTCAAAAGGAGTTAGCACATGAACCAATATTGGCTATGCCCAACTACAAAGAGAGGTTTCACTTGTTTTCCCATTCAGACAGCAAGGTAATGACTGCTGTGCTGACACAGAAGAAGGGGCAGGGACGCAAACCACTAGCATACTACAGTGTATCTCTAGATTCAGTGATGCAAGGACATTTCCCTTGTGAGCAGGATCTTGCTGCTGCTGCATCCAACATTGAGAAGGCTGCCACAATTACAATGGGTTCCCCATCATTTTATATGTGATGCATGCACTGTTTGCAACATTAGAAAGGTCAAAATCAACATTGATAACTCAGAGGTCTTCAAGGTAGGATATGGTATTGATAAACCCTGCAATAGAGGTGGTAAAGTGCAGAACAATAAACCCAGTAGAGATAATTGCAGAAAAACTTGAAGGAGATTATGTGCATGATTGCATAACATGCATATCATGCACATAATCTCCTTCAAGGCAGAGGATGCCAAGAAATGAATGTAACCCCCTGGTGAAAGGATTTTCATTGATGGAAGCTTAAGTTTCAATCAAGATATGGGGCAGAGACATTCTAGTTTAGCAGTGCTGGGCCACAAACGTGGCATATACAAAGAAAACGAGTTGATAGTGTATTCACAAACACTATTGCCAGCTCACTACTCTGCATAAGCAGCAGCATTAGTGGCAATAATTGAGGCACTAAATATGTCAGACGGTCAGGCAGTTATTACATTCTCTGACTCAGAGTATGTAATATCCAAAATGCATTCAGGACTGGAAAGGTGGGAAAGGAAAGGGTTCAAAAGAAGTGATGGTACTTCAGTACAGCATACAGCAATATTGAGTAAACAGCTAGAAGTGTTATCACTCCCCATAGAAATGGCCTTTATAAAGTGTAATGCACACACAGGAGGACAACATATTATCTCATTGGGTAATGAAAGAGCGGACAGAACAGCAAAAGAACCAGCATATCTGCCAGAAGGGACACGTGTGTTTTTCCCTGGTGAAGAAGAGAAAACACCCCTTATGGCACTATTAAAAACAAGCAAGGATAAAGATGCATTGCCTGAAAATGTTAATGCAACCCCAATTGTATGGATAATAGAGTTGCAGGGAGAGGCACATGATCATGAAAACGAATGATGGAAAAGTTGACGGTGTTATTTGTTGCCAAAAGACTTAATTTGGCAGCATAAGAGCACAGGAAAAATGGTAATGCTGCAGAAATTGTTGAAAGTGGCATTAGAACAGCTCCACTACCCTGCCCACGTATCAAAAGAACATGCATTTGCAGGGATCAGAGAAGACCGGTGTGTGCCAAATTTGTATGAAAATGTTTTAGAATCTATAAATAATTGCAGGTATATGTTAGAAATGTTTGCCGGGTCACAAGTTGAGAGTTGTGTGAGGAAGTTAGCCGCAACCAGAAGGGCCCTTCTGGCACTTGCATATTGACTATGTAGATATGCAAGAGCGATGTACTTCTTACAGGTACATGCTAGTAGTGGTGTGTCCATTTTCACGTTGGATTGACGCTGGTCCGGTGCCCATAATGATTCCCATTCAGCTGCCACATTTATGGTGAGGGAGGTATTTTCAAGGTTGGGGATCCCAGATGAAATTTGTTCAGAAAATGGTCAGCATTTTGCAAATAACTTGATTAAAGAGATAACAACCCTTGTAGGGATAAAGCATAAACTTTGGATGATTTACCATCCACAAGCCAACGGTTTGGTAGAAAAGATCAATGACATGCTTAAAATGTGCTAGGCTAAGCTTACAAAAACACTTGGGAATTCCTGGATGCTCTGCTTGCCACTTACAGTTTTCGCATTGCACATCTCACGTGGAGGAAGCCATCACCTTATTCCTCATGAGATTGTTACAGGGCAAAGGATGCATGCATCTGTACCTCCATCGCATACAAGTTCTGATGTGCAATCTTCTTCTAGCATTCTGGGGGTGAATTTGATTTGTATCTCACAGAACTCACAGAATCCCTTTGCTATAAATCCCTGCAGAGGATGCCAAGAGCTCCCACAGATTAAACTAGTAAACAAGGAGGACAATTTTCCCAGGCAGCACTTTTCTATCCTGGTGAGAAAGGGTGCATCAGAATCCACATAAGGAAGTGGAATGAGGAACGTTTTACAGGACTCCACACCATCATCTGCTCATGACAAACCACTGTAATAATTGAGGGTTGGCGAGGATGGATACATATCACTGACATGTTCAAAGACAAGAGCACTGCCATTGCCACGAGGAGCAAAGACCAACATAATGGGAAGTATATGTAAAGATTCATTAACTTTGTTTTCCACACTTAGACTTTACAGAAAGCCCACAAAGGAGGAAGGAGAGACTGTTTTAGAGACAATGTTACTAAGAGGAAAAGGCAAAAGCTGTTGTTCTCTTGGAGTGTGGGAACATTAACATGTCTTAGTATAGGAGTACCGTTTCTGTTTTATTTGGGTTTAAGAGAAAAAAAAGATACACAATTAAATGACAATGTGAACTGAGAAAAGAGGAGTTCAATAAATGAGGACAGCACTGACAATGGGCAAAGTACATCACCCAGACTGGTTTGGTATGGTGAAATGTTGCATTTGGGAAGAGAGTGGGCAAACAGCACATGCTATGTCTATTCACTCATCCCCCATGTAACTGGAATGGCCAAGGTCTTCCTACTCCAGGGTGTGTTGTATGAGAAAGCAGGATGCCTATTGTACCTATCCCTCTGCAAGGCAAGGGGTTTATCCCAAGGGCAAAGGTGGTCATACAGTGGGTGAATGAAGGGGAACATGTCTATGCAGACAACTAGGTGAAGCTAACATGAATAGCTGAAATACGGAAATTCAAAACAAGGCAGTGGACTGTATAACAGCAACTTTTCATGCTGTTCTCTTCCACATTTTGTTTGAATATAGCTGTCTGGGATCCTGAAACTATACTCTGTTACTTCTTGCCTGGCCTACACTCCTTTTTGACTACTTTTGTAATATTTTACTGGTGAGTTCCGAGGGACCCCAATACATTTTCATCAGTGACATTTGTGATGTCATTTGTGATGTCCTAGGTGTTAGTCTTAGCACTGCACGGTGGTGGCGTGAGTTATGTTTGCTTAGCTTACCACAAGTGGCGAATTTCTGGGGTTTTTCGGTTTGACTTGTATCCATGATGTCCCTTTACCAACATTTTTTCACTGAATTTCATAGGTTTTTATTAGTGCAAATTAACCATAACGTCCCTTAGCAAAGTTTTTTCACTGAATATATTAGTACAAGGAACAAACTTTAGTTGCATGGACATTAATGCAACACGACCAATGAAATTCAGCTAAAGCCACCTTAACTTTGCGGCCCTTGTTGCACAGCCTATGACCACAATGATATTACTGATGACATCACTGGTGACATCATCTATGACATCACTGGTGACATTGCTATTAACATTATACATGACATCAATGATTATTCAACTAACGCATCAGACATAAGATCACTCTAGGTATTTGCCCATATTTAGATCATTCTTATTTTTATACATATGTGATATTAGCATTTTTTAAAAGATTATAACAATGAGTACATTGTTTAAAACAGTAAACAGCTACACATGCATCATATCACTACTTGTGAAGCTTTCCTTTGTAGTACTATGGAAAAATATGATATGTGAATTATAAATAGTACACAGGTAGGATGTTTCTGTGTGTGCCAAATATTTAACACGTGTTCACTATAATATAATCTGTATATACATTTACAATTAAAAGTAGAAATAAATAGAGACATATGTTGAACCCTCATTATTTACTATGTTTTAAAACAAACATGTAAATACTCAATTTTTTTTGGTAAGCAAAATGTGTACACATATCATTTTCTAAATGGCATGAGAATTGTTTTAAACGGAACATGTATTAGATATATTTTAAGATTTCCATACTTGGGTATTGAAATAAAAAGTCATTATTAATATACATGTATATGTGTATAGACAAGAAATAACGTTTTAAAATGTAACATTTGCTTGAAAACATGTCCATAGATTTATATTTCTTCCTGTGTGTCTTTTATAAGTGATGAACATGCTAAAATTGAAATGAAACACACAACGTACAAAGTAAAAGTAATCTTTGAATAGCATCCAGTTTTTTGATACATTGAGTTTTGTGTATGTCATAGATGATGCCATTATTGATGTCACCACTGATGTCATCAATATCGTCTTATGCTGTGCAACAGGGGATGCAAAGTTAACGTGTTTTTAGCTGAATTTTTGGGGTTTTGTTGTATTAAATTCTCACTGTTTAAACCCAGCAATCTGCCATGAGCTATTACCCATAAAACAAAATTCTAATACGAAACAAGTGCTTGTGGTCTTTTGGGTAAGCATCTGCACCGGGAACATGACAACCTGAGTAAAATTTTGTAGTCAAATACTTGAGCAACCTTGCCAACTTCAAAAAAATTCACGGGGTTGTATCAGCCCTCTGAAGAACAGTTACGCTGTCCACCCACATATGTCCTTTTCTTATGCTCCTAAAAGCAGCCACAATAAGGGGCATATAACTGCACCAGTATCCAGGATTGCAAACTCGCTTGCCACATCATGGGAAAATACTCATGACTTACTTGCCCTTTTTTCATTTCACCTCCTTTCCCCCATGTCTGGCTTTCAACAATACTCTGGTTTATAAAGCTTACTTGAAAAGTACACATACCATAGTATCACTCAAACATATAAATCCTTAAAGAACTATGTTAGACAAAAAGTGTTCCTTATTTCCCTCCATCTTGATTGGGAGACTACAAATACCAGAATGTAATTCAGCAAAATGCAAACCAATGGTTTCTGAGTGCAAAATGTTCAAGGACTGACCATAGCACAGAATATAAATAAAAAATAATGTGGATGGTGTGTGTTTTCTTAGTGTGTTATGAGATAGTTAAACCGAAAAGAACACACAGCATCCGGGATTGTGGACTGTCACCCATTCATGCAGTAACCAGGGCCGACCCTGCTTAGTATTAAAGCAAGGAAGTGACCTGCCCCTCAGGCCATGTTGCTATAAGTGGTCTTGTAAATTGGGGCCATTTGTCAGACAAAATGGCTGAGGGCACTGGTGCCCTCCTCGGTTTGTAGCTAAGAAGGGTTGCTCCCGTTTACTGCATGGATGGGAGAGTTGGATGGCTATTGTGTCACTGCCCGTGACCTTTGGCCAGGGTTTTTTTTTATCCCCGATGCCACTGTAGCTGTAAAAATATCTAGTTTAAAAAATAATAATACTTCTACAGACATGGCTATTGAACTACAGATACCCTTGGCTATCTGTAGTCATATTATAGCAGCAAATGTGGAAAAAGCTGATGAACAAAAAATGCTTCCCTGCCTCTCCAAGCCCTCACCAAGTGTCCCTCTCTGTGCTTGCTCACCACACACCCATGCCATTTGAGAGTTAGATGGGGTCTAGGGACTGAGTTTGCAATACAACGTTTTTTGTAGTCTTGGCGGTAGCCGCGAATAACCAATATTTGAAATAAAACTGCATCATGGAAACAGCGTGTGTTATGATGGTGGGAATGGAAGAGGTCAGGGGAGGTGAGGAGACCATAAATGTTGTGTCGGGAGCCGGCAGTAAGTGGGGGACACTTGGAGAGGGCTTCGGGCAAGGGAGGCATTTTGCTTGCAAGATCGTTTTTCCCGATAAACGTGGTTATAAAGGACTACAGATAACCGAGGGTAAGTGTTGTTCCATACCCGTGGCCATAGGTTTATTTTGTTCTGTTTTTTGGAAAGATATTTTTCCACATATAGTGATGTTGGGGGTTAAAAAGCACTGGCCATTGCTGGTGACACTGTAGGCATTTAGGACTCTTAACCATTCAGTAAGTGTGTGGTGTTTTTTTAGACAGAAGACTGGAAATTATACCTCTTTCATGACATTTATTAACCCCTTTACTGCTGTGCTTTATACAATTCTATGCAAAAAGGGCAAGCATACTTGTCCTTAGCACTTAAGGGGTCCTTACATAGGGCCTCATCATGACTTTGGCGGTAACCCTTAAATCCGGCGGTCGCGCTATTACCGCCGGATTTAAGGGTCCGCCAAATCAGGACTTGGGCAGATTTCCCCCCAGATCTGAGCTGGGGGGAAATCCGCCGAAAATTCATGCTATTACCACCGGCGGGAAATCCGCCAGCGGTAAGAGAGCGAAAATTCCCCATTGAGAAGCCTAATGGGGAATGGGGCATTCCCGAATGGGCTCAATGGGGAATGGAGATTAACATTACCGCCGAACTTGTGATCCGACGCTATTAGCGCCAGGGAGTTCGGTGGCAGGGCTAATACCGCCGGTGGTAATATCGCCGGCGTTACGGCCAAAGTCGTGATCAGGCCCATAACATGAAATCCTCTCATTTTATGTAAGTCTGAATACTTTCACCGACTCAGTTTGTTTACAGTCGATGCACACTGCATCTATTCTTTGTACATCTACTATATTTCTTTGCAGGTTATCTCCACTCTGTTCGACTGTGTTCACTTTATTGCCATAGAATGTATTCATGGTACTGCACTGTATTCATCTGTTGGGGTCTATATATTTTCAAATGTAACTTACAATAAGTACTGGATACATACATATATGCATATGTAAATACATTTTTGAATTAAATAATAAAAACAGAAATCCATAACCGCAGCCACCACACCAGGCAATAATATGATGACGTTTGAGACGCAACTAATATCAACAATGACTGGAGTATGTCTCCATGGCTACAGCAGCACCTGTCACTGCGAGGCACATGTACCCATGGCTATATTGGGTAGCATGTGTTACCATGGGTAAATGCAGGCCGATTGCGCGTTGTGCATTTGCTGACATGTTATAGCCCGACACGTTGCTGAAACGGAATCATAGAAACAACACGTGTTATAGGGGGATTGGAGAGGGTAGAGGAGGTGAGAAAGACATTAAGTTAGCGGGGGGAGTTGATAGAGATGTTAGGGGCACTTGGTGAGGGTTTGGGAGTTTGGAAAATCATTTATGGGGTGTTTTTTATAGCCACATGTATATGAGGTAAGGGTGTAGACATAGGCGTGTTAACATGTTTTGTTAGTTCATTGGCATCTGTTCTACAAGCGGCTATACCAATAGCTGTGTGTATTGAGCCATACATTTTCTATGCAATAATCATATTATGTGGAAGTTAGACCACACATTTTTACTTGTGTTTCTTATTTTATGTCCTCAGATTTACCCATGTCTTATTTGAATGTGTTGAGATTCATAATTGAGTTAGTAAGAAATGTATGTATAACCGCAGCTAGAGGGGATGTTTATAGCCGCGTCTGAATAGCAGTGACTATCAAAGATGGTGAATGAAAAAAAAGATTTCGTGTGTTTCGGTGTTTGTAATTGGTAGTTGTTAGTGTTGTACTTGTCTGTGACAGGTTACAGTGAAAATGTGTCCGCAATTTTAGTACTTTGATTATTATGTAGTCCTCTTTATGTGATTTTGGAAAGTATAAAAAAAGAATCATAGCACATTATCTGAGGCTCACCCATGAGCTCGGACTCCCCAGAACTTAACCCCTTTGCTCTCTTCCTTGTTGCACTTGCAGGTTCTGAATACTCACAGGGCATAGTAGGTTTGTTCTTTTTCCTTTTTCCTACAACTGCTCTTAAATATTGTGTTTTGTAATGTGTTTCACTCCGTTGTTCCCTCCCTTTGCCCTGTGGGCGCTTTGAAACAGTATTTATCTTGCTGTATAAGTGCCTAACATGCAAACAATAAATAAATAAATACATGGTTCACTTTGATTGTTCAAAAACAAATTGCCTTGGAAAACCTTACAAGGTCCTAATCCATGCACTCTGCAATTATGTGTCCAACTCAGGGACTGCTAAACCTTTTTGGGGAATGTAAGACTATTTTATTTAGCATTTGTATGCAGTGCCACTGCATGGGTTTAATGCATTGCTATATTGTGGTACAGCAAGGCATGTGTTGCCAGTGTGACATGGATATGTATATGAAGACAGGCTACTCAGTCAAAAACAATTTCTACATCTAAAATGCAAACAATTTTTTTTACATGTAAAATGCACATTTTTTTTTCTTTTCTCATCTGAAATGCCTCTGTTGCAGGAGACACATTAGAGGATTAATGAATTAACACCATTAACCGTACTAACATAATTCTAACTTTTAATATTGTAATGTGTTCTCCAGTGCAAAATGAGGCAGGCTGAAACTCACACTAGACTGTGTACAGATTTTTTTTTTCTCTCTCTGTGTGCTCTGTCCACAGTATTTGCAGGAAGCAAAAACTTGAATAAGCAGGAAATCAGTTTTGTTACAATTGCTTGCTGTAAAAGTAAGCCATTGTTCAGGAGAAGGAGGGTAGGACATGATAGAGTTTTTTTGGTTGAACTTGTTTTGTAGGCTTTAACAGAGCTTTTCTGATGAATCTCGGAGAGAAAGAAAGCGAGAAGGTAGTTGGCACAGCTCGGAGAAAGACTCGGCTGGTGTGGCTGGGGAGTTTCCTGGTTGAGAAGAAGGTCCCTGTGCACTGCTACACAGGTTGGGAAATTCCAGTCAATAAGCCCTGGCTTGAGTGACGGCAGATGCACGTCCTCGCTGGGGTGATTTAAGAGGGGGCACTGAGCCATTTCCAGAAGGCGACCAGCCTGAGGAATTCGCAGACAGCACAAGCTTGGTAAATATATTGCAGAGTGCGGGGGCGGTGTGTGTGTGTGAAACCTATTCAGGCAGAGTAGAAGAGGAAATTCCTGGATTTAATCAACATGTCTAATGTTGCAAATTTAGTGTTCTCTTGCTGTATTCCTTTTCATTTTGTTACAGATAAAGTAAAGTGAATATTTTTACTGCTGTGAAACTTCCAGTTATTTCTGTAAAAAGGGTAAGATGGTTTTTAAATGCAATTGTTTATAATACACTAAAATATCTGAAAACAGACGGGTAGTGTGTTTTTATTTTTAATTATTTTATTCTCTTGGTGCCGCTATCATTATAGCACTGGTATTATGGGGACGATTTTAGACAGTGCATTTGTCAATTTTCATGGAGATAAAACAGAAAGAACAAGGTAGCTAAAAATGAGACTTGGCAGTGAAATAGCTGTGTGCATGGTTCCACTCAGTATATGTGTGTGTGACATTTGAGTGGGACATAATGGAATAGTCTACTGGAGGTAAATGAGTCAGCAGAAAGAGAGACTGCTGGATATAGTTCACTAATACAAATAAATTAGTGATATACCACATGATTTAACTCGCTGGTGTAGATAAATCAGTGAGAACAGCCCAAAATGGCACTCCATATGAAAATGTGGTGTTTCTGAAATGTAGACCTGAGGTCTCTCTAGTGATCACATGAACAATCTAAACAAAAATAAGGGGATCTGGATGTTGGGGCCACAAATAAAACAAAGAAATCATGCCCACAAGTAAAAATGCACACCAACTAAATATATCTGTGTACTGAAATAATGCTCACCACTATACTACCATAATACCAACCCAATCTAAATGTAAGGAGTGATTATTGCTAAGTTACTTTGATTTTTAGCGGTAAGAAAATACCGCTAGGCCCCAAAATCTACACAAAATACCCAACAGGAAATAGTTTAACTATTTTAATCATCAACAATCATATATCTTTATAATAGCACTCTCTTAATTTGACACAATATTTTAGGGAATACAAATAATGCTTCTACGCGTTTTGAGTAAATACTCATCTTCAAGTGGGTGCCTCAGATTCTTTAATCTAGGGAATATATAATTCTATTCAGCCAATAAACAATTGGTACTAATTCTATAAGTATCTTAAGTGATTATTGCATACTCACAAATAGAGCTTTCCAAGTAAATATATGTTATCTTCCACATTTTGTTGGGCAGTTATGTAACTAAACATATAAGGCCATAGTGAGGTAGAGTCTACATATTCAGTGATTTATATACCAAGAAATATAACAGAACAAATGAATGTGATACTATAAAGTATCCTCACGACTTGATAAAGATTCCCATATATAAAGTTAGTGGTCCAGCTTCCTGATGGTACACTTGAAAGGTTTGGGAAACACATCTAGTCTGTGCTATATTAATTGTAGAAACACACTATGCAAATCAGTGTACAGAATCTCTTGCTTCAATCCTTCAAGCCAATATTATAAATATTTCTTACCGTCCTTTCATATGCTGTGTTTTTTTTACGCACAAACAAAAAGAGAAACTTACTTTAGGAGATAGCTGTAATTAGTGATAAGTTCAAACACCAACTGTTCTAATCCATGCACACTTGTAGCCCTAAAAGTGAAGGAAAAAGGTAAGAAAATGGCTGTCATGCCTCATTGTGTGCTTTACAAATGTGAAACATACTATTTTAATGTATTATACTCTGCAGAATAATAACAGGAAGGACACTGTATCTAGGATATAGTTACATAGGTATCAAGGTTTGATTGGTCAATACTAGCATTTCTTTCTAAGGCAATGAAAGCAACCAAACCTTTCTCATTGTATAGACATTCATTCTTACATGGCTGCTATGATTTACAAAAAAGGCCGATGGACATATCCGTCCTCATTGTTTAGTTTAAGGATGTTAAACATACTATATTCATTTTTTCTACTGTTTAAAATAAATATCCAATGGGATATTAAAAAATCGATATAGTAATATAGGTATCAGGGTTAGATTGGTAAATATCAGCTTTTTATCACATATAGCAGAAGCATCCCAACCTTTCCCATAACATGAATGCCTATTCAAACATGGCTGCTATAATTCCCAAAGGTTTTCTATGTAGTGGCATCATTTACTACCTTCCTCATAAATCTTTCTTTTTTGACTATATAAAAGGATGTTACATATCATTAGTATAACAAATGTTATCATCATGCTGGTATATGTGATACGACAAATCCTAACAGCTATTAGAAATCAAACTTTTAATAAACGTCAATTGGTACTAATACAAAACACTATTAGGAGTCAAACTTGTACAAATACCATATCCTCAGTAGTAGAAAAACTACTTGTAATAGTCATATGCAGGTAGCGATTACAGTAATGTTTCACTTCTTTCATTTTTATCAACATAATTCAACATTACTCATTAAGTCCTACATATACTACACAAAATCATCTCTGAATTCACCAAACCAACCTGTACCACCACCCAATCAACCCCATCTCAGTGACTCTGTGACTCACTCTCTCTCCATTTCTACACCACCGCTCTCGAAAGAACACATTTTCTAAACAACAAACTTGCCCTCATGTCCCTGCCATGCAATCCACCCACCTTACCTGTCACCCCCCGCCTGCCCCAGCAACTGCAACCCAACCCACCTTTGACTCATTCACACCAATATCAACAGACCAATTTCTCAAACTCCTCTCCACCCGGAAACCATCTAGCTCCCCCCTAGGCCCATGCCCCGCCTCAACCCTCAAAGAAATATTTGCATCTACCTGCGCAGGAGAGCATGCAAGAACCATCTTATATGACTCCCTCTCCTCAGGAATTTTTCCTGATGCCTTCAAAACAGCTCATGTCAAACCACATCTAAAAAAAAAACTCCCTTAACCCTCTCGACCCCAAAAACTACCGTCCCATCCTAAACACCAGGTTCCTTGCTAAACTCATCGATGGAACCGCATACTCTCAACTAAATGCCTTTGTCGAAGCCAACAATCTCCTAGACCCTGCATAATCTGGCTTCAGACCTCGACACGGAACTGAAACCACTCTGACCTCTATCTGGGACGACCTTAAGATCACTGCAGACTTGGCTGGATGCGCTGCATTAATCCTTCTAGACCTATCCGCCGCCTCTGACACAATCAACCACTCAATCCTCCTTGACCGCCTCCACTTTCTCGTAATCAGTGGAAACACTCAAAAGTGGATAGCATCCTTCCTCAACAATAGGAGTCAAATAACCCTCCTCTCCTCCTTTGCTTACGCCGCCCGACCAGTCAATATCAGAGTTCCACAAGGAGCATGCTTATCAGCCCTCCGGTCCACTCTCCCGGGAATAATTCGCTCGCACATTATCCTGTGCTATAACTATGCCCATAACACCCAATTCAAACTCATCAACTCAAACCCCAACTCTCAGCCCAACCTCGCTGCCTGACTCCTTGACATTGATCGCTGGATGACAACGAACCAGCTCCTCTTAAACCCCACCAAAACTGAATTTATGGTGTGCAACACCGAGCTTCTCCCCCACCCTCTACCCTGGCCATCATCCATGGGAAATCTACCGACCACCTCAACCACAGTAAAAAACCTTGGATGCACTCTCGACTCGAACCTAACCCTCTCTCGCCAAATCAACGTCTCTAAGTCCTGCCATTACCACCTCAAAATTCTTAGGTGCATTTTTCCGTACCTCTCCTTTCCCAACAGACTCGCCGCTGTCCAATCAATTGTAATGTCAAGACAGGACTATGCCAACTCCCTCTACCTCGGGGTCCAAGCATACCACCTCATCAAACTACAAAGAGCACAAAACGCTGCAGCCAAATTGCTTCTCGCACTTGGCCCAAGAGACCACATTCTCCAGCCCTCAGAACTCTCCATTGGCTCCCGGTTGCACGAAGGGTGACTTTCAAATCCTTATGCATCTCCCTACGAGCAATGCATAAAACCGGAACTCTATACCTACAGGACAAGCTAAAACCCTACCACCCACCGCGCACTCTAACATCAAGCTCAGCCCGCCTCCTAGTGATACCATACACCAACTTAGGAGGATCATCATTCTCAGCCCTCACCCCACTCTGTGGAACTCCCTTCCACCCTGCTTTCGACTCATTGAAGACTACATGTAATTCCGCAAACTACTGAAAACGTGGCTCTTCCCTTAAAAAAGAAAATTGACGTTTAGAACAAATGGAGTAAATAGCCACAATAAACAGAAACCCACAGTCGTGGAACAAAGAAAACAAAAGAGCAAAGAGAGTCAAACGAACAGATTGAAAGACTAAAACGGATAGTGTAACTAAAACGAATAGACTGAGTGGAACAAATAAAAAATGGATGGAACGGATGAAATTAATTGAACAGATGAAGTAGATGAAGCGGATGAAGAAGATGAAACGGATGAAATGGATGGAATGGACAAAGTTTATGAACGGACAGAGTAGATGAACGGACTGAGTGGTTGGGATGAGTGGATGGACGGATGGAGTGGATGGAATGGATGAAACAGATGAAACGGATGGAACGGCTAGAAAGGATGGAGTGTGTGGATAGGAATTGGATTGAGTGAATTGAGTGAATCAAATGGATGAAGTAGATGGAAGAGATGAGTGTGTGGATGGAATTGATGGAGTAAATTGAGTGAATCAAATGGATGAAGTAGATGGAAGGGATGAGTGGATGGAGAGGATGTAGGGGATGAGTAGATAGAGTGGATGGAGAGGATCAAATGGATGGAGGTGATGAATGGATAGAATGGATGAATAGATACAGTGGACGAAACTAATGGAGTGGATGGAACAGATGGAGTCTGTAGCATGGATGGAGTGTATGGAAAGATGGAGTGTATGAAACGGATGGAGTGTATGGAATGGATGGATTGTATGGAACGGATGGAACTGATGGATCAGGTGGTGTTGATGGAACGGATAAAATGGATGGAACGGACGAAATGGATGGAACCGACGAATGAAGGAAAATGATGGAGTAAATGATAGAGTGGACAGAAGTGGATTGAACGCATGATGGAGTGGATAGAACAATGACGGATTGGATATAGTAGATGGATGGAGTGGATGGAGTGGATGGAATGGATGGAACGGTTGTAAATGATGGAACGTGTAGAACTGATAGAGCAAATGGAACGGATGGAACAGATGGATTCAACGGGATGGACGAAGTTGATAGAATGGATCGGGAAGGATAGAGCTGGCCGATGTAGTTGGATGAAGTAGATGAAGTGGATGGAGTGGACGAAGTGGACCAAGTTGATGGATTGGATGGAGGAGTTGAGTTGATGGAAGGGATGAGCAGATAGAGGGGATGAGTGAATGGAGTCGATTTAGGGGATAAATGGATGGAGTCGATGGAGGGGATGAGTGTATGGAGACGATAGAGGGAATGAATAGATGGAGTGAATGCATGGGATGAAGCGATGGAGTGGATGGAGCGGATGAATGGATGGAGGGGATGAATGGATAGAATGGATGAGTAGTTGAAGTGGATAGAACAGAGGAAACAGATGGAACGAATGGAGTGGAAGGAACAGACAGTGTAAATAAAAAAGGATAGAGTGGACGGCATGGATAGAATTGACGGTACAGATAGAGTGGATGGTATGGATAAGAGTGGATGTAATGGATAGAGTGGATGGAACAGATATAATGGGTGAGTGGATAGAGTGGGTGGAATGGATAGAGCGAATGAGCAAACAGAGTGGGTGGTTCAGATGAAAAGAATGGAACAGACAAAGAATGAAACGGACGAAGAGAATGAAATGGACAAAGAGAATGAAACGGATGAAATGGATGGAACGGATGAAGTGGATAGAACGGATGAAGCTGACGAAAGTGATGCAGTGGATGGAACTGAGGAAGTGGATGGAAGTGATGAAATGTATGGAAGGGATGAAGTGGATGAAACGGATGAAGTCGATGGAACAGACGAAGTAGATTGAACGGATGAATAGATGCATAGATGAAGTGGATGGAAAGGTTGGATAGAGTGGATGGAGCAGATCGAATGGACAGAGTAGACAGAGTGGATAAAGTAGATGGAACGGATGGAACGGATGAATTGGATGGAACAGATGAATTGGATGGAACAGATGAAGTGGATGGAACAGATGAAGAGGATGGAACGGACGCAGTGGATGGAACTGACAAAATGGATGGAACCAACAAAGTGGATGGAATTGATGGAAAATGATGGAGTAGATGATAGAGTTGACGGAAGTGGATAGAACGGATGAAGTGAATACAACGGTTGAAGTGGTGGGAACGGATGAAATGGATGACAGGAATTAATTGGATAGTGCGGATGAAGTAGATAGAACGGATGTAAGTCGACGGAACAGATTAACCAGATAAACCTATGAAGCAGATAGAACCGATGAAGCGGATGGAACGGATGAAGCGGACAGAACAACTGCTATGTACCTGCATCCCCATGTTACCCTATCCATTATGTCGCTTTATATACATACCCTGCTATGTATGCCCCCTGTCCTGTTCTCATGCCTGACCACAAGCGCTTCACTGATAAACCACCATATCACACTACTACTCTTACTCTCTCCTATACACCATCACTCAACTAGAACACAGCTATGCTATGACACATTCGGCCTAGCTGTTCTCATACTAACATGATCCCACAAACACCTCATCATCCTAATAAAACACAGCACATTCCTAATAGCTTAGGCGTCTCCTCAGGCCTAACGCAGCCAGAACTCCAATCTGGGTGCCCACCCTCCAGACTGAACACATCCAACTGATTTCCTCAGTGCCACACCTACCACTATGAAGCAGCTATCATGCAACAACCACACCATCTGCACACATATACGGTACGCCCACGCACCATACCACATGCTCTCTCTCTACTGACATGAACTGCGGTTCCCGAGGGTGTTTAGCTACCAGTGATTTGAGGTCATACCAATGATACATAAGGCGCTATATAAATGCCAAATAACATAACATAACATAACCTATAAGAACAGAAGGAATGGCAGCCAGGGGCTGGTGAGGTCCAGCGCAAGGACTGGTAAATTGGGTTGGTTTGGATGGGCTGCAGGTGAGAGCAGATAGTGGGCACCTGCCAAGTTACCCACTGGGTAAGTGAACACAAAAAGGGGGGTGTTTACAATCACACTGCGTGCACAAACAAAAATTAGAGATAAAGCATGGGTGTTTGGTATTTTAATCGAGATACAGTGCAGCCTGACACGTGTTTCGAGCTGAGAAGCTCTTCTTCTGAGGCTGCATATTGATCAACAATGAAAATTAAAAGATGTAAAAAGCATTGATTCATACAATATATCAAGGTCCCAAACACAAAAGTCAAGGCACATTAGGTGGTTATTTCAGATCAAAAGATGGCAGTGAAGCCCGCGAGGAGGAAAGGGTGTGCTGTTAACTGCTGTACCGCTGAGAGACTTACCCTATCTTCTGTGATCTACAGAGACCAGCAGAGATTGAACGGCTGAATCACTCTTGCCGCTCCGAGTCGGGTAAGTCTGTCAATTTCAGACAGCTGACAGCGGTTGAGGAGAGCGAGAAGCGAGAGCCAACAAATTTGCATTCCCACGTGACTCGTGTCACGTGCCATCAAGAGGACACGCCCCCTGATCAGCCCATAAAACCATAACAGCGCGACCCTTGTGGGGTGAAGCCCGCGAGGAGGAAAGGGTGCGCTGTTAACTGCTGTTTACAGCTGAATCGGCGGAATCTGCTGGTAAGTGTCAACAATTAATTCTATTCATAAAATCGACTGAATAGTAAGAAACTGACTATTTACAACCATAAATACCCAAAGATGGATATTGTAAAACCCCGTTCAAGACTCCAAGAAAAATTTGAAGAATCTGTAATGATGACTAACTGAGTCAGGGCACAGGTCACCATTAAACATCAGCCCATTACTACATTCATGGAGGAGAAGCATAGATTAGCAAAAAACAAAGTGATTAATGCACAAAAAACAGAGACTAAAAACAACATCTATGAACCAACACCTAAGACAGCGGCTACCACAGAGGATAACATGGAAGCCCAGACACAGTCTGCAATCGGAAGTACTTTGGAGCTGACAAGCATACCAGCAACAGAACTTCTAACCAAAGAGATCTTAGCAAATACTGATACGGATACTAATGTAGTAGCACCAGGCCAAGGAATTATCAAGAGTGACAATCTACAACAACCAAGATTGCAAGACTCCTGCTTTACACCATCATTACAAGAGAGAGCAAGGATTGCAAAAAAACATTGGCAATCAACATATCGCCCGACCAACTCACTTTGCGATAATAATATGCAGATTCTACCTATCAGGATAGCACGCCTGTCACTTGACATTACTGAAATAGATGCAATAATGGACTCTTAAGAGAAAAGCCAAGAAGTATTCAACGGGATCCATCCAACTCCCCATACGAATCAAATAAACACCTCTACACCGATAATCCATAAAGAAAGCCATAAAACAACGAAAGCATGTACCGAAAAACCAAATAACCATGTAAAGATACAAAGAAAAGAGACTACTGAATCCTTATCCATAAGTAATCATTTCGACCTGACGAGGGACTTACCTAAATCTCCTCTGATATTACCTACCACAATGTTAGATTTGCAAAATACCTTGATTCCAGTACTATCACAAGCAATGATTCAATTTTTGAAAATACAGGAATCCATGGTCGACACTACAAAAGATCAAGCAACGCTATTAGCGATGATCATGACGAAACAAACTCAGTTCGAATCATTTACTAATACCATACAAGAGCGAATGAAATATGAAGCAGAAGCATCCAGGACATGGCAATCACGATTAGCGGACATGGCAAGAGTGGACCGCATAGATAAACAGAATTTACTGGAGACAGTGTCAACAATAATAAAAAAATTAACAGATGAAAAAGCGCAAAAACAGTCACTTATGACAACTCAATCACAATCATCAAATCAAGAAACTCAAACTGAGGAAAAAGGCTACGGTAATAGAACTAACACTGATCAGACAACACAGTATGAAATGAAACCTTTGAAGATTGAAACAAACAACCACTTACTACCGATAATTCAAGGCACAAATGAACCCCCAATGTACACACCATTTGATATATTTGATCTTTCCACACGAGACACGGTGGAACAAGCCACCCTGAATAAATCAACTTACAAAAAAGCGATTAAGAAATCGCAAACCGGATCTTGAGCGTTCCTAAGAAAAATGCAAAGTGTGCAAAAAGCACTAGGTGATAAAACAAAGTCAGTTAACCAAAGTAATGTTCAAAAAGGTCCAAACCCCAATTCGGCTATAGTAAACATCTCAAAATCAATATCACAAATTGTTAAACAAGTACCAAATGAACCATTGGATGAACTGTTAGCGGAAATCAATCATGACGCTCAAAATCCTACAACAAGCCAAGCCCCAGTAGCAGAGATCCATACAATTGAGGATTCGTCTGGCGACTATTCAATCACCAAAAACCCTCAGGACGACATATTGATCATCATTGATGAGTGCTACGATACATCCTTGGCAAATTCAACAAAATCCCAAGAATCAGACGACCAAGAAAATAACATATCTTTTATATATTCATCGGTATCAAACGATGAAACATGGTCATCTGCAGAAATGCAGAAGAGAGAAAAAAAAAACCGACACACCAATGTCTAGCAGAAGTCCTCATATTACGAGACCGAAGTTTCAAAACCCCTTGAGTACTATGTATGCTCATAGAGTAGCTCTGTTTCAAACGAGAACAACTACAGAAGCACCGGTGATACTCAACAGATCTAACACTCTACGCTTACTAAAAGCCATTCCAGATTTTAGCGAAATCGAAACGGACGACATTGAAGTAATCATTTTCCCGAATAAAAATCACATGGAGGAAGCTCATATTGACTTCTATTTAGAAGAAACCATGCAGAGAGTCCTAGCGGTAAATCATCAACTTAAGAAACTTGGAATTAAAGTAGAAGAAATCTTTGTATCCAGAATGATGGCTAGGAAAAAATCCAGGAATATTTCACTATTTGATCAAAGAAAAAACTATAACCAAAGAAAGGAGACAAAAGAAAACAAAAATCAGAGCGACAATATATATATCGCCAAACCGAAAAATGTTTCAGAAAGAGAGAATCAAACTTCCGGACCAAGTAGAAAAACATACTTATAACCACCAAAGAATAAAACTACAACACAAACACAATATCCCTAACATCTTGGAATGCAAACATCTCTTAGAAAACCCATCGATAACCTTAGCAGAATCAGAAATAATCTGCTTACAAGAAACTTGGTTGACCAAGGAAGTCCTTTGTGATGGATATATAACTTGGCTGAATCCTGCAATAGCGTCGAGTTTAGGCAGACCGGCATCAGGGATGCTAATACTAATGAAAATCAATGCGACGTGGTCAATATTAGCAAGAAAGAAGATCAATTCCTGGGCACAATATATTACTATCAGCATGCCAACTTATAACTCGGAACATAACGCTAACAATATGACTCAGTGTTTGGAAAACAAATGCATCTCAATCTTTAACATATATTGGAACCCTACTGCGATTAGTGACAATAAATTAATCGACTCCATATGTGAGGAAATTGACTCCATTGCAAGATCTAACACTGGAAACAAATTCATCATAGCTGGCGATTTCAATATACATTTAATCAATAAAGAAGCCAATAATTGTATTCTTGAAGAAATGTCACCCCATGCAAGGAAATGGATGAAAGAAATGAGAATTTGTAATATATTCTTAGCCGAACAACCTAAGAATGCTAAAGGAATACCATAATCGACCTGGACAAGCAAAACCTCCACTTCAATAATTGACTATATATTTTCCTCCGAAACCCTACAGAAATCAATAATTGCAGCTAACAACATTCCACACTGTTCAAGTGATCACCATCAGATTTCAATTTCATGGAGAGCCCAAAGAACTATCGCTGAGCGAATACATTTACCAGAAATTGAAGCCTTGAATGGACTGAAGAAGTTAAGAATTCAAAGACATCAAGCCACTGAAATACTTTCCACATTTCAAGAAGCACCCTTGAATGACCAGGAAAAGTTGAACTATGGATGGATCCTAGAGAAATATAAACATTCTCAGGTTAAATCTACGAACATCAAGATTACTCATGGCCATCAATACAATCCAGAAATTAAGCTAAAAAAAACAAGAGCATCAAAAGAGACTACGGCTATTGAAAAAAAAGGAAGATCCTGACTTTGAAAAACAAATAAAAAAAGAAAATCAAAAGTACTCTAATTATTTAAAAGCAAATAAGGCTACTATGAAACAACATGATGCCAAAGCGATTTTAAGAGCTCTACAAAACAATCCAACAAACTATGATACAAGCAGTGGAAGCCCATATCTGGGTTAAACACTTCCGTGAAGTATACAACACCAATACAGCAAATTTGCCTAAAAGCAAAGAAAACGATACGAGTACTTGGAAATTTAATTGGGATGTGGATGACATAACAAACAAAATTCATGCCTTGTATCCATCCAGAGCCCCAGGCCCTGATGGGCTTTCAAATGCTATCCTCAAAGCTACTCCGGAATGTTGGGCAAAATTCTTCTTCCATCTATTGTATCTAATAGAAAAAAAGAAAAGACATTCCTTACACTTGGACAGTTGCGATTCTGATTCCGATTTACAAGACTGGAGACCGTAAGAACCCGAATAATTATAGGCCAATAGCCCTCCTAGATCCGCTAGGGAAACTATTTGCAAGCTATTTACAAAAACAACTGAACAACTGGGCTGCAAATAACGAAAAACAAGCGAAAAGACAAACAGGATTTGTGACAAAAATTGGAACTAATATAAACCTATTGATATTGAATTTGATAAAAACGGAAGCAATCATCAGAAAGCAACAAGTCTATGCTATATTGATAGACCTGAAAATGGCGTTTGACTCTGTAAACAGACATAAGCACTGGAAAAAACTATCAGCATGGGGTTGTCCTACTTGCATCCTCAACCTGATAATACAGCTCTACTCAAATACATCTGTTCGAGTTCGCCTAACAAAAGATGGTATGGTCACACAATCCATTCTCACTTGGAATGGACTGAAACAAGGATGTCCATTAGCCGCTTGTTTATATAACATATACACCAACGACTTTGAGGAACAAATCCAAAATCCTAAAGCAAATCCACCGAAGATTAACAATGAGTCAATACAAACACTAATCTATGCTGACGACTTCATCATATTAGACAAAACCACAAAAGGCCTTCAAGAAACCATGGATAAAACACAAATGTATATGTGTACAAATGACCTGCAAATTAACACAAGTAAAACAAAGGTCATGAAACCTGTCACTCAAAACCGTAAAATCCAACATCCCGTAAAAATCTTTCTTGAAAATAAAGAAATACTGGCAACAAAGACAATAAAATATCTGGGCGCTCTGATTAATCCCTCTACCAATGAAAAAGAATGGTATGAATGCATCGAAGAAAAGACAAGATCCTTAGCCAGACAAGGAAGGTTTTTTCACCTGAAATACGGCACATATTTAGTAAAGGCTACAACCCTATTATACAGACAAAAGGTAGTTCCAATAATAACCTATGCAAGCGAAACATTAATCAACCAGAAGGTGATCAATTGGTCTTTTCTAGAAGGAATAAACTGGCGAAAAACACTAGCTCTGCCAAAATTGTTTCCCATTGCAAGGATCAGATTTCAATTGGCCTTACAGTCTATCGAGTCTATAGTTTCATGGAAACAGATGGACCTGTATAGAAAAATAATTTCGGATGAGCAGATTTCATCACTGGAAATACTAAAAAGAAAAACACAAGCTTTTCAAACGACACCTCTTTCGAAATGGACAACAACAATAAAAAGAAAATTGCAACTTGAAGAAATATCAGAAGAAATGCAAACAAAGAGGCCACAGCAAGCGAAACAAAAACTAAAAAACAACGATTGGATAAAAACAGTAGAGAGCCAACCAATCTACAAACGTTACCTCAAATGTGACGCCGAGACAAGAGCTTTAACGAACTACCTGACTATTTAAGTCAATTTCCGGACAGAAATATATGTGACTTATTTCTAAGATTTCGCCTGAACATACTACCGACCATCTAGCAATGATAGATAAATCTGATACCGTTTCCTTGAATTGTAGATTTTGCAAAGAAGTGAAAACAACAGAGACATTATTTCACATAATCATGGAGTGTCTGATGCTGAAAGAAAAAAGGGAACTCTTTAGAGATTTTTTTATAAAAATCTCGTCAAAAGCAAAGACGACTGAAGAAAGATGGTCTAATCTCCTACTAGGAAACGATCAGTGGCTTATCATTATAATAATTACATTCTGGATTGAGATTACAAATGAATCGGAAAGGGTCTGAATTAAATGACTTGTTCTTGTTCTAATGAAAAGTTTGTAAAATCAAACAAACCATTTTAAATAATAAAAAAAAAAAGATGGCAGTATCGAATATATGTGAAATAATGATGAGGAGTGCTTCAACAATTTACTTAACCAGGAAGCAGGGGAAAGTAAAACAATGCTGTAAACTCTCAGCAAATGCCCCTGATGTGCTGATGTGCAGCTACCAAAAGAAAACATTTACAAACCAGTACTATGGAAAAACTGCAGAACAAAAGGAAGTTCAGTAGGAAAAATAAAAGGAAAAAGAAAAATTGGAACATAATTGGTGCGCTAACAAGTTGGTTAATTACTGACGAGCAGGCTAAAACCATAGAGGCAGAAGCTACTTCAAACCATGAAGAGGAAGGACATCAGGTCAGATCATAAGAAGACTCAGTATGAGTACTCCCTAGAGAACAGGATACACACAAAAAATATTCGAAGCTACGTCGACAAGACCCAGAATAAGTGTGCCCTTAGCTCCGGTGTCTTTTAAGGAAAGCCATACATTTTGCAATGACCCTATTTTGACAATCAAGCAGTTACCTCAAGGAAAAAGGGACTCTGGCTTGCACATAAATATATCAGAATTTTTGACATTGACTCATAAGATCTTGCCACTCAGGGTCTTAGATACTAAGGACTTTGATTTCTTTCAACCTATCAAAAATATAGTGCACCAAAGTAGCAGAAATCATTGTACTTCTGTTGAAACAGCAAATCCGATCAGAACGCGCAAAAGTAGGTTATTGGAATTGGGATATGGGATTGACATAGTACTTATACAACTTCCAACTAAAAATAATATAAATCTGGTGTTGGGAAATTTGTGGGAAAAACTGTGACAAGGAAACAAGGAAGGAGGGAATATGTAATTCCCTAGCTCTTTGCAAGAGAATATAATGGGGATAGTAAGTTGGTTGGTCCAGAACAATGACTCCAAACTAGTGCCTAATAATTGAGTTTGGTCTATATGTTCATGGAACACGAGGGGCTTCACCCACCTGTTGAGCACAGAGGAGTCTCTGGACCGACTGTTGCAGGTTGATGTTTTTTATTACAGTGGTGCTGGTTAGTTACTGAATTATTCATTGATGGGGACCATATGTTTCAAGTATTGTTCCAATAAATGCCCCAGGAGACTTCCCTTTGGAGGTCTTATAATAGGAGTTAAAAACACCACAAAGGCCATCAGAATATTACTCTCCAAAGAAAATCCCTACATTCTGGCCATGAGAATTACACAAAATCTGAAAGAACCCCAAAAAAGATAATTATTTGGGGTGACTGTAATGCTCAGTGTTGCTGTAAGAATGAAATCAGTGAAACCGAATATGTAAGTAGCCTTCCTATACTGGAGAGAGTATGTATAACCGGGAAGGGAGTGGATGGTTGGATACCCTCACTGACTGGAACTGTATTATGCTGAATGGTTGAGTTTCCGGTTATAGGCCGGCAAATCCACCTGGAAAAAGGGCCTGCTACTATCCACAATGGATTACTTCTTCTGTAGCCAAACAGTAATCCTGCACGTCAGGAAGCTGTCAGTTGAAGACAACATGTACAGTGATCTTGCATTGGTTATGCTCCCGATTGTTGGCTATGGTTTTGGTGTCAATTCTAACATTGGTGATGCTGATGTCTACCCTGGTGGCAATATTATTAGATGGTCCAAGAAAAACCTAGAAGAGTGCACACATATCTGACTACACACTCAGTTGACCAAACTCAAAAACTCATCGATCTTTCGGCAGATGCGATTGAGATGTGGGTTAAGGAAAGAATGTCAGGATTGATGGTACATAAGGGCAGCTATGTAATTCAGAGTAATGCAGTTAGGAGGGTTTACTTTGATAAAGCAATCTGGGATACGAAGAGGCTTACTAGCTTAGAGGTACCAAGAAGTCTGACCTCAGCACTTTGGCTAGCCATCGAGTATCTCCCCTGGTAAAGAACAGATATAGGCCATGGATCAAGGACTGGAAACTCCCCCACATAAATGCCCAATGGCAGGATCTTATAAAAGCAGTGTCTACAAAAGATATGTAAAAGATGTGGAACCTATTGAATACATTTAATTCAGTCAAAGTATTGCAATGGGCTGAATTCATAGGTGAGACATTTTCTTATGCAAAGGTCACTGGTGTGGAATCTGTTAACATCACAAGAATCTAGAGCAGACATTTTTGGCTAGCAAATGTAGAGGCAAACATTTGCAAACTTAAGGACTCTAGGCGCCAAGTCCAAATGGCCTAGCACACCCTGTACTAAGAAGATCTCCTGAGTTTTGGTCTAAGGTCCTGTTCATCGTTTCCAATAAAGTTTGTATAGAGGGTAGTGTTCCTAGTTCCAGGAGGAACTCCATCGTGGTGCCCATTTATAAAAAAGGGAAAAGAACATCTCCTAAAAACGCTAGACTTCTTGCAATGTTAGATGTTACAGATAACATGTTTGCATCCCTGGTATTGGATGGTCTGGTAAAATGGGTAAAAACTGCTGAGATATTGGATGATTTCCAGATGGGATTTAGGGCAGGTTCTGGTGCCGGACATTGCCATTGACTTATCAATATGCTTACCAGGCAGGCCATGATTAACAGAAACCCCTACTTACATATGGCAATGATCGATTTTTGGTCAGCATTTGACACAGTAGAGCGGCATCGACTGTGGCAAAGTGTATGGCTTTCCCGTAGGTCTTTTATATGCCCTACAAAGTTTGCATGAAGGTACAGGTCAGTAGCATTACCCTCTGAGTATTGGTGGTGTCAAGATGAAATGTCTACTATAGTCAGACAACCTGCTTTTGTGTGATAGCACTTTCACAGTTTTAAAATGCTCATTAACAGCACTGTGTGCATATGCAGAAGTAAATGGTATGAAGATAATCTTTGAGAAAACAAAATGTATGCATTTTGTACCTAAAAACACAGCTCTACTGAGGATGAAAGTAGAAGGTGAACACATAGAACACGTTTCTCACTACAAATACCTGGGTCTTGATCTAACATCTACTGGTGTCTACTCGGCAATAATTGCAAAGACGAAACGCAAAGCTATTGCACTGACCCAGGTGATTGTAAGGTGTATCAAGGAGACATCGGGCTATAGCTTATTTGGTATATCGACCCTCTATTGGCAGAGTCTGTATCAAAACTGGAGAGGTGGGATTGGTGCTCCAATATTGGTCATCTGATTACATTGAATAGCTATTGTGAAGGAATACCATATTTTCTGCACACTTTAAATAACCTCAGGGATATTTGAAATTGTGTGCATCCCCCGTGAACGTGCCATCCACGAGAAGCCAGAAACTGCCGTCTATGTTGTCTTTTGGATAAACTTGAATCAGTCTGCCATGTCTTGATGGCATGGAGTGAATTTGGCCTCTTTTACATGAATCAGTGCATGCTAGGATGATATCAAAGGTGACAGTTTTTGGTTATATTGTTTAAACACAGATAAAAAATCTGTACATATTGCACTTTATCAGGTCTGGAAGAGAGTGTTAGCTTCTAGAAAACATGACAGGCCCAAAAAATGAGGTACTCTGTAAATCCTTAGGTTATAGTAAAACTGGTTTAATTAATATGTATTAATGTATATATGAATTGTGTTATTACTTTTAACATAGAACTGAACTGTAATATTGGAAATATGTATTTCTTTTAACAAATTGCCAGTGAATGATGTATGTATTTAATGTTTGTGTATTATGTGAAAGTTCTTTGAACTATACACGTAAAATAAAAAAAAATTAAATACAACTACATTAGTGACCTAATAGACTTAGTTCACATTCAACAGAGTTCTTATGTCTGTAACCACTGTAACAATTTAAGGACATTCCAATCCTGAAGTTTATATCCGTTTTATGATTTGAACTCAGTCAATTATTCTGAATACAATCATATAATCAATATTAAAGGGTCAATCACAAGACCCTAGTATGTATCATACTTGCGTTCCATATAACAGTGTAGACCTATTTAAAATGTTAGACAAAATGTTCCAATCATAAGGGTAAATATACAGATTCCAGCAACCCACCAAAGCTGTTATCTTACAGGCAGAAAAAAGTTATAGGAAAAGTATAGTTCTAATTCCTTGTTGAGACCTCTTGGGTTCACAGTATCCATTCTATCTTTCCAAAAAAATCTCTTTGGTGTGATTAACCTATCTAGATTCTCTCCCCAGATGGATTGCTTAAGACCGTCTAGTATAACAAACTGCACTTGTGATATATTATGTGTGTGTTCCTGAAAGTCTGTTGCAATAGGCAATTTTAGATTATGGGACTTATGTTCAATCGAGCTGATTTTCGCTTTTCTATTGGTCTTCCCAATATAATACAATCCACCTGGAGATTTTTTTTTTATTAAATGATTTGTTTTTAGTGCAAAGCACCTTTTACAAATTTAGACAATTAATTAGTTACATTCATTTTGTACATTACATAAACACTATTCAACAGTAATTGAACCCTAAAAATAGTATACAATTTCATATAAAAGTAAATAGGTTTGCCAAATTAAAATGATCTACAGCTCATACCATCCACTAACCTTTCCAAATACATACATTTCCGAGTACACAAGCAAAAGAAGACCATGTAACTAGTGACCTACTTTTCTAGGAATATGCTTTCCATTCTCTTCAACTCTGGTACTATGAAATGTACCAACCTTACAGTCGCTAAAATAGTTGTGTTGTTTGTTCCCCACATACAGTTCAACCATATACAATTTCTAGCAAAAATTGTATTTGCTTGTGTGAATTCTTTCACAGTTCTACATCCTACATTTTCAAAATGAGAACAGAAGAGAACAGGATGTTTTAATGATTCTTGTGTAACCTTACAAAAACTACAAATGTCATCAGGGGGATCATCTTCACTCCTACACCAGTGCTTAGTCCTCATTTTTGTGTGGAGCATATCTAGTCTAAATAGCATGAAAGTGCTTTGCACCTCTTTACTAGGACAAAGGATCAAATACGACATGCGTGGTATGTGTGTATGGAGGAATTTTGAGTACTCAGCGAAAGAGGAGTAAGAGTGAAGCTTATCACCACATTCTGCCCAATCACTTTGGAAGAACTTTTTTTTTTTACCTTATTCATGTACATTTGGAGATCACAGGCAGACATATTGATCTTTTCTAATAAACTGTCCATTCTCTCTTTATATAGTGCAACAGAACTTGGATTGTTGACAAAAAGCATCTTATTGAATTCTACATAAATTTAACTGTTTTGAGGAAACAGCATTTTTGAATAATTTATGAGGAGTCGCCACTTATAACGTGCCGATAATGAATTCAGACCCAGTTCGTGCCTCAACAATGTGTTTGGAAGATATGCCGGTAACCCCAGAGTATATTTCCAAATAGAACCCTGAAGTTTATCAAGAAGAGGCCTAGATCCCCAAGATAGAGCTCCACGCCATATAGTAAAATGGCTTCTACTTTTTTTACCGTAGAATTCAAAAAGAGGCAGAAGATAAAAACTGCAAAATGTATGCAATATTAATTTCATTTGACCTTTCAAAGGCAACAATTTCACCATTAATAATTCCTTCACTCTTTTAAAGGAGATGTTATTTGTCAACGTATAACCCAGGTATGCTAGATTTTTCAAGATGGACATGGGCATGGAGTCAATCGACCAGGTAAAGTGACACACTTTTTTTCGGTTACAAAAGATAATGATGTTAGATTCTTGAGGATTAACCATGAGGTTATGTTCATGACAATACAATAAAAAGCTTTCGAGTTTCATTTGAAGTACAGATTGGGTTCTATCAAAGAGAAGAACATCATTGGCATAGGCTAGCCATGAAAGATTCAGCGATCCAAGCCGGACTGCAAAGGATTTCTCTTTGTTCCAGATGTTATATAGGTTGGCCGTATAAAAGTTAAATAATATGGCTGCCAAATTACAGCCTTGTTTTACCCCTATCCAGCTGGGAATAGATTCGGTCATGGTACCTTCACTGTTGATTCGTACTTTGAAGTTGGTGTTAAAATGCAGCATGGCAACCAAAGTAATCAGGTAAGGGGGAAAATTTGCCTTAAGCATTTTCTGCCTCAAAACAGAAGCTATCAAGTGCGCCAATATGCAAGCATTAAGAGGGGTGCCCATAGCTTTTCGGAAGCCTACCTGTGCTTTGCTTAGACACTCATTATTTCGAATGATGACTTCTACCTCTTGGAGGATAAGGGATACAAATATTTTGGCAGCGACATCTATGAGGGCTATGGGTCTAAAATTATTGGGGTTATTAATGGGTCCTTTTTTTATGTAAAGGAATAATTATGGAGGTGAGCCAGGATGGAGGAATCATTTTAGATCGAAACATTTCCTGAAATATATCGAGAAATATACTAGACCAAAACTGAGGGTCATCTTTGATGATGCATGGTTGCAAACCATCGGGCCCTGCACATTTAGAACCTTATAGTTTATGAATTACCACCAAGATGTCAGATATCCCCCAGGGACAGATGTTAGGAATTCTATAGTAATCAGGTGGCTTTTCACATGTCGAGAATGCTGCAGGCATCACACATTTATTAAGAAAGAATGAAGTCCATGTTGGGCCATCAATTGCGGATTCAAGTTCAAAATTCGGAACTTTATCTGTAGATCTAATGTGTTTCCAAATGTCTTTCGTTTTGCGTTTGCATAACAGTCCGACTAGTTCCTGATTACGTTTCAGAGCAATTGAAGCACAAGTTATGCGCATATCGTTCTTGTACTTTAGCATACTTTTTTTTTGTCAGCAAATATGAGATTATATTGGTGGCCAAGATGGACTTCCTTGCTCTTCTTAGCTCATGATTTTTTTTTTGTTTAATAATAGTCAACTCATGTGAAAACGATAATGAATACTTTTGTAGGAGTCTTGCACTTTCTGTGAGGCAGCCATCGTGTATAGGTGAATCACAATGATATTCATGTTCCACTTTAGAATACGTTCACCAAAAGAAGTAGCAGTGTTTCTCTTCCAAAGATCCCTATTAACAAGAAATGTAAATTTTCTGCATGTGGAGTTATTCCAGTTGATCGACAGCCTAGGTCTCTCGACCTGGATTAAAGAAAGACACGAATCCTGTTGCATATGTTTAAGCTGCCTTATCATTGATGTTATGATCATTAAGTGGTCTCCCAAGTGTGACCCTACGGTAATAACAGGGGAAAGAACTCCAGATAAGGTCTTGGATGAGAATATGCAATCAATCCATGAAGAGGATTTCCCTCTCTTCCATGTAAAACGCTCATGTTTGAAGTCAGGTTGGCTCAAATGAACGTCCCAACTTTTAAAGAAATTCCTACACACATTTCCTTTTTGTATGGCCAAGTGCGAATGATTCAGTGCGTAAGCTATGGGCGTTAATATCAGACTTGAAAGAGGCATTGAAATCACCCCCTATCAAGATGTCAGCGTGCAGAGTCAGTTTAAAGGCTTCTAGAAAGGCACTATCTAAGGCTTTGCACGCTGGATGGACTGCCAATAGGGAGGGATTCCAATATAGGGAAACTAAAAACAAGTTTTAGGTCGACAAGCAGGTATAATTCAGATTCATAAATATTATTAATGGTCAATTTCAGTTTGTTATTAATAAGTATGGCTAAACCACCTGCAGGTCTACCTACAACACCTCTAACTGTGTGGTGAAGGAACAAAGAAAAACCGTAAAATTGCATGTTCACAAGAGACATGGTTTCTTGTAGTAAAAAAATGTGAGGAAGTGCATCCAAATTTGCCTTCGACATCCATTTCTTTAAATTTGTTGAAACCACAACAATTCCAAGAGGCGATCTTTAGGTCGTGCAACTATGAGGCTGCTTGTTGAGGAATTATAGCCGCTGCTGCTTTGATGAGAGGTTATAACCATGTGAGGCCGTTTAAGGCCGTCTTAAGGGAGGCTAGTTGTTCCATCATCATTTTTTGATTGGTCTTTGTTTTCAGAAGCACGGTGCCAGTTGTGTTCAACAGCTGTAACAGGGATTCAAAAAAAGCTATGGCATCTTCTGTAGTAGCAAAGACTTGCATGTCAAGACCAAGCATCGTTAGA
Source organism: Ambystoma mexicanum (assembly GCF_040938575.1). NCBI lineage: Eukaryota > Metazoa > Chordata > Amphibia > Caudata > Ambystomatidae > Ambystoma > Ambystoma mexicanum. The sequence goes on from NC_090930.1 coordinate 256,509,203, forward strand.
TCCATTTTATGTTCCCACAATAACTTTGCGATTATTGGAGTGAGCATCTTTGAGAGAATCCGGTTATTATTTTGATTAGAAAGACGTACCCATTCAATGTCATTCATGACAAGGCTGCGGAGAGAGGGTATTTTAAACAGGGAATTCATTAAGAATGAACGATTAATACGCACCATTCCATTGATGTTTGGATCACTCTTCCACCCAATTGTGTTTTTCATTTCAATGGGAATGGTGTTAAAAGATAGTGGCATATTGTCATTAGAGGCTATAGAGTAACACACTTCCCCACTAACCACCTTTTTTCCCTCCACTGTCGACTCATTATTTTACACATCATAGATTTTACGGGATACATTTTCCCATCTACGATTGTTAAACAACCTTTTGAAAGTTCACTAATGTGCACAATCGGGGATGCTTGGGCAGGTCCAATGGCAATAGGGCAAATCACAGGGGGCATAGGGGGCACCACGTCAGCATGATGTGCAAACTCAATAGTACTGAAGTCTACATGAAATTTCAAGGAGCAAGTTTCGGGCCTAGCAGATACAGTATCCGGGCATGTCTGAACATACGTAGACATTTTTTTAGGTTTTTCTACACATAGGGGTTTGTTTGACTTTACACCTTCATTGAGTGAGAGAGAAAGCTTTTTTTTCGTTAGTTGAGCCCCCTACTGCATGCTTTTCCACTTTCACAGGTTTATTAGTTTTCTTCATTGTGATGTCAGTGTAACGCTCACCTGGTATCCACGGGGACGTCACTCAGCCTGTTCTGACCTCTTACGACCTCAAACCCTTCCCTGGAGTCTACTCGACTGGAGACTGGGCCTGAGACACAGGATTGGTAGAGTTTAATTCCCTATTGCCTCTGTGTGCTTGAACCCCTTCTTCCCCGGGGTCCAACCCTTCCCTTTGATCCACAGCTCACCTTGTTTTCTTGGAAAGTGTGCTCCCCGTCCTGCTTTCAGCGCAGGAGCGCGTTGATTGATGCAGGCTTGTTGCTGCCTAGTTACTTCACTGGCAAGAGTCCGACAGGTAAGTATAATGGGTCTTTTGAATAGTTCTCTAACTTTGTTCCTTTCCTTCCTTAGATGATGGCCGGCGTCCGGGGATGGCGACGTGCTGCTGAGATGAGTAGCGCTGAAGGTGAGTGTGAGTGTGATCGTGATGCGACCCTTTCGTATTTGTATTGAACTGAGTTCTTTTTCTGTGTTTTTTATGTGCCGCGACGTTTTCAGCGTGGATGTCGGTTATGAAGAAGATATGCAGTGAGTAGGTGCGGTATGCAGCGCCTATAGCTGTTTCCACGCTAACCTGGAGTGTCTTTTCCCTCTTGCAGATGGATGAGAAGTTCTGGAGACAAAGTTCCCCCAGAACGGCTGGGATTCAGGTAAGCGTTTGAAGCTCGTACACTCTTTATAAAGAAGCGAAGATTTGCTGAATGCTTACTAATGCCTTTTTTCTGTTCTTTTCCCTTTTCCTTAGGAAGCGGCATGCCGGGATGGGAATGACACCACCGAAGATGCCCGCAGAGCAGAAGGAACGATGAATGATGGGCAGAAGCGCCGCAAGATAAGGCTGTTCCTAACGGTGTTCTTCTTCTTGCAGGAGCTGAGTGCAGAAGAAAGATGCAGGTCTACTGGAGACTGATCCGAACACGTGAGTGTCACGCTGCAGGTGCAGAAAACACAAAGCATGTTTCTCAGCCTGGCCGTGGCTTAAATAGTCTGTGGGTATCCCAGGTGTCTCTGGGCTGAACCACACCCAAAGACTAGACTGCACATGCAGTCCTGGGAACCGAAATATGTGGGGGCATCCATCTTGTCCCCATCAATGCACTACAAGTCCAATCCCCAATGTTATCCTATGGGAGTGAGTGAGTCTGGTGCCACAAGCACTAAGTCTGACTCCAAGTGGGTCTTTGGAGGGATGGAGAAGCCCTTGAGGGCCATGTAGGTGATCGTGGCCTGGCTCCAGTCTGACATCTTGGAGGGCTGGGGACATGAGTGGCAGGAATCATGACAGCACTCCCCCCCAAGGCCTCTCTCAAGGTGGCTCTTCTGTCTGGTCCTGGTTTGTTTGGATGGTTTTGATGAAATCGTCTAAGCAAGCGAGGTGCATGGATGTACTCACAAGGCTCCCATGTCCTGTCTTGTGGACCATACCCCTTCCAGTCTACTAAGAAGAATAATTTGGATCTGACGTACTTTGAATCCAGGATGTCCTTGACTTCGAATTCTGGCTCCCCGGCGACTACTACTGGCTGCGGTGGCGTTGCTACCCGAGTCCCAGGTTGAACAGATTTAAGGAGATACACGTGGAACACAGGATGAATCTGCATGTTTGACGGCAAAGCTAGTCTGACCGTCACAGAATTTATCACGGAGGTGACGGTGAATGGACCCAGGTATCTTGGATGGAAAGTTTGGGTTCCTTTAATGGACACGTGTTTAGACGCCAGCCAGACTTTGTCTCCCACTTGGTAGTTGGGGGCCTTTGCTCGGTGTTGATCAGCAAACTTCTTTTGGCGATTCTTAGCTTGAGGTAGGTGTTCAGCTCCCCTTTTAAAGGTTTGAGAAATGGTCATGTGCAAGGTTTTGACTGCTGGCATTTCCAGGGTTGTAGGAACGTCCAACTCAGAAGTACGTGGGTGCCTGCCATACATGGTATAAAAGAGTGTCTGCCCAGTGTTGGTGTTTAGGGAATTATTATAAGCATATTCAGCTATCCATAATAGGTCGAACCAGCTTCCTTCAGCTTGGTGTAACATGCAACGCAGATACTGCTCGAGCGTCTGATTTGTCCTCTCAGTTTGACCATCCGTTTGGGAATGGTGACTGGTGGATAGTCGGATGTCGATCTGGGCCATAGAGTAGCATTTTCTCCAGAAGTTAGATACGAATTGAGTACCTCGGTCTGAGACCAAAACTGAAGGAAACCCATGGAGCCGTACGATGCCTTCAAGAAATACCTTTGCCAGAGTGGAAGCATTTGGGAGCCCCTTAAGAGGAATGAAATGTGCCATTTTTGAAAATAGTTCCACAACCACAAGAATAGTGTTAAACCCTTGACTGGGCGGTAAGTCAGTAATAAAATCGAGGGACAACGTGTGCCAGGGTGCTGGTGGGATTTCCAATGGTTGTAATAGCCCAGCCGGTTTCTGCTTGGATGACTTGTTTTGAGCACACACTCCACAAGATAGGATGAATTGGATAATGTCTTTACGCCACGTGGGCCACCAATAATTTTGTTTTACCTTGGCTAGGGTTTTAGCGATTCCAGGGTGGCCCTCGATCAAGGAATCATGATAACCGGACATGACTTGTTCTCGAAGTTCTTGGTTTGGTAAGAATAAACGATTCCTCAAGTAGGGCAACTGATCTTTTATCATGTAATGTTCTCCTTGTGCACTCCATGCTTGTAATTGCTCCGGACTCATCAGGTTTTGGATTTCTTCATGTAATTCTTTCTGAGTTATGGTTGCTGTGATTCCTAGGAGCTTGTCACTCGGGATGATTGCTATTGGGTCAGGAGTCTGATACCCTTGCTCTTCCACCCCCATACGGGAAAGGGCAACGACCTTCCTGTTTTTCACCCCTGGTCGAAATGTAATCACATAGTCATATTCAGCATAAAAAAAGAGCCCAACGAGTTGTCGTGAGGATTGGGCCTTTGCCGTTTTTAAGTACTGGAGGTTCCGGTGGTCAGTTATTAGGGTGATTGTGTGTCTGGCGCCCAAGAGGCAGTGCCGCCATGCCTTAAAGGCTGACTTAATGGCCAGGAGTTCTTTGTCTGTGATAGCGTAATTGAGTTCAGGGGGTGTGAATTTACGTGACCAGAAGGCAACAGGGTGTAACTGGCCCGTTTCGGGGTCCTTTTGCGAGAGGGCGGCTCCCATAGCCATGCTTGAGTCATCCGTTTGCACCAGGTATGGGAGATCAGGGCGAGGGTGGTGTAAAATTGGGGCAGATGTGAATCTTGCTTTGAGTTCCTGGAAAGTTTCCTCGGCTTCTGTTGTCCACTGGAACTCTTTGTTGCTTTTCCTTAGCAATGATGTGATGGGATGCATGATTTGGGAAAATCCTGGGATGAACCGGCGGTAGAAGTTTGCAAAACCCAGCATACTTTGAACCCCCTTGAATGAATTTGGGGATGGCCAGTTCAGGATAGCATCTACCTTGTGTACATCCATTTGGATTCCATTCGGGCTCAGAATAAAGCCCAGGAATTCCACCTCGGAGACGTGGAATGAGCACTTTTCGAGCTTGGGGTAGAGCTGGTGTTGACAGAGTTTCTCCAATACGGATCAGACGTGTTTAACGTGGTCCTGCTTTGATGCGGAATATACTAGAATATTGTCGATGTACACTAGTGCACAGACATCAATCAATTCCCGTAGGACATTGTTCATGAAGTATTGAAATGCTGCAGGCGCGTTGCAAAGGCCAAAGTGCATTACTTGATATTCGTACAAGCCGTATTTAGTTCAAAAAGCAGTTTTCTATTCGTCCCCCTGTTTTACACAAACAAGGTGATATGCCCCCCTCAGGTCTAGTTTTGTGTAGATTTGGGCATCTTTGACTTGATCAAGCAATTCAGGGATCAGTGGCAGGGGGTAGCATTTTTTTACGGTAATCTGGTTCAGTGCGCGATAGTCGATGCATGTTCTAAAGTCCCCCTCCTTTTTCGGTATGAAGAACAGAGGACTGGCTGCTGGAGACTTCGAGGGACGGATGAACCCGTTGGCCAGGTACTGGTCAAGATATGCCTTCAGGTGCTGGTTTTCTGTTCCGTGAGTGCGTAAATTCGCCAACAAGGGATTTGTGCGCCGGCTATAAGGTCGATTTGGCAATTGTATGGTCTATGCAGTGGCAGGGTATTAGCCTGTTCTTTCTGAAAGACATCTTGAAAGTCCTGATATTCATTTGGTAGGGTGCCGATTGCCACAGTCGCAAGCGTGGAGGCTCTAGTGTCTATTGGTTTTTTCTCTTGGTGATAACATGTGTGGGCGCAAGTCTCGGGAAAGGCCAATTCTTTTGCTCGCCAATCGATTCGAGGATTGTGAGCTACCAACCATTGCATTCCTAAAATCAACCAGAACTGTGGTGCCTTAATGAGGTCGAAAACGATAGATTATTGGTGTCCATCCTGGCACAGAAGGTTTAAAGCTGCAGTGCATTGGGATACTGGACCAGAAGCTATTTCTGTGCCATCGACAGTGGTAACAGTGTCGGTGGTTGATTTAGGGCGTAACAGAAGCCCCATCTTTGCCGCAAGATCCTGGTTGATGTAATTCCCAATGGCTCCACTGTCAATGTATGCTCTTACTGCGTGCATCCGAGATGGTTGTTGGTGATTGATCAAGACCACAGATAGTGCAAAATGGGAGGTCTGTAGTTCACTTTCTTCGCTCGACAAGTGGACCCCTACACTTGCCGGGCTGGGGAGTTTTCCGATTCCTTGATGGTATCTTCCTTGTCCATGGCTCCTACCGTCCTCCTCGGTGGCTTCACAGGGCACTCTTTAAGGAAATGACCTGACCTTCCACAGTACAGACATAACTGCTGCTGTCTCCTTTTATCCCTTTCCGCTTTAGTCAAGGGGGATCTGACCCCCCCGATTTGCATTGGTTCTCCTGAACCTCCCGTTGTGCGGGCAATATTGTCCTTTGAACGCACATACATAGAGCGAGGGCCCGGTCCGGTTCGATCTGCTCTTCGGTCCTGCAATCTATGATCCAGTTGAACAACAGGGTCAATGAATTCTGAGCAGTCTTTATGGGGGTTCACTACTTGTGCGAGAACATCCTTGAGCTCCCCCCGCAAACCCTGATGAAATAACATGGTTCTCTTCTCCACTGGCCATTCTGCTTCAACTACGAGTCTATTGAACGTGGCTATGTATGTTAATAGGTCTTGATTCCCTTGGCGTAGGGACAGAAGTTAGTTGTCTAATGCCTGCCCATGAGTACGACGGGTGAACAGCTTTTCCATCTCCTGCTGAAAGCCCCTGAAGTCATGCAGCAAAGGATTGTCTTGGGCCACAAAGGGTACAGACCAGTCCGCGGCACTACCACTCAGGTAGGATAGCACAAAAGCGACCTGTGATTGGTCATTCGGAAAGGCCCCTGTTCTACAAAGGAAGTGCAGGCGGCACTGGTTCATGAACGTTGCAAACCTCTTGGGATCCGCCGTAAATTGTTTGGGCGGGGCCAAGGGAACTGCCCCAGGAAGGGTTATCTGAACGGGATTGGCTGATGGTGCTGGCATCGAGGGCACGTTTCCTGGCAATGGTGCATGCCCTGCTTGTGACTGGAGAAGTTGCAGCTTAAATCATCAGTGCGTTCTTTGACTACTATCAGCTCTCTCCTCAGGGTGTTGGTCTCCTGCCTGGCTGCATGTACTTCGGAACGTAGCTGCCCCAACATGTAGGCTAACTGGTCGGTTTCTGACGTTTCCATGACACCCAGGTGGATTTAGATGTGAGGCATTGTGTTCTGTAACGCTCACCTGATATCCATGGGGACGTCACTCAGCCTGTTCTGACCTCTTACGACCTCAAACCCTTCCCTGGAGTCTACTCGACTGGAGACTGGGCCTGAAACATAGGATTGGTAGAGTTTAACTCCCTATTGTCTCTGTGTGCTTGAAACCCTTCTTCCCCTGGGTCCAACCCTTCCCTTTGATCCACAGCTCACCTTGTTTTCTTGGAAAGTGTGCTTTCCGTCCTGCTTTCAGTGCAGGGGCGCGTTGATTGATGTGGGCTCGTTGCGCACTAGTTATTTCACTGGCAAGAGTCCGACAGGAAGGAATAATGAATCTTTTGAATAGTTCTCTAACTTTGTTCCTTTCCTTCCTTGAAGGCCGGCGTCCCGGGATGGCGACGTGCTGCTGAGATGAGTAGCGCTGAAGGTGAGTGAGAGCGTGATGCGTAATGCGACCCTTTTGTATTGAACTGATTTATTTTGGATGGATGCCGGTTATGAAGAAGAAATGCGGTGAGTAGGTGCGGTATGCGGCGCCTCTAGATGTTTCCACGCTAACCTGGAGTGTCTTTTCGCTCTTGCAGATGGATGAGAAGTTCCGGAGACAAAGTTCCCCCAGAGCAGGTGCAGAAAACATAAAGCATGTTTCTCAGCCTGGCCATGGCTTAAATAGTCTCTGGGTATCCCAGGTGTCTCTGGGCTGAACCACACCCAAAAGACTAGACTGCACATGCACTTCTGGGAACCGAAATATGTGGGGGCATCCATCTTGTCCACATCAATGCACTACAAGTCCAATCCCCAATGTTATCCTATGGGAGGGAGTGAGTCTGGTGCCACAAGCGCCAAGTCTGACTCCAAGTGGGTCTTTGGAGGGATGGAGAGGCCCTTGAGGGTGATCGTGGCCTGGCTCCAGCCTGACATCTTGGAGGGCTGGGGACATGAGGGGCAGGAATCATGGCAGTAAGAGTAGTACTATATTTGCCTGTGTCTTGTTTGGATCCTTAAGGCATGGGGCACCAAGCTGAGATACTTTAGCTCTTGATGCCTTATTGTCCACCTCATTTATATGATCATCCGGACAATTTTTTGAGGCTACAGTCTGCGCTGTACTCTTGCATTTTTTGGTGAGAGAACTGATCTGCAGTGCTTTCTTGCTTTCTTCATCTAATTGGCTTAGATTCAAAACTTGTTCATCAGTGGTTGAGCTAGATCTCTGTTTCTCTTTGCTTTTCTGATTCTTACTCATCACTGATTGGTTGATATTTTTATACTTGGGCATTTTCTCCGTACTGCTCCCTCCCCTTTTAGCTGCATGCCTTCTTTTTAATGCTTTCTGATGATTTTTTTTAGCTCTTCTAGAGAGGTGGTAGAAGCTTTCTATAGTAGAAGTTTCAATTTGTTGTTCTTTAGGTGGTACCTCTGCCTCTTTTATATGTTCTATAATGTCAAGTAGTACTGATGGACTACCAGGCGAGTCCACATGTGGGTCCATCTTAGTGTCTGTGTTTTCTAGGGGCAGCAATGATTCGCTTTGACATATCTTTGGATGCATTTTAAACAAAATATGTTCAACCTGCAGCAAGCGATCATGTTGCAATTTAGCAACTTCAAGATAATCTATCGATTCACAAGTTGGACTTTCCTTGTGAGGATTTTCTTGTATCTGGATTATTTGAGCAAATGTTATGGGCTTTCCATGTAAGAGTAGAGGGTCGTCTAAAATTTGTGTACATTTATGACTCTTTGCTGTAATATTATCGACTTTAGGAAGCTCATTTGTTACTATCCGAGTTGCTCTTTCAGGGCAATCTACATGAAATTCATGGCAGCATACAACCTTCCAATTTTGATAATTTCTCAGTGTTGCCGACAATAATGTTTTTTATCTCTTTTAATTGCAAATGAGAAAATTTGTGCCCCCAGTCAAGGAGATTCAGAATTCTTGTAATGACTGGACAATCCTGTATTTCCTTTTCTAGGTGCTCCGAACAGTTTTCTTCTCTCACTAAGGGGTTTTCAGGTGAGTTTGAAAAATTGAATACCAGAGCCGAGGTATTGATTTTGCCAGGAGCAGAATTGAGGGAATGCGGTTTTACTCCTTTCTCAAACTCTGCAGTAGGAGAGCTAGTTGAAAGATAGGTGGATTTAGGAAAAAATTGAGCTTCATTTTGGGAAAAGCTTTGCCCATTTCTCATGTGCTCTTGTATATTGGAACTATGAAAGTGCACATGTTCTTGAAAGTTCCCACCTGTCGATACTGATGTGGAAGGACCTAATGAGAGGGGTATGCGTTCGTCAAGATCTGCCATGATTACGGGGGCCAACATTGAAATGTCTGCGAGTGGTGTGAACTTGTTTTCATGTATCTCAGCCGCAACTCTCTGATCAATCTTTACACATGGATTTTCAGCAAACAGGTCAATCGTAATATCCTAATTTGCTACTTTTAAATAACAAAGCTATATTACCTTCCATATTTATATTAGCGCTCTTATCTGTGGATTATGCAGCTTCCTCTAGCTGATCAGACAAGGAAAGGAAGGAGCACTTCCAGGGCTGTCAGAAGATGTGGTGAGGCCCGGGGCAAAACATTTGCTGAGGCCTCCTTACAATTCTTTGCACTCAGCCAGCGGCGGCACCTCCGCAAACAGGGGACTCGAGAAATCTCCCTTTGAGTTTGTCTGCAGGATCCCAAATATGGTTTATTAATGCAACTCCAAATCAACTACAGCAAAGTTAGATTTCTCAACTGAAGAAAGGTTTATGCCGGACTAACTTTTGTATCATATGCATAAATATATATAGGATGGCATGAGCTCTCCACTCTGCCACCTCCAACTCTCTGATGGTCAGTCACTATTCCAAGCAAAGAGTTGAGGGCAGATCTGTTTCTTCGGCTGGGGCCTCCATCTGAAAACAGCCTCCCTGACTCTCCTAAACTTGAGCAGAATCAACAAGGGAGAGGAAGAGAGAAGGCAGAAACAAAGAGACAAGTCTTGAGTTGCTTCCGGAACCAGAGAATGGTTTGGGAAGCAACTCAAGACCTGTCTCTTTGCTCTTCTGCCTTCTCTCTTTCTCTCCCTTGCTGATCACCTGCCTGATCCATGCAGTAGTCACCTGGTCAAGCTCTGAATTCGGGCCCAGGTCCCTGCATGTCCTGTTGCAATCCTAACACACAAAGGGGAGTCCCCCAAATGAACCATTAACCAACTGGTTCAGAAGGCATGTTCTTGCATCAATTTGGCCCTATTCAATGGGTTTCTAATTTACCTCAAAGAACAGCACACACAAAGAGTAGTGCTTTTGTTACATTAAAAATAACACATTTATTACGTAGGCCATAGGTCCTACAAGTTCAACCTTAAAAATGCTAATTAAGTATGTTTATAATGATACAGGTAAGCCAAGACATATGTTAATACATAAAACAATATGACAAATTCATACATTCACTATTGATACCCATACCCACCCTATATGCAACGCATATAAACCAAAACCCATTCACAATGTCATCTCTTCTAGATTTGTGAATGAATAGTGTGACATAAAATGGGGAAAGAAAGGGAAACAAATCCTCGATGTAATAGATACGTAAGGGTATCAAATTAATCAATGCAAACCTACGTGGCACAGTATGGTAATTCAGTTTGAGGAAGCACAGACAAGGACTATCTTACTGGCCCTATCGGTCTAATAAATCACAGACATCTTCAATTCAACAGTGCCACTTTCCCTAAATTCTAGAAATCATTGTTCAAGACCGAAAACACATACCAGTGTAATGTTGCAATCCTGCACTGCCTCTTGGCTCCACTGCACTTGTGGTCTGTATCTGTAACCCTACAGTCCCTCTCTTGCACTTATTCTCCACCCGTTGGCTGCTCTTATGAGTGCCTACACTTGCCACCCGATGGCTGCACTCTTGTTTCTCCTTTGTTCCTGGACTTCTGCATCCTACCCCACCCTCGGCACTTCTTTCCTCCCCCCTTCCCTGCTCTTGTGCGATTTGAATTTGTTTCCCCCTCCTTGCCTTGTCGCGCATAGAAACACTTGTGTACAGGCACGTTATAAATGCCATATCATATCATTAAGGAGCACACTGCCCCTATGTGCGCATTAAAACACACATCATACACAGTGACAAATGATGTACAGTGGAGGCTGGTACATTTCTGAACTTAAGAGGCTTAAAGGTTTGTGCCAATTAGGCAGGATCAACAGAGCATAGTTATGGAACCCAAACCAAACTAGGGTTCCTTGAGGGGGGGTTCTCACTCCCCAGAAAATGGTTGAAAGATTTGGTTAAAATGATGCATCTTGCAGCACTTTATTTGCAAAATTGGGTAGAAATTCATACAGTTTGCAATTGGTTTTGTATGGATTTGTATACATTTTAATGAAGGTCCAGACCAGTGGCAAGGTTTCAAACTCTTCCCCAGAGACCGCGAAGAACATGCACACTCTGGGATTCTGGGGTCGGTGTCTAGGCAGGTGGTCTGGACAAAGGGGGGAGGAGGATGTAAGAGGATGGAGAGGAAGATGTAATAGGACAGAGAAAAAGGGGAGAGGAGGATGTGAGAGGATGGAGAGGAGGATGGAATAGAAAAGAGACAAAGGGGAGAGGAGGATGTGAGAGGAGAGAGCCAAAGAGGAGAAGGATGTGAGAGGAGAGAGACAAAGGGGAGAGAAAGATGTGAGAGGATGGAGAGGAGGATTTGAGAGGACAGAGACAAAGGGGAGAGGAGGATGTGAGAGGAGAAAGACAAAGGGAGGAGAGGAGGATGTGAGAGGAGAGAGACAAAGGATATAGGAGGATGTGAGAGGAGAGACGAAGGGAGGAGAGGAGAGGAGTATGTGAGAGGAGAGAGACAAAGGGGAGAGGAGGATGTAAGAGGGTGGAGAGGAGGATTTAATATGACAGAGCCAAAGGTGAGAGGAGGATGTGGGAAGAGAGAGCCACACAACAACCCAAGAGCCTTCATGACAGAACGCCATGTGGCCTCCGAGGCTGCATTAGTTCTGCTGCTCAACTGCGACGTGCCGGGCACACACCAGCCCCACAAAGGCAAATAGCGCAGGGCTTCATGTTGGAGGCCTCTCAAGTTGAAAGTTTTATAGACCTAAACAAAGGGCTGTATTGGGTGTTAGTGGCCCTGAAAACCCAGTTAAAGGCTCAAGCACAGCGAGGGTGCTCAATGAGGTTCACTGTCCCCATCGCCTGCTATGGCCGGATGGTCTAGAAGGCCATTAGAATCTACCTTTTCCCCCTCAATTTGATATTTTTATTCACAATTCATCAACATAGAACACACTATGTGGTGGGTTGCATATTAATGCGTATGAACAAGCATGTGCCTAGTACATAAATCTGCCAGGACAGTGCACCTACCTTGCACCCTTCCCCCCCGGCCACCCAACCCCACCTCCGTTAGAACTGAAATGGTCAGATCACCCCAAGTGCCCACTGGCAGAACAGGTCCAGCTTCGTACCCTCATCCTCCATGCTGGCCAAAAAGGGACAGTCCCAACTGTGAGTTAACACTCGGGGGCAAAGCACAGTGTAGGAAAAACAAAGGTTTCTGGCAAATGAAACAAGCTATTGGCCAACTCCTCCGCCCTCCTATAATCTCCCCCAGTACTAATCTTTCTCAGACCTGCCATCCAGAGCACAGAACCAATTTGTATTGGAGGCCAACTCCAGCAAACCAGAGTGCCACTGAAGTGCTTTGTGGACAGGGCAACACAAGGACTGAGAGGTGGGGATATGGAAGAAAGCCTGGGAAGGGACACCAAAAGAAAAAGCAGTGACAGATCGGTGTGGATAGAACTGTTACACAGGAGAAGTATAAAGAAAAGTACCATGACAGAAAGAGGTGACAATATTAGCACGCAAGAGGCAAGGAGTTTGAGAAAATTGTGGGTCTGCAATGGTAAAAGGAAGGCTACAAGACAATCCGAGGGGAAAATAAAGTAAATAAGAGGGAAAATGGAAGGAAGAATAAGCTATGAACATTGTAGGTGCATAACAATACACCATAGGCAACCAAGATGCACATCCCTGTTGAAGCCCAACAAGGCCGAAACATGTCTGGCGTGGCTTGTGTCCCGGTACGGAAGGGGCGTGGCCAAGCAGGTGGGCCCATGCAGTTCCTGTTCGTGGAAGCCCTAAGACAAAGGGGAGTGCAGGATGCCGGAGTACAGAGATGAAGGGGAGAGTAGGGCGTGAGAGGAGGGAAACAAAGGGGAAAGGAGGATGTGAGAGGAAAGAAACAAAGGGGAGCGAAGGATGTGGGAGGAGGGAGACAAAGGGGAGAGGAACATGTAATGGGACAGAGACAAACAGGAGAGGAGGATGTAATAGGACAGAGACAAAGGGGAGAGGAGGATGTGAGAGGAGGAAGACAAAGGAGAGAGTTGGGCGTGAAAGGAGGGAGACAAAGGGGAAAGGAGGATGTAATAGGACAGAGACAAAGGGGAGAGGAGGATGTGAGAGGGGGACAACATGGAGAGGAGGATGTGAGAGGAAAGAAACAAAGGGGAGAGAAGGATGTGGGTGGAGGGAAACACAGGGGAGAGGAGAATGTGAGAGGAGAGAGACAAAGGGCGGAGAAGGATGTGAGAGAAGGGAGACACAAGGGAGGGGAGGATGTGAGAGGATGAAGACAAAGGGGAGAGGAGGGTGTGAGAGGAGGGAGACAAAGGGGAGAGGAGGATGTGGGAGCAGGGAGACACAGGGGAGAGGAGAATGTGAGAGGAGGGAGACAAAGGGGAGAGAAACATGTGGGAGAAGGGAGACAAAGGGGGAGGAGGATGTGAGAGGATAGAGACAAAAAGAAGAGAAGGGTGTAATAGGAGGGAGACATAGGGGAGAGGAGGATGTGAGAGAAGGGAGATAAAGGGGAGAGACAGGAGTGAGAGGAGGGAGATAAAGGGGAGAGGAGGATGTGGGGTAAACCCAAGTAACATGGGTAGAAGAGAACATGGGGGAAAGCAAAGTAGCAGAGAGAGCGTAGAGTGACAAAGGGAAGAGGAGGGAGTCAAAGGGGTGAGCAGAATATGTAACAAGTCAAAATAACGCTGAAGGAGTGAGACACTGGGTTGAGCAGAATGCAGGAGAAATCCAAGTAACAGGGAGAGGAGAGAGACACAGGGACGGGGATGTGGAGAAAGCCCACCAGGAGTGGAGCCGGGAGACAGAGGAATGAGCATGACGTGAGAGAACACAAAGAAACGGAGAGGAAAGTGATAAAGGAGACTTGGGGTGGGTGACATTAGGTGCACGGGCAGAGGAGAGACAAAGGAGAGAGCACGGCTCAGAGGAAATCAAACGGGAGGAGAGACACAGGGACATGCTGTCTGACAGGAGAGAACTCCTCTCATATCAGTCAGCATGTTCAATCACACTGAGCAACGTGAACACGCTGACTGACAGGAGAGGAGTCCTCTCTTGTCATTCAGCATGTCCACGTTGTCAGCTGAATAACGGATGCAGCAGAGCTCACTTCTGAGCCCTGCTGTCTCCCATTATTTTGCAGTTTGTTGCAGAGCCAAACGGCTTTGCAACAAACAGCAATATCATTGCGGGGGCAGAGAGGAGACAGCACAGTCTCCCGTGTAAATAAAGGACACGGGAGACTGTGCTGCCTTCTCCTAGGAGAGGGGGCCGCGAGGCCCCCCGCAAGCGCGAGGCCCGGGGCAGTTTCCCCCCCGGCACTCCCCTTGTGACGGCCCTGGCACTTCCCATTTAAAGAGAGCCCGGGGCTGACTTTTTGTTTTGTTTTTATTTTTAAGAGGGCTCGAGAGAGTCTGTGTCTTCACAGAAGTTTCTTTTATTTTTTTTCCATTTGGGGAATTGTCTCCATGATAAACAACTACCTCAACCTGGCAGTTAAACAAAGACACTATCAAAAATGACTTTCTTTTTAGTGGGCTAAAATATACAGAATAGTCAGTTGCTTTAAATCTGTCTCTCCTATCTGTTAAACAACATAGCATGTAGATAGAGCGCTTCCTTTTCTAAAAGACAGACAGCGGGCACGTCCTTCCTCCTGCCTCTTGCCGCACAGCCAAACAGCTCAACAGCTACTTGCCATGCTACTTTCGATGCGCGCGAGCGATGCGCAAGCACCTCAACTTTTGTAATGGATGACACACACAAAAAGGTGGGCTAGAGGCGGGCAGGAGGCAGAGCAAAGCGGAAATAAGGAAGGAGAATTAAATTAGCATATAAGCGAAATGGCAGAGTTCACTGACATCGCAACACAAGCCCACAAATCTAAGGAAAGAATAAGGAAAACCTTAAAGAATATCTAGATTGAACTAAATTGAACTAAGTTCACTACATTAAACACAGCAAAAAGTGTTTCTTTAAATAAGTCGGTCTTTTCGCTTTTCAATTCCATGCATAGTCCGTGTTACCAGTACTCCGTGATTCCTCTTACTGACGTGGCTTAACAAGAGTCCACAACAGTCCTTAGATTGACACTGTGCTGGGAAGCTCCGGGATCCTGGATTGAGCGTGGCTGCGTGCCAGCACTTGCAGCCCAACAGCTACTTACCATGCTACTTTCTATGCGCGCACGCGATGCGCGAGCACCTCAACTTTTGTAATGGATGACACACACAATAAGGCGGGCTAGAGGTGGGCAGGCGGTGGAGCCAAGCGACGTGTCTTAACAAGAGTCCACAACAGTCCTTAGATTGACACTGTGCTGGGGAGCTCCGGGATCCTGGATTCAGCGTGGCAGCATGGCAGCGCTTGCAGCTCAACAGCTACTTGCCATGCTACTTTCGATGCGCACGGGTGATGTGCGAGCACCTCAACTTTTGTAATGGATGACACACACAAAAAGGCGGGCTTGAGGTGGGCAGGAGGTGGAGCCAAGTGACGCGGCTTAACAAGAGTCCACAACAGTACTTAGATTGACACTGTGCTGGGGAGCTTGGGATCCTGGATTCAGCGTGGCAGCACTTGCAGCTCAACAGCTACTTGACATGCTACTTTCGATGCGCCACCTGGTGATTTAATGGCCTATATCACATTCATAGAGTCACAAGTGCTGTAGTAAAAATGCCAAATCATTTTAACTTTGCAAGGATCTATACTAGATTCAACTATAATAATTATGCTGCAATGTTGACAGTTATAACATTGGAATGTTCCTCTTTTTTCCTTATGCTTGTCTGTACTCAAAACATTGACATATCAGCTTTGACTAGTACATTCCTCAAATGTCTACTCTTTCTAAATGTCATAATGGGAAGTTCTGTAAAGAGTCTATCAAGTGTTGCATCATATTTAAATAATTCCCAATTGTTTTTGATAATGTTCCTAATTCTTGGACTTTGTTTAGAAAAGGTGGTTATGTGTGGGATTGGTACAAGTATGTTTGTTGACAACATTTCCCTCTCTAGATTTTGCTGAGCTCTTATTCATAGCTTCATTGGCATGTTGTGCATTATGACTACAGTCTTGAAATATTAGACAGTTCTTGAATTTTTGTTACGATCTTATTTTCTTCAGATACTATTCTTTTTATTCTGACCATTTGGGTATATGGAAGACTGGCAATAGTCGTTTTTGGATGAACGCTTAAGTTATGTTGTAAATTATGTTTGTCCATACATTTTCCTTAGATATCGGTATTAAATGTACTATTGTTCCATTTAAGGAAATCAATCAAAAAAGTATGCCATTATCATGAATTTCAAGTGTCTCATGGATATTATTTACAAACCGCCAAAAATGTCAGATACTTGCCCTAATTCCTCTCTAGATCTCAAAAACATCATCAGTGTATCTGACCCATTTGAACAGTGAGTTGGACCAATAAGTGTTGTGTATAATGTTGGTATATTCAAACAGATACATAAACGCTGATGCATACGATGGGGGCATGAGGGCTCCCGTAACAGTGATAGGCTGTCAAAGATAAGACTGTTGAAGTGTTGAAGTATTTTTCATTTTTGAAAAAAGTATGGTACTCAACTATGTGAAGGAGTTCTATAATGAATAATGTATTCAGTCCTATATCATCATCTCCCTGAAGTAGAACCATTGCACTTCTCCATTGCCTTCATTATGAGAGATAGATGTGAATAGACTGTTATCATCCATTGGAAATATTATGTCAAGATCCACCAAGTCACAGTAATAGGCTAGTTGTACCTGCTATGATGAGATGGCCAGGGGGGGGTATTTTAAATGTGTGTGAATTTTGGTAAAATGTAAAGCAATGGTATGAGAGGGAATTTATTTATTATAAGAAATGTTCAGATGTTCTCACTAATCCAGTCATTATTCTCTGCTTTTCCAGTATTTGATCAATTAGTGTTGTAATTTATTAGGCTCACATTCTAACTTCCAATAGCTATTCTTGTCATTAAGTTGTTTGATACACTCTTGTTGATATTTGATAGTATCCGTTATGACAAGGACTCCCCCTGTATCTGCTAGTGAAATGAGTATATTCTTGTTTGTATAGCACTCTTTAATAGTTATTCATTGATTTATTACATTAAGATTGATCATTTAATGTAGACAAATCTTGTAAGATTTTCTTGTAAAAGCATTCCAGAATTGGATTTTGGATAGTCTAAACACATTTATTTTCATCTTGAATTCTCTATATTTCTGCATACTTGCCTGTAAATGATTAAGGTCTGAATTCTGGTTGAATAATAGTTTCAATTTCAACCTACATATTAACCTAAATAGGTCAATCTCCTCCTGAAATAGAGAAGTATCGTAAGTAGGCTCAAATGATAGGGCTAATTGTAAATTATTACGTTGAAATTAGGAGAAAGTCAAAGATGAAATGTTAACAATTACATTTTCTTTGGTATTTTATTCTGTATCCCACTGGGTGGATTGTTTCTTTATTCTTCGTTGTGTCGTTTTTATTTTTATTTTGTGCTTCGGATAACACCAGTTATAAAAAAGTATTATCTGAGCCATCAACAGAAGTTGATGTGAGATTATCTATGTTGTCATCCCCTTCAATTATCTCAACATGTTCTTTTTCATGTGGAATGCATTTTTTAAACGTATTTCCTTTTAGTGCTTTTCCAGAATATGAACTAGATATGTCAGGGGATATATTTTAATTTCCTTTATTTTTGTTGTAAAAGATTTCCTGCCAAGTAAATATGATAGCATTCAAATAATGGTATGTAACTCGATGGAATTTTCTAAATTTTGTAAGCTTCAGTTTCCTTATGGTAATCCTCTAGTTTTAGATTTACAGACTCAAGAGTTGTGTTACGTTGTCCAAAGTAGACATTTTAAAAACATAGGGCCTGTCCAACTGGAACAATGTCTGAAAAAGATACAGGAGACCTTCTAGGAAGGGGACTCCTGTGAGGTTCTATTACAGAAATACTCCACCTCGATTTCAGAACTTGTGGAGCAGCTTGCACTACTTAAAAAGAAGTTGGTAAGGAAAAACAGTAACCACCAGAAATGCTTTCACAGTGAGCTAACCAAACTCAAAATAGAAAAAAGAGGTTTGGAAAGGAAGTGGCTAAAGCACCCAATATCATCTAACAAAGAACAATGGAAACACATTGAAATGAATTATAGAAAAGGTATCAGAGAGGCAAAAAAAAACACTATAACAAACTGATAGCATGGGCACCCAATTCGACCTGCAAATTATTTGACATCCTTAGGTCCCTAGAGAAACCTAAGGCCCTATCGCCCCCCCTTTTACTCCAAGCAAGGAGACTGTGAGTCGGTGCAAAGGGCCTTCACTCTCAAAATTCAGAAAGCCAGGCATACCATTATATCGGCTAGGGAAACCTCTAACAGAGTGGTACCCACATCCGATGGGGAAATCAGGCAGTGGGAGGTAGCTAGGTTTCACTTCCTTCCCACTTCGGAGGAGGAGATGGTCAGAGTGCTGTCCATCATGAAGCCCACCTCATGCTGAGAATAGAATTCTCCCGAAAATAATATTGGAAAATAAGGAGATGTTAACACCAGTCCTGACTAGAATTGTAAATGCTTCTTTCAAGGAGGGCTCTGTACCCTTGTGCATAAAAGCAGTTACCATCACCCCACTCATCAAAAGGCCAGGCCTAGACCCCAAGGACCCAGGGAATATGTGCCCTATTACAAATTGCATATTTGTGCTCATGGTCCTGGACAAAATAGCAACATCCCAACTCCAGAAGTATGTCAAAGCGAATTCCATCCTGGACGACCAACAATCCGGCTTCCACACAGCACACAGTACGGAGACTGCCATATTGGACTTACAGTTCCACATGCTTGGTGCTCTTGATAAGGGTAAGACAGGTTTGCTGATGCTCTTGGACTTTAGTGCCGCATTTGATTTGTTAAATTATTACAATTGGTCCTGGACAAAATTGCCAGCTGCTCCAAGGAAGCATTGGCATGGTTAACATCATTCTTAGTCGACCGGGGGGCAAAAATCCTTTGGGGGGAGAATTCTCCAATGCAGCCCACATAAATTATGGGGCCCCACAAGGGGCTAGCTTATCCCCTCTCCTCTTCAACTTGCACATACTTTGCCTGTGCAAATTACTGGAAAACGTTGGTGCGTTTTTTACAAACTACGCCAATGATACCCAGCTGGTGGTAGAGCTGGAGGGTGACTATCTAAAGGATAGCGCCAACATCTCTACACTGTATAACATCATAGAGAATTGGATGGAGGGCAACTGGATGTGCCTCAACAGCAAAAACACAGAGATGATGATCTTTGGCACCCATCAAGCCCTAGCTAAACTAGGGCCAGACTATGGGGCCTTTTACATCAAGGACACATGCATCCAGGTGTCAGAGCAGGTTAAAACCCTCAGAATGATCATGGAGGAATCTTTGGGAGCGGAGGCGCAGGTCCATTATCTAAACAAGAACAATTCCTACTATCTCCACTTACTTAGATCTATCCGTCCATTCATAAGCGAGAAGAACTGTGCCAAGAGTGCAAGGGCAACCATACTGCCCCGTTTAGACTATGGAAATCTCAAGAAAAGAAATTGCAGGCTATATCCCAAAGAATTCATTGAGATCAGAGGTGCAAGGCAGGATCACAGTGCCTTGCCACAGCCGTGCAACAGGCCTGGGCCGGGCCTTCCCTTTTTTTGCTGCTAAGAAATTGAACAATCTACCCTTGACTCTACGACTCGAGTCAAGCTACCATGCCTTCAGAAAGAGCCTTAAAACCCACATCTTTAAATAAGAGGGTTTCAGCACCCGGATATCCAGTCAGTTTAGGTTAGAGTGTTATAAGTTCTGTTTGCAATTTATATGTTTTATGTTATGCACCCTGATGCATGTGGGCTTTTGGTGCCCTACAAGCAAATAAATAAATAAATAAATGTGTGTTAGGGATTCCATCTGTGGCTTTAATTGATCTATTTCATATTCAATTTTATTAAGGCTCTTTGCAAGTTCTATTGAAAGCAAAATTAGGTAATGGGAGCATTTATTACAAATGCTTTCCCATTGTTGTACAAATATTTTGTCTTCTTTGCATAGTGTTGGTTGGAGGTTAACCCTCAGGCCATGTGGTATCCTTTGTACCTTATAATATTCACTTAAAGTAGAAGCATGCAGCTTCTGATTAATTTATTTTAAGATAAGATATTTCAACTGTTTCACTACATTTTGTGAGTTATCACTTCTATGTGGGTGTTAAATAACCCTGATAAATCCCAGAATTCTATTTGCTTCGTCACCAGAGAAACCTAGTCTGGCTATCATGGAATGTGCAACAGTACACAACCAGTATGCCCTTGTGTGCACATATGCAGCTTTTTAGACAATTCTATCAAGATAGAATGATTGGTATGTGCTGCAATAGTAGCTTGGTTTACTGATAATCTACTTCATAATTATTATATTGAATTGCAGATTTGAAGCAAGAGGATCTGTACACTAATTTGCATAGTGTGGTTCTACAATTGGTGGAACACAGACTGTGCGTGTTTCCCAATCTTTCAATTGTACCATTAGGAAGATGGACCACTAACTTTACATATGGGCAACTTTATCAAGTGGTGGGAATACGTTATATTATCACATCCAATTACCAAATATTTAGACTGTGCCTCACTATGGCCTATTTTATGTTTAATTACAGATCTGCCTAAAAAAGGTGGAAGATAGCTTATATATAGAGAGATATATACCTTTTGGTTTGTAATATTGATAAGTATAGAATTAGTACCAATTGGTCATTTGCTAAATAGAAGTATATATTCCCTACATTAAAGAATCTGAGGGACCCTCCTCGAGAAGAGTATTTACTCAAAATGCATAGAGGCATCTCAGTGACTCAGTTTCACAGGAATAAAGATGATCAGAATACTGCATGTTCATAATGGATTACCTAATGTTTTAAGTTGCTGATGTAAAATTGAATGATCACAGACAATTGGGAATGTGAGAAAAGTGTATTTTGTTTTTTATTTTTATGACCCCGAAAAATTGTGATAAATGAAAAGAATAATATATTTCTCTGGTATAGAAAATACTACATATTTAGACTGTACCTCACTGTGGCCCTATACGTTGAACTGCCCAACAAAAGGTGGAAGATAACTCAAGTACTTGGACAACTCTATTTGTGAGTATACAATAATCACTTAAAATAAGTATAGCATTAGTACCAATTGTTCATTGGCTTAATAGAGTTATATATCCCCTAGATTGAAGAATCAGAGACACCCGCCTGGAGATAAGTATTCACTCAAAACGCGTAGAAGCGTCTCATTGACTCCGTTTCAAAGGAAGATGGAGTATCAGAATACTGAGTACAGACAAATAGAAATGTAATACATTTTGATAAGTATTTGTTTAAATTCTTATGCCCCCAAATCATTGTGATAAACAGAGTGCTATTATTAAACTATATGATTGTTGCTGATTAAAACATTGAAACTATTTGTAAAAAAAATGTTTTAGCAGTTCCTCAGTTGGACGCAGAGTTACTGAGTGCATGGGTTATGACCTTGGAAGGTTTTGCAATGCAATATTTATTTGCACATCTTGCTTTTAAAAACCAGGTACCGATCCTTGTTCATTAATCCACACACTTTATAGAAAACTGGAAATGTTTAATGATTTATAAGATTTATTTGACAATTCTACGTAAAGTGGTACTGCCGTCACACACTGCAAGTCACTTGGATTGTTTCCACATTCAGCTTCTGAAGTTAACATTTCCTTTGGGAAAATGTTGCATGGTTACAAACTTTTAAAAACACGATGATGGGCAAACATCTCTGCAGACAGGATTGTTTTTTTAACTGGAGATTTTAGGCCACAGTTGAAATCTGGTTATGCGACTCTGACCTCAATAAGGACATACATGTGTAATGTATATAATGTGGTCTAACATAGCACTCTTCGGCCAATAATGTTGGCCTTGCTGCATGGTGGCTATGGAACAAAGGAGGTCAGTGTGTGTTAGTCGGATAGCGGGAAGACAGATGCAGAAACCTTTGGTGCTGATGGATGTAGGTCAGAAGTACCTGGTATTTGTCTGTCAATATGAAAAACTCAACATTGTTTGTGGTTGGTACCGACTGGGCAGTTTAGCCATATGGGCATACCCCTGGGTTGTTGAGTGCAACAATCGTCAGCATGGTTGTTGATAGAAGATGGATAGTGTCAGAATCTGTTATGCACACTAGACCTATGAGGTCATCTGTAGGAGGGTGGGTGTCAGAGGGGGAACCTTATTTGCTGATTCCAGGTTCACCTTAAAGACTGTTCCACTCTGGGGTTCATTGGTTCCAGCTAGAATTCTGGTCCTTATTCTTGAAGCGATAAGGTATGTCCCACCCTGACAAAGCCCAGTTTTTACGGGGGAAAACCTCTAGGGTAGTACGATGGTCTGGAGGGTTGCCCAGGGCAACTCTCATTTGATTTGCATAAGTCACCCAAGTGGGATGGGTATGCCTAGATGTGGGATCTGTGCCTTCTGGGCCTAGAGTCCCAAGCTACTCCTCACTGATGAGGCCCAACAAGGCCAAACATGTTTGCGGATGCTTGTGGTCTTGTGCAGGAGGGATGTGAACAAGCAGTTTGGGTTGGACCGCCCCTTTTGGGTGGGACCAAATCTGATTTGCATATGGTATTTCCCCTTTCGTAATGGCTTGACAGGTGAAGAACATTGGTCATGAGGGTTGCCTAGAGCAATGCCAGAGGTTAGGATGAATTCCAAACCTTCCATCCATTACCTCTTTTGTTTTGCGTAAGTCACCCCAAGTAGGATGGGTATGCCCAGATGTGGATCCCATGCCTGCTGGGCATAGATACCCAAGCTACTCCTAACAATGAAAAAACATGTTTGGGGATGCTTGTGGTCTCATGCAAGATGCATGTGACCCGGCAGTTCGGGTTGCACTGCCCCTTTTGGGGTGGGACCAGGCCTGAATTGCATATGGTCTTTCACGTTTTTTAATGGCTTGGCAGGTGAAGAACGATGGTCTGGAGGGTTGCCCAGAGCAATGACAGAGGTTAGGTAAATTCCAAACCTTCCAGCCATCACCCCTTTTGTTTTGCATAAGTCACCCCGTATGCCCAGAAGTGGGTCCTGTACCTGCTGGGCCTAGAGACCCAAGCTACTCCCCACTAATGAGGCACAACAAGGCCAATGGGGATGCCTGAGGTCTCACGCACGAGGGATGTGACCAAGCAGTTCAGGTTGGACTGCCCCTTTTGGGGTGTGACCAAGCCTGATTTGCAAATGGTCTTTCCCCTTTTGTAATGGCTTGTCAGGTGAAGACCGATAGTCTGGAGGGTTGTCTAAAGCAATGCCAGCGGTTAGGATTACATCTTCCAGTCACCACCTCTTTTGTTTTGAGGAAGAAAATCCCTGACATGTTGTTGCGTCCCGGTGCTTGGCAGAAGGAACTGATGTGGTAAAGGTCCCATGAGTAGCAGCAGAGAACAGTGTTGCAAGAAGCTCCAGGAGCAGAGCAATGGAGCAGCAAGGAAGCTCCCTGAGCACCAGTTGAGAATGGAGTGAAAGGATTATTCGAGGAGGGAAAAAAGTAGCAGGATTAAGAAGGAAGCAGAGAGAGTGATCTGGCACAGAGCCGGAACAAGAAGAAGGTAATGGAGGGGATAATGGGGCAACAGCGTGCCGGCAAGAACAATGCATGGTGGCACACGCAGTTCGGTACCAGCAAGGCTGAAGAGGCTATCCGGTCGGGGTGTGGAACATGCATGACGATGTAGCAGTCAGAACACTAGATCCCTAACGGACGTTATTTTTGCTGAATGCATAATGAGTGCCGCTGAATGCATACTGAGTGCCTAAGGGCACTTAGTAGTGCATAAACATAACTGCGGGAGTTTTAGGGTGTAAGATTTCAGTAGTGAGAAATTAGTTGAGGGATTGGGAGTGGAGAGTGGGGTGAGGGTGGTGTCACTTCCTTGCTCTTTGTGGTAGACTGTACTCACATTAAAGTTGCAGACCAGTGCCACGCAAGAGAGGTTCCATAAGTCTGCTGTGTTTGCAGCAGATGGCAATACCAAGAGTTTTGAGAAATGCTTGTTGTAAATTAGCACAAACGTTTCTGATGCACAGTTTTAGTCGGTTCCTACTATTTTTAATTTCTTTCAAAGTGG
Source organism: Ambystoma mexicanum (assembly GCF_040938575.1). Taxonomy (NCBI): domain Eukaryota; kingdom Metazoa; phylum Chordata; class Amphibia; order Caudata; family Ambystomatidae; genus Ambystoma; species Ambystoma mexicanum. Next base: position 256,533,309 of record NC_090930.1, read on the forward strand.
TTGGTTAAAAAGCCTCGTCTTATGCTGTTTCCTGTAAGTCAGGTGGTTCTCCTTGAGGTGGAGAGTTTTGGGTAGGATGTTGCACAGTTTTGTGGCAGTATCTTCCTTGACATTTCTTAAGGTTTGGGATATTCCAAAAATAACCACTGCATCTGATTTTGTGAAAGGGAGAGGCTGCCTAAAAGTGTGGTTGACAATAACATATGCTGTGCTAACAGCTGTTTTTACACTGATGAAGTGGGCAAAGGTACATTTATATGCTTTCCCCTTGCTCCCATTGATTATACTGTAGTGATTGTGTTAATTGTTGAGAATGAAAGAATGGAATGATTTTACTAAGGTGTACAGTGTCCATTTCCACTATTTATGCAAAGATACCTCATACTAGTCAGGGTATTTGAATTGTGCCTGTTGGACAATGCACATAATCATAGAAAGGTGAGGTGGTCGGATGCTGATGCTGATATACAATTTTAAAAAATGCTAGCAAATGGTATCAATGTCACTGATACTTGCCTGTTCTCTAATGGCCACCGCTCTACTATTTTACAAGTATTTGATTCCCTTCAAAGGGTTATTTGAAACATATTAGCAACAGATACAAATATAATCACACACTAGAACATAGGAAAGATTGTTTGACAAGGGTTGCCAGACTGCCAAACATTTATTAATAGATGCAAACATAGATTGGAAAGAGGTTTGATTGATATGCTCAATATCAATAGAGCTATAAAGTCATATGAACATGAGTTCTGGCAACAACTCCTATCATGTTGTATCTCACACGATTCCAGAAGATTTATTTGTGACTTGTCACCAATGGATTACTTGATTATTCTGTTAGGTCTAATTACGATAATAAGGAAGAAAGGGAGAGTCAACAGCTACCCCAGGTCAACTGCGTAGAGGAGGTGGTTTAGAAGAGGCAGGGAGCTAGTTTTCGAATACTAGCCACTAAGGGTCACAGATAGCTTAGAAGTTAGAAAATGATTCAATTTATTCGTAGATTCGGACACATATCTAAAAATAGTTACACAGGAAAAAACAGACTTGAAAGTGTCACACATGAGCCTCATTTGGCTTACAATAGAAAGTAAAACAGGTGACAAACTGTTGTTGCATCACAGTTGGTTAAGTGAGGGTTAGTAGCATACATATATCGTGTTGGTTTCAAATACTACTGTTAAATTTAGTACTATGTTATTACAGTCCACCTCCTCTACACCTCCTCTACACAGTTGACCTGGGGTAGCTGTTAACCCTCCCTTTCTTCCTTATTATGTTAAAACGCCTTTTCTGAGTCAAGCCCCCCTTAAACAAAAAAGGCTTTTTTGCCCCTATACTCTTCAGGTCTAATTATGGGAAATATTCAAGACGTTTGGCTTTTGCATTTTAGTGCCCTTTATGAAAACCCCACTTGTCGCTAATATTTCATCAGACTGTCACTATTCAAGATTGACTTCCCTGATGGAGGAATAGAAGGTTGATAGAACTGTGATGTATATCAGCAATATTAATACCAGAAAGCCCCCAGCCCACATTGAATGCCTGGAGATCTATATAGGGCATGCCCAGATGTATGTGCTCCATTGTTTATTAATGTATTTAGCAGAATTTTTATCACCTGGCAACTACAGCCAAAATGACACATATCATCTATAACACCCATTTTTATGACAGACAAAAAAAAAAACAATCCCCTATGTTGCAAGGCAATCACCCGGAGCGATATTTCTCTCAACATTTTCAGAAAATGTGCATGTAAGAAATCTTTGAACTGGGTAAATGACAGCAACCTTTATGTGATACTCAGTTAGGTTGTTCTTTGCATTCGTTATGGACTTCTCACTAGCATTTGCTAGTGTGGATAGATGCCTCCCTTGAACGTTCTTACAGATGAGGGTTGTTGCTCAGTTCTGTACAGAATTGAAGAATGGGCTGACATAGATGAACCGATTGTGGCAGGATGACGTATGTCACCTCTGGAATATGCTGACGGTGTTGTTTCATTTGGCCGGATTACCATAGTTCTGTAAGAATGTACTGATGGCTATGAAATGTTATTCTAAAAAAGTCAATGTGTACCCAAACTTGAAATTCTCATGTGATGCGTCTAGTGGGGCAAAATTAAGACTCCAATCTTCCATGTTGAACATATTCTTTTGCCAATAGTTAAAGAATGTGATTTTTAAAAAATGATATTCTCAAATAACAATGGGCCTGAATTACCAACACCTGACTTCCCGGTGCCACGAGGGCTATCACAAGTCTGGCAGCCTGGAAGTCAGGCGCCTGTAATTTCATTAATCCCCATTCCCATAGAGTCCTCTAGGACTCTATGGAAGTGGGTACACGGAAGCATTAACAGTGCCGGTGCTTCTGTGATGGCTTTGCCTGCCGTGACCCCTGTGCCCGGCAGGATCAGAGTTGTCAGGCACAGCGGCTCCGGTAGGTAAGCTTACCGGCACCATTGTTTCCGGACCGGCAAACTTGAAATGAGGCCCTATGATTGGAACAAGCATATTGAGAGATTCCAGAACAAAACAATTTAGGCACGTTGTGATCTTCTGCCTTGAACTTTTATGAGGACAACTTCTGCAGTCTGGCAATATATATTGCTTGTGGTTTATAGTCATTGCATCGAATGCCAAAGCATCAAATGCCTTACCACAGAACAAAAAGCATTGAAAAAAGCATTGAATGCATTTTTTTTTAATAGTCCCCATTTTTTTAACCTCAAAAACCCATTATAATTAAAATAAACCATTTACCATTGAAAAAAATGCACTCAATGCTTTTTTGATGCATTTTTTTCTATGGAAAGGCATTCAATGCTTTGGCATACAATGCAATGACTAGATACCGTTGCTTGTATATGCGCAATGGCTGGTCTATAGAGCCTATTGCTCAAATAGAGAAGACATATTTAAAAATGCATTTTGGCCTGAGAGACATCACAGCTAATGAGCTACTGCATTTAGAAACCAATATAGTTTACACATTGTAATCAACTCTGACAATAGTATGGGCCTCTGTTGTGTATGTGTAACATATTGGATTCTGCCTCGCAGGAGCACAAGGATCATTAGGGTAAAATGACCCATTCAGCCCTCACATTTCTACAAACCAAAACACAATGCAATCCTAAAGGTAAAACAAGGAGAATCGAGAGATATACCTCCTTTGAATTTTTTTGTAATGTAGGGCGAGGGAAGGCTCTACTCTCAAGATGTGTGTGAAGGTGAACAGGTTGTGACCCAAACAACACAGTATCACAGTCTAACATAAAGGGAATGTCCAATCAAGACTCTCTAAAATTAAAAACTCATTAACAAAACACACCATTTGTATGTAGAACAAAAAATACACTACTATACAAAAACAAACCCCAAAGGAAAGAGAAGAGAAGATGGGACAGACTGGAGAAAGTAGCACTGTGAGCATAGTTCCAGGGGTGGTAGGTAAGGTAGGTAAGGTATGAGCATAAAAAGGATATTGGTTTGAAAACAGGAGTGATCATGGTCTAACCATGGTCCCTAGGGTCCCAGTAACCTGGTGGTGCAGTGAGATGATGCATCAGATATGGGTTTTAACTTTGATGTGAGCGGGTTAGGCTCAGTCAGGCACATAGGATCATGGAGGCCATGGCAGCAAGCAACCGTTGAGTAGGTTTGAATGTGGATGCTCTGTGTAGTTGAACACTGGTGGTTCAATGATGCAGGTCTGGACGGTCCCAAGAATGATTCACAGTTGGCCAGGCCCAGTCGGGCTTTGGCTGCTGGGAGTGGTCAGCAAGTGATGCTGCATTGGTTTGAATCGGCAGGCAATGGTTGTTGGAGTGGTGATCGAGGGTGCATCGAAAAGCAGTCAATGAGACAGCGGTTCTCGAGCTAGCTGGGGCCATGGTTGTAACCAACAGTTCGAGTTGGCGAGTGACCCTCCAGAGATTTGGTTCGAGTTCCCGTATTGAGCAGCTGCCTCGGCCTAACAGGTGACGTGATTCTCTAGGAAACGATGCAATTTCAACCTGGTTTAGATGTTGGATAATAGTTCAGCTGGTTGGCGCAACACAGACTGGCACCAGTGCCTTCACCATAGTTCAGGATGCATGCAACACAGAGCGACTGTTTCGGTGTGGCAGAACAGGGAGCTTCCACTGGTCTGGCCCTCTGGTTGCTTTGAGGCCTTTGCAATGGACTTGGGGACAGAATACTTCAGTCAGGGTCTGCTCTTCTGGCACAGAAGATCCATTGCAGAATTGATGGTCCTGGTCCACAGCATTTGTCACTCCTGCTGTTCCATGTGAGTGGTTAGGGGACAGATCTTCCATGTGTCTTGGACTGCTGCTTCACCTCCGGCGGAGGGCTTTGGATAGTGCAACTGTCCCAAAGGAAGTCCAGGTGAGAACGTTCAGAACATCTCGTTGGCCTCAAAGATCCATGAGGATCTGAGGGACTCCTTCTTTTAAGGGCACAAGTCCTCAGGTGATTGTTCTAACGCTAGCCTGCTTTAGGGGACCAACCTCTGCTCCAGGCTGGAGTTGATCTTGCCTTGTTGATCCTGCATTCAAAGTGCTTTGCTGCATGGAATGTGGAGGAGACAGGCAAAGGAAAGAGAGACAGTAAGAAACAAGATGGTGGAAGGCTTATTCCAGTTTCCCGAGCACTCCTGCCTATCTTACTACTGCCCCCATCCCTCCTACTGACAAAAAATACCATTGAATATGCAGCATCCTGTTGTGAGGCTAATCATCCTGAATGGGTGTGGTTCTTTGATACCTGGGCCCAGGACAGCTGCCCAGGTTCTGGTTGAGGGGGTTACCGGCCCTCTCAAATAGAATCAAAGAGAGGCTGGGTCCTCTGAGTTTCAGTCCTGCCATGTGCAAGTATGGGCCTGTCTTCCCTGAATACAAATTCCATTTCACAGCAGAGCTGATTCACAGGAACTGACACATGTGCAATATCAATTTGGAGGTGTTGGCCATGATCTTAAGTATTGCCATGCACTATACTTAAACCCAGGGATAATTTATTCTTAGAGATTACCATGCCACCAGCATGAAGTACTCATGATTATCGTCGTTTGGGTACAGGGGGCATATCAGAAATGTTGCCCCTGTGTTGCAGTGACTTTGCTGTTACTGCAGTGGTCCACTGGCCATTGTGTGACCTTTGAACCTGCTCTGCATCATGAGCAGAGTGGGTGCTGCGTATTAGGCTGCTAATGCAGCACAGCCAACGTGCACTATGCTTTTGCATGGAGTTGCACCAAAAGGGGTTCTGGGTAGCAGGGAGGGGAATTTCTCACACGCCCCTCAGCCAAAAAGGTTGAGACTCACCCTTCTAAGGGTCTGGCTTATCCTTTTGGAGAAAGTACCTACTGAGGCCGTCTTCAATGGAGTGCTGCATACCTTGTTTATGTTGAATATCCATGTCCAATCCCGGTAGGCGTATGGCCCAATGCAGTAACTTGGGGTTCTCTCCCTGCATTAACATAAGCCACCTCAGAGTTCTGTAGTCAGATTGGACAGTGAAGTGGGGCCAAAAATCTAGGGCTTCAGATTCTGTACTGTCCAAACTACCGCACACACCTCTTTTACAATGGTTGCCCAGTTGCACTTTGGCTTGGTTAAGTGTCTACATAGGTATGCACAAGGTTGTTCTACCCCTTGAGAGTTCAATTGTGCTAACACTGCACTGATGCCAAATTCAAAAGTGTCTGTCTGTATGATAAACATTTTTGGGAAATCTGGAATCTTCAGAACAGCGGCATGGGAAAGGCTGTCTTTGGTGTTCTGCATAGATGACTAACAGGCAGGTCTCCAAGTGACCTTGTTTGGCAGCTTATTTGAGGTTATGTCATTCAGGGGAATGGCTAGATTCCTTCTTAATGAAAAGCTGGTAATAACCCGTGAGGCCCTGGAAGGCCCTCACTTGAGTCCGGGTGGTGCCATTCCATCACCTCCTGGACTTTGGCCTGAAGAGGTTCTTTCTTAGCACCACCGTCCTGGTGTCCTAGGTAAATTACAGTACCCTGCACTATCTGGCAATTGAATGCCTTGATAGATAAACCAGCCTTCCGCATGGCTTGAAGTACTGAACTGCCAGTACCCAGCCATGAGGTTGAATATATTCATAAACTGGGCAGTGCATAACTTGTCGATTAGCTCATTTGCCCGAGGGATTGAATGTGCATTTGTAATCATGACAGAGTTGAGCCTCTAAAAGTCCACGCAAAAGCAAACCTCGGTACCCCCGCTGCTGGGATTTTTAGGGACCTGTATCACCAGACTAGCCCCTGGGCTGCACAAAAGCTCAAAAGCCTACTTCTTAGACACCTCCTCCTTAATGGCATCTTGGACCTAGTCTGAAATCAGTTGAATACTAGTCTTCACTGGCTTACTAGCTCTGGTGTCGATCTCACAGACACACCAATGGAATGCGGGTGCTCTGTGACACTCCAGCGGTTTGAGTCAGAAGGCGACGGTCATTGAAGTGGTGATGGAGGGTGGGTCGAAGTGCAGTCAAGGAGACAGTGGTTCTTGGACTAGCTGGGCTGAGCCTTGATTGTAATCACCAGTTAGATTAAGCAAGTGACGCACTGAGCAGTCACTTTGGGCCAAGCAGGTGATGTGCTTCGCTAGGACACGATGCAGTGTCGAGCTGGTTTACATGTCGGGCAATAGTTTTGCTGGATTTGACAGGCAAATATGTGGTTTTAGCAGTCAGTCAGTGGTTCACTAACTGTGGCAGCACCAATATACACTTTCTCCCATGTTGCTGGCCCTCACAGAGGTTGCTTGGGTCATGCAGAGTACAACCCCACAGGAGAAAGAGCAAAATGATTTGCTATGTCCTGTTATGCTTTTTTATTGCACCTTTTATCGCACACCTGCTGCCATTTTCTCACTTTGTAGGAGCTTTGGAATCTGCAAGCAGCGGGGTTGGAGACTGATGTAGTAGCAGGAGACCAGGGTAAGACTGCATTGTTACAATGTTGATATGTGCAGATCTGAAGATGCAGCTCTAGGTGTTGTACGTTTGAGATATTCTGTGAGCTTTATGGAGCAGCAGTTAATGTGCACTCCAGGTTACTATGGTGCGTGTTTGTGTGGGTGTGGGTGTGTTTGGGTCTGTCATAGTGGTGATTAAGGAGTGTGTTTTTTTTGTTGGTTTATCTGTTGTGAGTTAGGTTGGTGTTTAGGTAAATGTAGTGCATATATGTGCATCCACATGGTGTATGTTCCATTTTGTAAGCTTTGTTTTTTTGGTGCATAGGTTGTGTGCCACTACGTATTATCAGTTTGAGTCGGAGGTAGAAGCACCATATCGTTCACTAATCAATGACAAATTTGATTGTAGTGACACACCATGCAAGAGTGCGAATGTGAGGATTTCAAAGTGCACTTTAAAATAGAAACAGCACAGAGAAAATGGACACTTTTTGCTTCAGTTTGTTTTTGATTGTGACTCACCAGGGAGTCAATGACCAGGCAAGGGGTGGACCACAAGAGCAGTTCCCAATGGAGCCAAGAACCAGAGGAGAGTGACTCGCCAGAACCGTCAAGGAACAGAAGGATGACTACCAAAGGGACATCTAACCACAGAGCTTTGCATGTACTGTAGTTTTACTTCATTCCGTTTTTAGCCTTGGCTATTATGTAGTGATTATAAGCCAAAAGTATTGTATTTGGGTAAAGCTGGGAAGGAGAGCAAATGTGAGAAGGGATACAGAATTTGTGGGTGTGTTTAGTTGTTCACAACCCATTGACTGTCCAAGGGAATTCTGGTCCCCATGGCCATTCCCACCCACTACCAGCTCCTCCATCCCCACCCAAAACACATGCTCTTGGGATGTCTTTGAGCTAGCTCTATCAAGCAGTAACATCGAACTTTGGCCTGTCAGTGTTATTTCCAAGTAGTCTGCTGAGAGATAAGAGTTAATGGTTTAATTGCAGCTACAGGTTTAATACACATTTCTTAAACAAGTGTGCCTTCAAACACTTGATTTGTATATGTTCCTTGTACTAATGTCCTTTCTAACCAAGTATTGACAAAGTCAACAGTATGTTTTGGCTTTTATATAGGTATTAGATATCAGGCACTCATACGCGTAGATAATCACACCATGATCAGGTAGTCCCATTATCACAGGGCCTGGCAAATGCCTGCCCCACATCTACACAAAAGCCAAATCTGGTGTGCTTACCGATGTTGGGATTCCAATGAAGTGATTGCAACCAGATGATTACTGGCAACTACAAAGAGTATTTAGTTTAAGGTACAGGGATGGGCTTGCTCAAAGTAATGCATTTCTGTCTTGTTCAACTCCTGTAACTTACAAATATAAGTATTTATTAAGAGAAGAGATACAGTAAGAAAAAATGTACTTTGAATTACCAACTGTCATTGATGGATTAATGCCCTTTTTATTTATTTATGTATGTATGTATGCATTCGTTACAGCGCACAAAACCCTCAGGTATCTCAGCGCTAGTTACATTTGGGTACATTATTTATGTACATTACTTACATTTGGGTGCAAGGTTACAAGTTACATTACGTCAAAGGAGGTGCAAGGAAGGTTACATTGTACATTAGAGAAGGGAGTTAAAAAGGGGGTTGCAAAGCAGCCTAGGATGCAATAGTATCAAGAGGATTACAGTCAGTTGAACAGCCACGTCTTCAAGTTTCTACGAAAGGTCCAGTAGGCTTGTTCTGAGAGCAAGTGGGAGATTGTTCCAAAGTTTGGCTGCCATGACCAGGAAGCTCTTGTCCCCTACTGAGAAGGTTGAAGTTGGGGGTCTTCAGGAGGTGAGAGTTTGATGATCTCAGTGGCCGCACTACGCATCATGACAGGTAGGTCGGGGCAGTGTTGGAACGACATCAGTTGACCAGAGATAATGTCTTGAATTTGACCCTTTCCCGGATGGACAACCAGTGAGCAGCTCTCCTGGCTTGCGAGATATGGTCCAATTTGAAGAGGCCAATGGCCACTCGGAGGGATCGTCTCGATCTTATTCAGGTTGTGTTCAGAGGTGCCGGTAAATAAGGCGTTTAAACAATCGAGCTTGGCTCCAGAGATAGCAGTTTCTATTGTGAGGCAGTTAGGAGTGGAGAGGAAGAGCCTGCTGGCATGAAGCAGTATGGCAGTGTAAGCCACCGCTGAGGCGATAGAGTTCACGTGACGAGAGAAGTTGAGGTTGACCTCCACATAGACCCCAAAAGATTTAGCAGAGGTAGAGGTGGTGATGCGGTTACCATTGATGATTAATTCTCCGTAAGCTGGATCAATGTTTCAGGTGTATGGGGATTGAACTGATGATGAGGATTTCCATTTTGTCGTCATTGGGACAAAGTTGGTGAGAAGCCATCCAATTTTGAATGACCTCATAGATGGCGTTTATGGTTGCTGAGTCCCGGGCATAGGATCTGGAAAGTAGGGGAGCTGCGTTTCATCAGCGTAGTTTGTGTATGTGATGCCTAGTAGGTCAAGGTGGTCGAAGAGGGGTTTTGTGTAAAAGTTGTGGAGAGAACAGGAGAGGCCGGAGCCTTGGGGGAATCCACAAGTGACAGGGGTGGCTTCATTGGAGAAGTCGTTCATGAAGAGATGAGATGATCTGTCAGCTAGGAAGGAGCTCACTCAATCGGAGGCTGATGGCGAGAAGTTTGCAATTGAAGTAAGTTGAGGGCAGAGGATTTGGTGGGCTACCAAATTGAATTCTGCAGAGAGGTCTAGCATCAGGATTATGATTTTGGATTTGGGTTTGATGGAGGAGAAGATACTCTGCATTAAGTTGTTTTCAAAGGCGGGGCTAGGGCCGGGTGGACAATAGACAAGGAGGAGTGTGATAGAGTCGGTAGGCGACATGGTGATCTTAGTGAGTAGGGATTCACGATTTGGAATGACTGATGGTGAGGGTGTTTTTAAAGATGAGGGCGATGCCGCCTATTACTTTTGAGGATATTTCACATTTAACGGTGGTAAAGCCAGGAGGGATGGCAATGGAAAGGGCTAGGCAAGCAGCGGGATGGAGCCACGGTTCTGTGATGGCAAGCAGGTCAAGGTCATTGGATGTTATGAGCTCAAGGATATCAACTGTGTGAGCCGGACGCGATCTTACATTGAGGAGCGCCCAGTTGATGGCTTTGCAGTTGGGACTGGCAGGCTTACATGTTTGCGGATTTCACAATGGTTGGGCAGAGTGGAGAAGGAAGTGTGGGATGAAGTGGGTGTGAAATCTGAGGAATCTGTTCCTCGTGAAAGTTGGAGGAGGCAAGGCAATGGGCGTGTTGGGGATTTCGGGTTGTGTGGGGCCTAGTCTGTGGATCTGAGGTGATATGATATGATATGATGTGGCATTTATAACGCGCCTATACACAAGTGTTTCAAAGCGCGACGAGGCACGGGAGGGAGAACAGAGGGAAGACAGACAACGATCTTACTAGGCCAAGTGTCATTCAGATCGCGCAAGTGCAATGGAAGGGGGAGGAGGACAAGTGCGGGGGGGAAGTGCAGTGCATGGGATAATAGAATAACAAGATAAATAAACAGCCAGCAGGTGGCAAGTGCAGAACATAAGTGCTAGTGGGGGGAATGTGGGGATACAGAAAACAGTCCACAGGTGCAGGGGTTGCCAGGGAGGCAGTGCAGGCGTGCATCTGGCAGGGCTAGGGCCCGAGATAAAATGGGTGGCCAGGTACCCAGTGCAGTTTCAGTAGCAGCCAGGACTTTAGCAGGGGATAGGGGGAGAGAAAGCAGAAGCAAAGAGGAGGGTTTTCAGGTGCTTCCGGAATGGCAGGTGGTTCTCCTCAAGTTTCAGGGAGGCAGGGAGGCTGTTCCAGAGGGAGGCCCAGCCAAAGAGAGAGACCTGCCACCAACTTGTTGCTTGGAGAAGCGACTGACCCTGAGGGAGTTGGAGGCGGATGAGCGAAAAGCTCAAGAGGGAAGATATCTAGGAAGAGAGAGTTGAAGGTATGGAGGTCCCAGACCGCAGAAAGCCTTGTGGACGATGCCGAGGGTTTTGAACTTAATCCTCGCAGCCACTGGGAGCCAGTGCAGAGATTTCAGTCCTGGAGAGATACGATCCTTTGGCTTGAGGCCAATGACAAGTCTCGCAGTCCTGATCTGGATGAGTTTCAGAGGGCGTAGAGTGGAAGCAGGCACATTTAGAAAGAGGCTGTTGAAATAGTCCAGCTTAGAGAGAACCAGAGCTCTAGAGACATTGACCACAGATTCAGTGTGGAGATTTAGCTGGGAGATGGCCAGTTTCTCCAGGAGCTTGCCCAGAAAGGGAGTGGTGGAGATTGGGCGATAGTTAGCCGGGCAAGAGGGATCGGCAGAGGGTTTCTTAAGAAGAGGGTGCACAAGGGAGTGCTTCAAGGGGGAAGGGAAGACTCCAGTGGTGAAGGAGTGGTTGCAGAATTCAGCCAGGGCAGGGGCAAGGGTGTCAATGTGGTCCTTGATGGTTTTGGAGGAACAGGGGTGAACCTGTTTTGATGAGACTTTCATAGATCGGACTTGTCTAGAAACCTCGTCAGCGGAGAACAGTAGAAAGGCGGAGAAGGAGGGAGGAGAGGTGGCTGCAGAAGGGCCAGAGGAAGAACAGGGGGTATAGGGAGAGAGGGGAGAGGAGGCGAGTGAGGACAGGATGTCCTAAGTTTTAGAGATGAAGTGAGACACCAGTGCCGTGCAGAGAGCCTGGGAAGGGACAGGAGAGGTAGAGACTGTGGCAGGATTGGCCAGTTCCTTGCAGATTTTAAAGAGTGCAGCCGAGTTGTTAGATGCCGCAGAGATGCAGGCTTGGATATGAGCTCTCTTCTTGGTGAGGACAGAGAGCCGATATTGCCTTTGGAGCAGACGACAGGCCAGTTTGTCAGAGGTGGGGCAATTGTTTGTGATGCATGGTGTGGGACACATGCATGATTTGAGAGTGCAGCCTGAGGAGCCTGTTCCTGGTGCAAAACTGCGGATGTGCGTATCTAACTGAATGGAAGAATTCAGGTTGCGAGGGGCCTGAACTGTGTTTTTGCAGTGGGCTGAACGATTGCAATGCATGGTGTGCAGCGCATGCAATGATTCGAGTGTGCAACCTGAGAAGGATGTTCCTCATAAGGATTGAGGTGAGCATGGAGATGGCAGAGTCAGGAGTGTCGATTGAAGGGGTGTGAGGGGTGGTCTTGGGGAGCTTAGGAGGAGCAGTGAGGTGCTGAGGGATGAAGCACTGGGGCGCTTACCTGCGGATCACAGGATGGATTTCCTTGGGGTTGAATGGGCTTGCGTGGCAGGTGTGGAAATGGTGCTCTGGTCTGTTTGGAGGTGTTACAGATCTGTGGTGATGTGGATCTGCTGAATTTGGGAGGCAAAGGGCATAGCGGGCAAGATCTGTGGTTCCATTTGTGCAGCGCCTAACACCTGCAGCGCACAACACTGTGCCCTTGGCCTGTGTAGGCATTCCTGCAGAGGGTCCACAGCATGGCTTTTAGCATGGCGAAATCGAACGTCAAGCATCATGCAAAACTTAGCATGTAGATTGTGCAGCATGCTCTACCAACCTGTGGCGCACAACTCTGCACCCTTGCCCTGTGCAGGCTTTGCTGCAGAGGGTGTGGAGCGTGGCTTTAGCATGGCAGAATCTAGCATTGTGTAGAACACAGCACGTAGATCGGGCAGCGTGCTCTGCGGACCTGCTGCTCACAACACAGCACCCTTGGCCTGCACTGACTTTGCCGCAGAGGGTCCAGACCGTCCTGTACTAGTCATATAGGTTCATTAGATTGTTACCTATTGACAATGTATAGAGCCCTGTACAATTCACATTGTATTGCCAATCAAAATATGTTTAAACTATATTTGTAATTGTGTGCTTTAGTGTAAATGATGAGTCACAGCTAACACTAATAAAAATGTTCTAAAAGATGTGTGGCAAATAGTATCTTGTTTCATTTGCATGCACAGTTGTATCAAATATTTGTATGTATTAATATAGTGTTTTGATATGTCTGTCAGGGATGAATTATATGCCATGAGTTTATAACTCCAGCAAATTTATAGTCTGGAAACAATGGAACAAGATACATTGAAAATTGCAAACCAGGGGTTAAACCTGAATTGCACGGCCCTGTCCTGTCCCTCCCCGAATCACACACCCTGCTCAAAAACAATACGGTAGAACAGAGAAGATGCACCAGACTGGAGAAAGTAGCAAGGTAGGTAAGGTGCTACCATAACAAGGATATTGGTTTGAAAACAGAAGCGATCGTAACATAACCAGTCTCAGGGTCCCAGTCGACCATTGGGGCACTTCTGTATTACTGTACTTGGATTCAGTTCTCGGTGGGCTGATGCATTAGACCTGGGTTAAAATGGTGAAGTGAACTGATCAGGCTAAGTCGGGCATGAGGATCGTCGGGGGCGTGGCACCAAGCAGCCGTCGAGTAGGGTTGAATGCATGTGCTGTCTGCAGTCAAAAGGCCGCAGTTCAATGATGTATGTCAGTGCAGACCCAAGAATGCTTCACCATTGGCCAGGCCCAGTCAGTTTTTGGCCACTGGGAGATTCCAATGAGTGACGTGCAGCAGTTTGAATTAACCGGCGACAGTCATTGAAGTGGTGATCGAGCGTGCCTCAATGTGCAGTCAATGAAGCAGCATTTCTCGGACTAACTTTGCTGATGTGGTAACCCCGGTTAGAGTCGGCATATGACCCTACAGAGATTTTGGTTCTGGTTCAGGCATTGAGTAGATGCTTTGGCCCTAGCAAGTCCTGCACCCTTTTTTCCTACTAACAATAAAGATCTTTGGATTTGCAGCACCCTGATGTGAGGCTATGCCGACTGAACGGGTGTGCTCCTTTGATACTTGGGTCCAGTACAGCTGCCTGCTGTGCCGCTGTCTCTGGGGGAAGGAATTATCAGCCCTTCCCAAAGAGAATCAAAGAAAGGCTGGGTTCTCAGGGTTTCAGTCCTGACCTTGTGGCAGTTTTAAATCGTCTGACACGAATACCTATTCCCTTACACAGTAGAGCTGCCTCACAGGAGCTGACACATGTGCAATATCAGTTGGGATGTGGCTGCCATGACCTTACGTATTGCCATGCACTATGCCTAAACTCAGGTATATCTTATTCTTAGTGATTACCCTTCCACCAGCATGGGGTACTCTTGATCATCAAAGTTTGGGTACAGGGGGCACATGTTAAATGTTGTCCATGTGCTACAGTGACTTTGCAGTCACTGCAGTGGTCAAGTGGGCATCTTGTGACCTTTGAACCTGTTCTTCACTACAAGTAAAGTGGGTACTATGGATAAGGCAACTGATGTAGCAGGGCCCATGGTCACAATGCTTTTGGCATGGATTTGCATAAAAGGGTAACTGATTAACAGATTACCCATTTGGAGAAGGAATCACCCTCATCATTGTATGTACTGTGATGGTCTAGGGGTAAGAGGCGGACACAAAGGTGGCGGTTACATGTTATTTTATCAAATGAGAAAATGAAGAATCACTTTTAAATGAAGAAAAAATCTTTAAAAAAGAACACATTTTGTTTTTTGTTATTTTCGCGGGGTTCATCCCTAATCCCCCTTTTTTAATACGGTTCTTCACCCCATAAACCACTTTTCCCATTGCCAACCACATTTAATTAGTCATCTATAATTCGTTATTTATTTTGTTCAATTTTTTCGTGTTTGTCTAAAACTGCATTCTTCGTTATCTATTCCATAACATTAGTGCATACCAAAGGTGGCATGTTGATTGGCAAAATCTTTTAAAATTGGAGTACTGACAAACAAGCCCTATCTCTAAGAGGGGTTTCCCTACCTCAACAAAACTAGCTAATGAAACGGTCTGTGTCAGAATGTGCAAAGTAAAGCTTGCCATTCTGTGTACAAATCCTAACCTATCCCTCACAAGCTAAACTCAATATAATGTGCAAGAGTAAATGTCTTTTGACTGCCGACCTGCAGCCCAACCTTGTAGTTTAAACATAAAAGTTCCAAAAGATGTAGGAAAATAAACCAAAAGTGACATTTCCACAAAACTCAAGGGCTCCTTGATCTACTCTCATGCCAAGTAGGGGACACAACTTTCTTATTCTTACTCCCCCATAGCCTTGGTTTACTTTCCTGCCAAGGTCACGGACTGTTCCTTGAATATGCAAGCATCGTATTTGTTGGTATTATGGTTTGGGGTATTTGTCCCCCATATGGGTCCCAGACCCCCTACACTTGGTTAGCTTCCCAACTCTCTCTTTCTTCAAGCCACAGCCTTGGTTCACTCTCCTGCAAAGGTCTGTGAATCTCTCTTGCATAAAGTTTATATTCCTCTTTGTTATTAGTTTGGTGTTATTTTCCAAGTGTGGGTCCCAGACCCCCTTCACTTGTATGTTCTCATGGATCTCTTTATTTATAGACCACCACCTTTGTTTACTCTCCTGCCAAGGTCTGTGGGTGCTTCTGAAATATGCAAAGTTCATATTCCTCACTGTTTTTTTTTTATTTTGCCTCTCTGGTGTCACATGTGTCCTGCCTCCAGCGCCCTCTAGGTCTCCCCAACCTTGGAATCAGCCACCCTGGTACCTTTAGGGTCTGGGCCATCCCTATCTTGTTGCTTGTGGGTCTCCCAGGGGTTTTGGCGGCTTCCTGGGCTTTCTGTCATCCTCGCCGACCTTCTGCATGCTTCTTCTGCTGTTTGGTGTCTGCCTCCCTGCTTTTTCGCGGCTCGGTTACTGGTAAGCAGCTTTCCTTCACTCCGGTGTGCTTCCCATCCTGCAAACCTTTTGTGAGTGTGGTTCTTTCTGGAGTGCAATGTTCTTCTCTCTCTTCCGTGTACCTGAAGCCTCTCGTGGTCTGCACCGGATCACGAATGAAGAAGACGCTATCCTGTAGTTCCCTATCTGCCTTTCAATGACAGCGGGCCAATCAGGTCCTTGCAAAGGCTAGAGCAAGTACTGTTGTTCATATTGGTAATCATCGTTTCTCGCAGCCTCTTCCTCGTCCCAGAAGTTATTACCTGGGATATATTACAACAATACTTCAGGGTTTCAGGTAATGTGGAGAAGGATGGGTTTTGAGGGAAGTTAGTAGGGGGAAAGGTATATTGTGTTCTCCCAAGCTGGTCACTACTCTCAATGGGGTTCTCCATCCCCATTAGATCCTCCCACTGAGCACCACCCCTAGGGGGATTATCAGGTAGCGGCCTCACGTTCTTGGTCTCATAGAAAGGGGCTCCCCCATCTTAAGCAGGGACGACACTTTGAGATTCGTTACAGTACTAATAAAAATAAAAAAGGCAGGGCTTTGCACTCTTGCCAAATGGCAATTCCTCACAGGATGTTATGTCCATTCACATAGCAAATGCTTTGAGGTGGCTATTGCATGTAAACAATATTTTACCCAGCTGAGAGGGTCTGCATTTATTCTTCAATTCACTAGTAATTACAACATCTTTGAAACATACTATTCAACAATCTGCTCTGCACGAGGATAGCTCCAGCTTTATGCAGGGTGTTTCCAAAAAAATATAATTGAATTTATGTGTACACTATTTAGGCACTTCTGCTAGGAAACGTGTCACTAGATCACTCGTGTCTCAGTAGCCTCTTGCAACTCCTCACCTTTTATGGGATAAGTAATCCAAACCGACTTGTAAATAGGACTCGCGATATGAAGAGCTAGTATGTTTTTTTTCTATTTTTTGTATTTTGTATGTGTTACCTAGAAAATAATATTTAATACATTTGTTAAAATAGATACAGTTTATCCATTGCCAAGGCGCATTTGTATTTATTACTCAAAGTGTATAACTAACAGTATGTTGGTGTCTAGAACACTAGTTATCTTGAGCTTCACACACCAGACAAATACTAGATGTAATCATTGCTATTGTAAACTGATTGCTGTTTCGACTGTATAACAGAATTGCTGCACCTGTACACATACTGTGATTTCCTACATACTTCATGGTTTTAGGAATGTTTCCTGATTTTCTATGCAATAAGTTGGACAATGTTTATGTGTAAATTATGGAAATTCATATTACAATACATACCTTGTGATTTGTATACTTGTTTCTTTGTGACTTTATATTCTCAATAAACAGTGATTGATTTTTATGTTGGTGATGTTTTCATGCGTAATGCAGACTTCTCCAGTTTTTAAGCAATGGAACAGGGATCAGACTTATGTTACATTGTCGTCTCGTTCCCATTCCCATGGTGATTGCGTTGCCCCTGAGCTATTATTACGGCAAAGGTTTGTCGGGGGGGAATTCTGCCGGGGTCGGCCGGGCCGTCCGCAGACCTCCGGGCAGGGAGGCCCCAACTCCTCCCGTATATCCCAGATGAGATAGAGTATGAGACACACACAAGGAGCAAGGTGACTCTGCTGTTTATTTAGACAAAACGGCAGGGATGGGTCAAGGAGCGTACGCGTTCGTCCTGACACACACACAATCGTGGGGCTCGCAGGCCCTTTTTACTGCATTATGACGCGCTACTTGCGTCACTTCAGAAAGTTAACAAAAAACCTATCGCCACTCTTAATTGGTTGCTCGAGTGGTAGGGTTAGTATAGTACACATATAGAGAATGATATTAGTGGACAAGGTGTAGTCAGGTGGTATATCTGGGTTGTCCCTACAATTAGATACATAAGAATTGTTACATGAAGACTCCTGAGGATTGGCTAATATTACTGACGTCTGAGATAAGAGCCCCATGTTCTGATTGGTGCACTCGTGAGCCTCCCAGCCTGGGACCACCGTTGTTCCCAGCTCTCGGTGCACCTGTGATTGCAACAATGTTTCACTATGGGTACGTGCAGACAATGTGAGGATTTATTCATAGGTGGAAGGCTGACCGCTCCCACTGTAGCAGATGTCCATTGAGCCTTTCAAGTGTATCGGCCTGTGTCTCGTAGTGAGGGACCCAGACGCCTTTTCTCTCCTGGGTTTTGGCATCTCGTCAGGTTCGGCTTGGTCACGTGGGGAGGGACCGTGAAAGAGGCAGAATTCTGCACAATTAATATTGTTTTTTCTACTGCGCGTCTGGTTTAATTTGCCGGCGTGCCTTTATCGTTGAGGCGCGGAGTGCGAGGTTGCAACATCGTGCCTTTGATGATTTGTTCTTGGATGTGGGTTTGCAACATTGCGACCTTGGCTGGTTGCTCCACCGGGTTCTTTCTGCAGGATCAGCAACCTGACTCTTGCTTTGTTAATGTCCACGGAAGCTCTTGTTTGAGGCCTACTCGGGCCTGGTGCTTAAGTAGTCTGTTTGGTACATAGGTGCTTTTAGGTTATAATAGCATATACTTCCATGACCAGTATCGTGTTTCCATTATACCTCTCATGGTGGTAACGGGTTTCAAGAGAAGCGTGAGCAAGCGTTATAGACGAGTTCATGACGCGTCTTGCGTTTCTGCATTCTGAAAGCCTATGTAAAAATAATAAAGATGCACGTCCGTGAATATGCCTGTCGCCTACGTCAGAGCACTGAGTATGTTCTTCGTGTAGATTGGTGTGGAAATGTTCAGTGTGTATATTTGTACAGATGTGCTTCCCGTTGTCTAGGTCGTCATGGCATCTCTAACGACGTGTGGATTTTAGTCTAGCTGATCCGAGCCGCAGGTGTCGGCATGGCCAGTGCGGGCTGCTGGGCAGGCAGATGGACACATCCGTATGTTCCTGTACCAGGGTACCTGGTCGTCTGGTAAATGGACAAACTCTTCTTGCGGCGGGTGTCTGGGCCGTGACCCTCTAGGCCAAGCGCGAGAGGTGAAGGACGGGAGCCTGGTCTTCCATTCTCCCACTTCAGTCCCCCCTCTGGTCGACTTGTCGACCACAAACATATCCTTCTCGTTATCTCCTCTTACCCTCCATATCTTAGTTATCCCTCCGAGATGTCCATAATGGTTTACATGATCTTCAAATGACCAATACATATATTCACATGTTCCTCCAGGAGTACAGTATACCCATCTTCCTATGTAGCTCCTGGGGTTCCTTGGGTTCTCGATCTTCACTGATGGTGGGTCTAGATGATTGGTAATGATTTGGGTGCGCAACTTCTCCCTTTCTTCTTATTATCACACCTGTATGCTGGCCGTCATCTGCCGGCATTAAGGGGTGCATTCCCACCATTTCCAGCAACTCGTCAGTCGTGCGTGCCTTCCGGGCCTTCCAAAATCTAATTATGATCAGAGTAGCTCCAGCCAAAATAGTACACCCCACTATTATTTTCAGTCCATCTGACAGCCAAGATGGCATCCATGACCATAATAGTGAAAACCAGCTCTTATCCTTGTCTACACCGTTACTTTCATCCATCATTTTGGAGTGCATCTGGGCCAATTGTGAAACTGCTTCTGTCAGTGTACCATTGTCAGCATCGTTGGCAGGTATGAACGTGCAGCAAGATTGTCCTATCTTTGCACAAACTCCTCCTTCCATTGCTGTGAGAAGGTCCAATACATATCTGTTCTGGAGTGCTACCATCCTTACAGCTCGCAGCTCTTCTTTAATTGCGTTGAACCCATTTACTGTTGAATTGATGGTCATCATTAGTTCCCATCTGGTTATTTGGAGCCATTTTGCGTTTGCGTATGCCTGCAGTCCCGGATGTATTATTGAGGAGAAAAACATTGCTGCTCTCCTGAATAGTCTGTGTTCTGGCGGTATTGATGTTAGTTCCGTTTCCGACCTTCCCCACAGGTAATTTCCTGTCAGTGGCTCTCCTTGTCTTTTTCTCCTATTTAGGACAGTATCATTGCTGTTGGTCCTGTTCTATTGCTCCTTCTGAAGTGGTGCAGATCTCTTTCTTCTCCTATCCCCTTCATCCATTTTAGGAAATTTCGCCACATCGACATTCTTCTTAGGTACCACTAGTGATGGTACATTGACGTGTACCATTGTGCACACACCATTCCACAGGGGAGGCAGTGTATGATATGCCTTTTCTCCGCAGGCCCAATAATGGTCCATTATTACTGCTGTTCCCGCTCCCCCCTCAGGTAACTCCACCACGCTTGCACAATTGGTGTTATATCCTACGTCCACCTCTCCTTTATGCTGGTAGCATACTTTGGGCACAGTCAATGGTAGTATAGTTATTGGGTCTTCATCTTCTTCTACCCACGTGAGCATTGGTACATACTTGATCCACGTCGTCCAACATCGATGATTGTGTGTCTCGATGGTTGAGATAGTTTCTTTTGTTATCATGTTGCTGCCAATCACTCCTATCTCCCAGCTGCTGCCCAGATACACCTTTCCTGTTATCGTCAGTAGCGGCCTCTCCCAGCATCCTTGTTTACCTGGAACTTCAGTGGCGTACCAATCACATGGTAGATACTGCAGTGTTACCTTCTTTGTTTCTCCTTTTGCAGGGCCACTTGTTATGTATCTGAATGCTTCAGCATGTAAACTGGTCTTGTGATAACTCAGATAGGTCTTGAGGAAGTTGTTTTCATATGGGTATGAGTCTCGTGTTTTCCATGTCATGTGCACTACTGTTCCTTGAAATCTTCCTTTCGTCTGGAACAGGGCCAAATATATTATGCACTGTGCTGTCTTTTCATCTATTTCTGTGGCAACAAATGTTCGTGAAGCGCTCATGGCGTATGGTATTAATGAGCAAACGTAACAGCTATCCTCAGTTGTCTGCTTACCAATGCGGGTCATGTGCTGGTACCACATGTTGTTTGCGACGTGTGCTGAATCTTGTACATAATTATCAATGCCTTTATTGTCTGAGTATGTGCTGCGTTTAACTCTATTTTGCTTGGGTGCAAAGTTACTATTACCACCTGACGTAACACCTGTTGCAGCAGGGAACGGGGGTATATTAGGTTTGGGTGCAGCAATAAAATCGATAGCATAGCTGTACTGCCAGACAGAGGCAGCCAAGAACCCGGTGATCATAAAAATCCCTATTATTTTTATTACATATGCTAATCTCACCGGCATTTTGCTCTTACCTTGCTGCAGTCCTGGCAGCGTATTCTTGTGACGTTAAAGTTGCCCGCCTAAAAATTCTCAAAAGTGCTCGTTATTAAATGTTAGTTTTGTTTCCTTTAAGCTCTCCCTATCAAGTAGTCATTCAGTGCCCAGGCGAAGAGCTGCTCCCACGCTACTCTAAGTGATCGGTCCCTTAGGACCGGCAAGTATGGGCGGAGGTGGGGCATGTAATATTCTATGGCCAGGAGGAAGGCTGTGTAGTAGACACGTACCCTTCTCCTTTTTAGGTATGTTGGCCTTTTTATTTCGTATACAAATTGATGTGACAATTCTTCTGGGTAGTTATCGTCTGGCAGCACCATCTACGCCTGTACACTGAACTTGTTAATTAGCTTTTTCTTAACAATACAATATTACGCAGTTCCTGTATGTGCGAGAGAAAAAAGAGAACATTCACGTGTTTACATGTGTATTGGTGCAAGCAATGTCCTCCAGTTTTAATTACAACTGTACTTAGCAGTCAATGGGGGGGGGGATCTGCGCTCAGATGGCGGAAGTATTTTTACTCTTTGAGCGTGTGACCATGGGGTGGGCAGTATGGAGATCACCCCTTTCTTCGTCAGTTATCGTCTCCGAGGGAACAATTGGGTCGTTGTCTGTGGTGGAACTTTCTTCCGCTGTCGGGGATGTTGTTGCTGTTCTTCCAATGGACCTGTCGTTGGCGCTGGGGCGGGTCTGCAGTTTGTAGATCTTTACGTCATGTAGGTGGTTCCAGGCACGCTTGTCCTTTAGTTTTACTGCTCTTGTTGATACGTCCTCTACCAGATGGGGGCCAGTGAACCTCTTCTCGTTCCACTTTCTATTGAAATTGCGAAGTAGCACGTGGTCACCTTTGGCAAGTTTGCACAAGTTCTCCTTTCCCAATTCTGTACTTGCGCCTTTTTCTTGATTGCTGGTAGACCCGCCCCGTGTGCGCTCGAGCTGTTGAGACACAAACACGACACTAGTAATCAAAGAAGACACATATTGATACATTTCATCACCTAACACACTCGCTGAACTTTCGTGGTCGGTGAATGCCCTTGACGTTGGGGTTAGGGGAAGGCGCATTTGACGTCCAGTAACCACTTCGTGAGGGGTGAGGTGGTGGTCGGACCCTGGCCTATTTCTAAGTTCAAATAAAGCTAACGGAAGGCAATACAACCAACTTTTCTTTGTTGTTTGTTGTATTTTAGCAATTGCCTCCTTCAATAAGCCATTCAGGCGTTCACATACACCATTAGCCTGTGGGTGGTATGCACATGCAAATTTGTGTTTAATGTTCAGCAGGGATGTGATATGCTGGAACATTTCGTTTGCGAAATGTGGGCCGTTATCTGATCTTAACACCTCGCACACTCCCCACCTGGGGAAAACCTCCCTTACTATGAATTTGGCTGCTCTAAACGCATCAGGGTGTGAACAGGGCCCTGCTTCAATCCACCGGGAAAATGGGCATACTACTACAATCATATACCTATTACCTTGACATATGTTGATCATATCAACATAGTCAATGTGAAGGTGCCGAAAAGGTCCTTCTGGCCGGGGTATGGTACCTCTTATCACCTTTAGAGTATGACCGGCCGTAAACTGTTGACATGTGAGGCAATTGCTGATAAAATTTGACACATGAGAGTTTAACTCAGGACAAAACCAATCTTCTCTAATTCGTGCTGCTATTATTTCCTTGCCTGTATGGGCAGGGTGATGTAATTGGCTCAGGGCGGTGTTTAACAGTGCCAACGGTATTACAACTTTCCCAGTGCCACCCTGGCGCCATAGTGCGTCGGTTGGGGACATTGTACATCCTCTTTTTACCCATACTTCTTTTTCGGCCATTGGTGCAGCCGCTTGTAGTTCCATAATCTGTGTGGCTGGGAGATGGGTGTACCCTTCTCTTATTAACATCTCCCTTGCTATTCCCCTCCCTCTCCCTCTCTGTGAGTCTGTGGGGTTCCATATCTCACCAAAGTATGCAGCATATTTCGCATGTGCATCTGCTGCTGCATTCCCTTTTGATACGTAGTCTTCTCCATTGGTGTGTGCGGTGCATTTGACTAGGGCTAGTTCTCGGGGGTCGTTTATTACTTCAATTAGTTCAGCCAACAAGAGGGCATGTTGTACTGGAGTGCCATCAGCTCTCCTAAACCCTCTTCTTCTCCATTTTGATAACCCTGAGTGGACAGTGGATGTAACATATGCACTGTCGGAATATATGGTTACTCTTTTATTAAAACTTTCCTTTAATGCCAATATTAGTGCAACCAGTTCCGCGGCTTGAGCAGAGTAATGCTGTGGTAATTGTACACACTTCATAGCCACACACACCGGTGCCTCCATCATTTTTACTACTGCTGCCCCAGTCCTTCGTATCCCATCTCCTTGATCAATAGTTGATGACCCATCAATAAACAAAAGCTCACCTCCCTCTAGTGCGTTTTCTTCAACTTTTCTAGTACATGAGTACATTTTAGTTATTTGGGTGCAGTCGTGGGCGTAATCTCCCTCTTCAATTACTTCTGCTAGGAACCTTGCAGGGTTGACCGTGCTACATCTAACAATTGCTAGTTCAGCTTTAGACAAAATAATCTCATAACCTGATGCCCTCTGTGTCGTTAGTGTGGACTTAGGTTTATTCAATATCGCAAATAGTGCATGTTCCACAAACAGTGTAGTTGGACACCCCATAGTTATTGCTGATGCTTTTTCCACTGCAAAGGCAGCTGCAGCAAGACCTTGTTCACAAGGGAAGTGGCCTAACATCACAGGGTCTAAGTGTCCGCTGTAAAATGCTACTGGTTTATATCCCATGCTCGTTTTTTGTGCCAATACTGCCTTCATCACTGCTGAGTCGCAATGTGAAAATATAAAAAAGCGTTGCTCATAGTCTGGGGATGCCAGTACTGGAGCAGTTGATATCGCGTCTTTCAATTCGTCAAATGCCTCCCTCATTTCCATAGTCCATCCCAACTTTTTCTCCCCTTTATTTGCTTCCTTCAAACCCTCAAGCAGGGGTCCTATGTATGAGCTGTAATCAAATACCCATGCTCTACAGTAGTTGCACAGCCCCAGAAATTGCTGCAGTTCTCTCACAGTCTGTGGCACGGGAGTGCTTGAGATGGCCTGTGCTCTTTGTGGTGCAATCCTTCTTCCATGTTGGGATATCAGTTGGCCAATGTAAAGTACCTGTTCCTGACAGTATTGTATCTTTTCCATGTCTACCTTGTACCCCTTTTCAGCCAATATTGTCAACATTTTTAAGGAGTCCTCTCTACATTTACTTTCGTTTGTACTGCAAATTATAATGTCATCCACATACTGTAACACTGTGCTTTCCACCTCAACGTTACCCAAATCCATCTGTATTACTCTATTGAAAATTGAGGGTGATTCACAATACCCCTGTGGTAACCTGGTATGTTTCCACTTTGTATTTCGGTAAGTGAAGCTTGTCAAATCTTGCGAGTCTGGGTGTAATGGTATTGAGAAAAAAGCATTTTTAAGGTCAATCACTGTAAATCGTGATGCTTCTGCTGGAATGCCACACAATATTGTGGCCGGGTTTGCTGTTACTGGATACTCTGCTTCTACTATGTTGTTCAAGGGTCTGAGGTCCTGTATGAAGCGCCAAGACCCCCCTTCAGCCTTGCGCACCGGGTACACAGCTGTGTTACATGGTGATTCTGAGGGGACCAATATGCCATTGTTTATAAGGGCCGTTATGGTTTCATATATGCCTTCATCTGCCTCTTTTGACAATGGGTACTGTTTCACTCTTGGTAGTATGGCACCTTTTTTCAATTTTATCCTTACACCCCCTATGCTTTTTATGCATCCCACGTCATAAGGGCTAATAGTCCATAATGATTTGGGCACCTTTGACATATCCTCCTTAAAAAATGGGACTGGGGTGCCTGCGGGTGCCTCAAGTGCCATTGCAATTTTCTGTGCTACTTGTTTGTGGGCCACTCTTAGCCATATTTCTACACTCATCATGAACACCATTTCATCTTCTTCCTTTTCTTCTGAGAATAGCTCTTCATCTGACACCTGGGTCAGCCTACATCCTTCTGCTAGTGCTATCACCGCCCTCCATGCTCTCCCTTCTTTATCTTGGGCGTGCACAGCAACATAATCAGCTGTTGCAATAATGCTCTCAATGTCCATTACAAACACCTTCCCTTCCAGTTCGTTAACTGGTGTTTCTGGTCGGAACAGATAGGCTGCTGGCCTCCTCCATATTTTCCCTTCTATCCCTGGCATCCATGCAAATGCCATGTCTGTGCCATACTGGAATAGTTCGCCATCTACTGGCTCCGCCCTAATCGCTGTCTGTCCACAGTATGCTTGCAAAATCTGTCGTGCTGCGAGCATGTTAATCCCTGGAGTAGAGCAAATTATGCCATCCTCTGTAAAGGAGATCGTCATATTCAACCTGTTCATTATGTCTCTCCCCAGTATATTTACTGGTGAGGCACTATAATACAAAAGTGGGACTGACAGATCATAATCTCCAATAGATAATGGAACGTTATCAGTAAATGGAACCAACCCCTTAGCCCCAGAAAATCCTTGGGTGTTCATGGCTTCGCCTGACATTTTAAATTTACCTTCCCTTATGCAAGACCGGGTTGCCCCGGTGTCAACAAGGAATGATAATTTTTTGTCACCTATCGTTACCTCTATGCGTGGTTCCTCCGCACTATTAGGTGTTACTGACAGGATGGGACACACCAAGGCCGTCTGTGGGCTGGCCTATTGGGGGTACAATGATTGGCCATTCCCTGTGTAAGGGTTGTGTCCCAACACCGTCACCCTACCCAATTGCGTTTGTTGAGTTTGGGGTGGTGGTTGTATTAACGCTACTTGTTGTTGTGGCGGTGGCAGTTGCTGTGTTATTTGTTGTTGTGGCAGTGAATAAGTTTGTGGCTGTTGTGTTGTTTGTTGTTGTGGGTCACTCCCTTGTTGTGACATCTGCTGTTGTTGTATGCCCTGCTGTTCTTGTGAGGTCCTAGGTTGTGCTTGTTCATTCCATGCTGGTGTTCCTGGCCTGACCCTACATGTACGTGACATGTGTCCTAATAGTCCGCAGCTCCAACACACGGGTGGTTCCCTGCTTTGCCATGGGAAGCTCCCTGTGTTGTCCTGGTATACGGGTTGCCCTGTGGGGTAGTAATTTCTAAGTCCCCCAGCCTGTTGTTGGGTATTATATCCGTATCCTCTCCCCCTCATAAACCCTCCTCTCCCTCTGTTATAACTATAATACCCAGTTCCTTGCATTGGGTACCCTCCTCCCATGTTTGGTGCGTGTAATTGCAGAGGCGGCACTTGCTGTATTACACCTTGTGGAGGCGCTATTTGAGCGGGATCTTGTGCAGCCACTACTTGCGTTGGGCTTTGGGCCACTGGTGTGGGCGTAGTTATTAGTGCCCCTTCCATTGTGTATTTAGTAAGTTTTTTCTGTACTAGTTTGGCCTCTTCTGTTTTCCTGTCCTCTTCCTTTTGTTTCATTTTTCCTTGCCATGTCCTGCAGTGATGTACTATAGTCAGTTGTATTTCTGGCCATGGTTTTGCTTCCATCCCCACTACTTTCTTTAGTTGTTTCTGAACTCCTTCTGGGAGCCCTTGTACTAGTATATGATAAAATATGGCTGGTGTTTTGTCCCATTGTTCTCTAGTTTCCATGCGCCACTTCTCTTGAATATCCTGGATATAATCAACAGGATCCTCATTTTCACCCATCTTACGGGAAGTAATGGCTCCTATGTCTGATGTGTCTGGGTACTGCACTCTCAGTGCCTGCCATAGCGCATGTCTGCAGTTTGCAAATGGTGCCCCATCATGCGATGTGTTCGTTATTGTTACCCCATGGAATCCCGCTCTTTTCCAAATGTCATCCGCTCTATCCCCTAATATTGATATTAACAGGCGCTTCACATCTCCTACTGCTAGTTTCTGTCCTGCGGTGTGTTTTTCCATTTCATATATCCACTTACCCGCACCTCCACTTAGTGATGGGAGCCTACATTTTATATTTTCTTTATCCGTATGTTTCCAAGGTACATACTGTGGTCTAACCCCTCCTCTCTCCAACAGTGGCATTAAATTCTGTCTTGTGTCACCCTTTACGCTCCATAATATTGAGTCTTCACACCCCTCCTCTTCCCCCGTTTCCTTTACTACTTCAAATTCTTCCTTACTACCTCTGCTCCTACCTCCCTCTTCTTCCTTTCCCCTTTTTTCGTCATTTCCTGTGTTTAATACGGGTATGTTTATTTGTCTGTCTTGGCTGCGACTAGGGAGGTCCCTAAGCCGACATGCATAAGGTGTAAGTTTGTTCATGAAGGGCGCGAGCTTTATTCTGTGCAGTGAGCGTGCGGTGGTTGAACATGTAGGGTGTGATGTGGGAGGGCGTGATGGGGATGTGGGTGGCGTGGTTTCATGGGTTTGTGTTTCCCCTATTCTTTTCACTCCCTCCTTACTTCTCTCCAGCTCCTCCCATCTTCTACTCATCCAGGGCGAATCTATGTTTGTTCTAGTGAGGTATAGCTTATCTAAGCTTTCCCTTTCACTCTTTCTTCCATCCTTCTCCACTCCTTCTTCCTCCTCACTGCAAAAGTCATTCATAAATGGCACCCCCCACTCTGCCTTTTTTCCTTTTATTGTTACTGTTTTTAAGTCTATTAAGTCTCTTTCTCCCCTTTCGTTGTTATCAACTGTTCCCCCTAGTGCTGATGTTGTTGCTACCTCTCTACTTTTATATACATCTCCCCATCTTTCACTCTCCCTACTCCTCCCTTCTCTTCCCCCTTCACTTCTCTCCTCCATTTCCCTACTATTTTCCTCCCTTTTTCTTTTCAATTCCTCCATTACTTCGTTGCTCATCTGTTCCAATATTCTTTCATCCTCTTTCTTCCTTTCCCATTTCACCCTTTCTCTTTCTACTATACTCTCTATTACCTTCCCCTCTTCATATTTCTTAGCTGTCTCTGATAGTACCCTCCTCCTCCATATTTCCATTTCCTTTTCCTTTTCTTCTTCTTCCTTCTTCTTCTCTCTCAGTACTACTCTTGATACCCTATCTGCTGCTGCTTTTACCCTTTCAGCTTCTCTCTTTTGCTCCTCATTTCGTTCCATTAATTTTTCCAATTCGTTCTTACCTTCTTTCCTTTTCCTCACTCTCTCTCTTTCCTCCCTCTCAAGTTGTTTGATCAATTCATTCTGTTCATCCCTTAGTTTTGCTAATCTTTCCTCCAAAATCTCTTCCTTCTGCCGTAATAGCTCCTCTCCCCTCATTTCACTCTCTCTGGCACTATCCTCGTTTGTTCTCTTTACCGCCTCCCTTTCTTCTCCAGTTAGTGAGCCTCGTAATTTCAATAATATCTGTGCAGCTACCCACTCATCGTTTCCTATCTCTACAGTCTGCTCTTCTCCAATCCTCTCTTCCCCCAGTGGTATCTTCCTATGAGCCACATATGGTGGAGGGCTGTATGCCGGGTTCGAGTATCCTTCAGCCGCCCTGAACTGTCCTTCTATTTCTCCTAATTCTCTTAAAGGGTACAACCCTCCTCCCTCTTTTTTCACTCCCGGTGTTATGGGTGTCTCATTGTTCGGTTCCTTTTTTATGTCGTTTGATTTATCAATCTTTTCTCCTCCCTGTCCTTCGTTCCCCGTATTTTTTGTGCTTTCGCACCCCTTTTCCCCATCCGTTCCTTCTTTCTTAATCTCCTTTTCTTCCGGTGTTTCCATCATAGTGAACATTCCATTTGGTCCTGGTCGGGACCCCTGGAACATCCTCCATAAGTTAAACACTTCCACATGGTTTGCCAACTTCTTCCCCTTGTACGTATTGTGCAGGTGGTTTAGTAGTGAATGTTGGGCATATGGATCGAAACTACCATTAGGCGGCCATGGTGTTAACATTTTGTTGTCCGTCCCCTGGGTCCACTCTATGCTGTACTTAATTAATTTCTCCCTATGTGGTGGCAGTGTTGTGCATATGTGTTGGAGTGGGGTAGTGAGGGTGTTCCCCCACCCTCCCGACCCTCTCCCGTATGACATAGTGGTACTCCCCTTGTTACCCTTCCCTTTACCAGCAGTTTACAATATACAACCTTGTATTGCTTACCTTGCCCCGCAAGTGTGGGGACTTACGGCAATCCTTTGACAAATTATGCAATAATAATAAATATGATGTTATATTATATTCCTTCCCCTACGGCCCCCTGCGGCCGAAGCGCACGCAGCCCCCCGCGGCTGCGTACCCCTTACGACGATCTTATACAGTCGTCCTATTTCTCCGTTCTCTTCCCCCTTTTACACTTGCCGTGGCCGGCGTTCTCTGTGCGCAGCCACGCCCCTTTCCCCTTCTCCTTTTTCGGTCCACTCGTTTATCGTTTATCTCCGTATCCGCTCCTTTATCATGTTTCTCTTCCCCACCACTCTCAAACCCAAAGTTCCTTGGGCTCGCGATATCCTATTAAATCCCTACTGGTGACGTCACCGATTTCTTCGAGCTACTGGTATATTCTTGTTATGTTCTTTAAGTTCAAAATACACTTGCAATCTACCCCGCTAACCCTACAGCTGTCTTCCTGTCTCTCCTGGAACAAGGTAATCTCATCAATAATATAACCGGACTGCGCACGCTGCGTCGCCTCGCGTGTGATACGCCCCTCAACAGGAGGGCTTAACCAGCCAATTATCTTCCGTTTTGGGCAACTATGTAACTAGCTACCGCCCACAGGGAAACGTCATCTACCTATCGAGTTTCTTGCTCGAACAATAGGGAACCTCATCTACTCATTGATCAATAAATGTCAAATCTTAGGAAACCACACACACCCACCCTCACACGTAGTCGCAATCTAGGCCATCAGTGTCTTACGAGCGGCTGCACGTGATGTTTTCGTGCCCCGCCCCCCTCTTTCGCGCAACTTAGCCGACTGCTCTCGCACTCGTCCGCTACCATTCATTCCATTGGCAACCCTCAGTTAAACCTTCGCCGCACATCTGTACAATACCTCCCTCCTCCCTTATTTACTTCCTCCCCCTCCCTCACAATTTCGCATTGCTTGTTGTGCGTGTCATGCTCACCAAGTTCTCTCGATGCAAGGCCGCTCGACTGCGTGCACCCCTCCAAGCGGCTCGCCACCTCCCCTCGTCTGGACCACGTCTGGACACTCGCCGACCGCGGGCGGGATACTTCTCAACCGGCTCCCGAGGGCCAATATCCGGATTGCGCTGTCCGGTCTTCTCGCAGCTCCGCGATGGTCCTGTAGTCCTCAGAAGGGGGCAACGGCAGAGGGGGCCGCGCCGCCGGGCCTCCTCGCAACGGGAGTGCCTGGAAAAATTAAAAATAAAAGTCGATCTTAAACAGATCTCAGCAGTGCCTCCAACTTGTCGGGGGGGAATTCTGCCGGGGTCGGCCGGGCCGTCCGCAGACCTCCGGGCAGGGAGGCCCCAACTCCTCCCGTATATCCCAGATGAGATAGAGTATGAGACACACGCAAGGAGCAAGGTGACTCTGCTGTTTATTTAGACAAAACGGCAGGGATGGGTCAAGGAGCGTACGCGTTCGTCCTGACACACACACAATCGTGGGGCTCGCAGGCCCTTTTTACTGCATTATGACGCGCTACTTGCGTCACTTCAGAAAGTTAACAAAAAACCTATCGCCACTCTTAATTGGTTGCTCGAGTGGTAGGGTTAGTATAGTACACATATAGAGAATGATATTAGTGGACAAGGTGTAGTCAGGTGGTATATCTGGGTTGTCCCTACAATTAGATACATAAGAATTGTTACATGAAGACTCCTGAGGATTGGCTAATATTACTGACGTCTGAGATAAGAGCCCCATGTTCTGATTGGTGCACTCGTGAGCCTCCCAGCCTGGGACCACCGTTGTTCCCAGCTCTCGGTGCACCTGTGATTGCAACAATGTTTCACTATGGGTACGTGCAGACAATGTGAGGATTTATTCATAGGTGGAAGGCTGACCGCTCCCACTGTAGCAGATGTCCATTGAGCCTTTCAAGTGTATCGGCCTGTGTCTCGTAGTGAGGGACCCAGACGCCTTTTCTCTCCTGGGTTTTGGCATCTCGTCAGGTTCGGCTTGGTCACGTGGGGAGGGACCGTGAAAGAGGCAGAATTCTGCACAATTAATATTGTTTTTTCTACTGCGCGTCTGGTTTAATTTGCCGGCGTGCCTTTATCGTTGAGGCGCGGAGTGCGAGGTTGCAACATCGTGCCTTTGATGATTTGTTCTTGGATGTGGGTTTGCAACATTGCGACCTTGGCTGGTTGCTCCACCGGGTTCTTTCTGCAGGATCAGCAACCTGACTCTTGCTTTGTTAATGTCCACGGAAGCTCTTGATTGAGGCCTACTCGGGCCTGGTGCTTAAGTAGTCTGTTTGGTACATAGGTGCTTTTAGGTTATAATAGCATATATTTCCATGACCAGTATCGTGTTTCCATTATACCTCTCATGGTGGTAACGGGTTTCAAGAGAAGCGTGAGCAAGCGTTATAGACGAGTTCATGACGCGTCTTGCGTTTCTGCATTCTGAAAGCCTATGTAAAAATAATAAAGATGCACGTCCGTGAATATGCCTGTCGCCTACGTCAGAGCACTGAGTATGTTCTTCGTGTAGATTGGTGTGGAAATGTTCAGTGTGTATATTTGTACAGATGTGCTTCCCGTTGTCTAGGTCGTCATGGCATCTCTAACGACGTGTGGATTTTAGTCTAGCTGATCCGAGCCGCAGGTGTCGGCATGGCCAGTGCGGGCTGCTGGGCAGGCAGATGGACACATCCGTATGTTCCTGTACCAGGGTACCTGGTCGTCTGGTAAATGGACAAACTCTTCTCGCGGCGGGTGTCTGGGCCGTGACCCTCTAGGCCAAGCGCGAGAGGTGAAGGACGGGAGCCTGGTCTTCCATTCTCCCACTTCAGGTTGATCTTGAGCTAAATAATAACAGCAACAATCATGCATGTCAAGTTCACGATCACCCTGACTTTTTGTAATACATGTTAGTTCCAAAATACATTTGCAGTGGCATATGTGATCATCCATCCAGCTTTATGTATTTCTTTTCATTTCTTCTTAAGTGCTGCCTTATCAAAAGGCTGAAGAGAGATGTTCAAAAAGAATAAACTAATAATACACTCTGTATAGACAATTATAATGCAGATAAAATACAATTAAAAACAATCAAATGGTAGGAGAAAGCAAAATACAACATAGAGTAGAACTAGCCACCACAAGAAAGCCACAATTATAAGAAAACCTCTCCATATCTGGAAATGCAATTCAGAAGAGATAAGTTTGAAACATTTTCTGAAATTCAAATAAGGCTGAACTGAAACGTAGAATAACTAGCCGAGAACTAATAACAGAGACCCCACCATTATATAATGTTTGCAAATATTCCAATCTCTTTAGTGTAGGTAGAACTGTGACTCTTGCTATAATCAGTTTTTTTTTGGTTAGAAATTCTACCAGGCCAATTGTTTGGAAAGACATACACAATAAATGCGAATTGAATCTTGAAGTTTAAAGATAATCAACGAAGTTGAAATAAAATGGGAGGGATTTATTTTCGAGCACTTTCCACCAATCGAGCAGTTTTGAGTAACACCAATACCCCAAAGATTGAACTACTATTTATGTATCCTTTTTTAAATTAATAATTGAAACATCCTAGTGAATGAACAGAAGGGGCAAGATAATGACAAAAAATCAAATTCTACTTAAGAAATGTTCTGTCATCAAGTCCTTTATATCACCGGTGCCTCCCCCTTCAGTCAGGTCTCCCAGAAGATCCATGTAGATGTTATTTAAGATTGGTGAGCATACCAACACCTGGGAAACACCAACATGCACTGGGATGTTGACAGACCTTGAGGGGCCCACATGTGCCTATTATGACCATCCCTCTAGAAATGAAGAACACCATTTCAAGACCCTTCCCCACATTTCCAATCAATGCTCCATCGACCTGAATCCATTAGGAGCATCTGCAGTCATGACATCTGCCCTACAGATGCGTTGCTTCACCACAGAGACTGACCCCGGAACACAGGCAGAGCAGAAGTCTGATTGATTTAGATGATTTGATTTATTTTATTGTATGTATTGGACATGTGTATGGCGCCTCTACACTGGTGATTCCAGGCCCCACTGCAAGTGTTAATGCACATTCAACATATGTATTAATGATACCAAGGATACATTGCCAATAAACAAACTTTGGGACATGAATGCAGAGCACAGAAGCCTGCTAGAAAAATAAATGGCGCACTCATGCGCGCACACCCACACACCAACGCATGTCTCTATGCATCTGATTACACAAGGCACGCACGGAAAAGGTCAAGACAAATGCATTCATGCACACAAAGATGGCGATGATGAGATGCTCTCTACACCTTTAGAATGCTGTCATTGTTCAAACAACTACAATGAGGATACATTTCTAACAAAACCAATATGAATCTGTTATGGTTGATCCAAAACGTAGCCAGCATTGTCATGGGGTGTGGACAGGGATGGTATCAGTCTGGCTTTTACTCCAGAACAATACAACCCCCAGTCAGCAACACTCCAGCTTTAATCTCTTGTTTGTCAAAACAGAGGGCAGAATTAACACACCATTGTGGTATGAATTGGCGTAAGAAGGTACTTATGCACCTGTCATTTAAATATCCCGATACTTTGATCTAATGCCCTTGTATGTGCCCTGAGCCATAATCATCTTGGGTGTGTGAGGTTTGTATATACCTATGGTATAAAATGTATGCATTTTGGTGTAGCGGCATGCTCCAGCACTGTTTTTTTCCCAGAACCCATACAAAATCACACAAGATCCACTTCTTTGTATGCCATTCCAAGAAGCACCATCCCTAATCCCTTTCACCCACTGAACCATCACTGAGAGACTATCTTAGTCAGCGGGTTCAGTGATGTGTCAATGGTGAGAAGGCACAGCTCCACAAGAATCCAGTGGGAAACACAAAGACATATTTACCTTCTACCTCTCATAGGTGATGCATATGCAATGCAAGATCAATATGTGCACACAAGGAGTATGTGTTCCAAAAAGAATTCACCCTATCTAAAATTGACAAAGCACTCAATATACCCGCTGTATCATTAACTATGGACGTCCATAGTTATCCTGGAACAGAACTACAGCACTGTTTACATTTCCACACTGCTGCTACTATTATTCAACCTGGATTTAGAATTGCTGCTTATCACCATTTCAAGCCCATACAAATAGGAAGAGCTAGAGGAGGATATGAAATCAAGACATTTATATCTGCTGATGACATGTTTCACACAGTTCAATTTCCATGAACATCGATTCCAGCTCGCCTACGTTATGTGGGCACATTCGGCAGTGTTGCTGGTTACAGAGGGAGAGAATCAATGTCCAGTCTGATGCCTATGTCACTCCAGTAAAACACGAGAGAAATGGTCATTGGCATTTGGGCTGGAAACCCTTAGATTATGTAACTTTACATTGTCATTTCAAGCAATACAACAGATAATCTGAACTACAATCTTGGTAAGGAAATACGACTCATGATTTTGCGGTGAAATAGTGATGGTATATCTGTTACCATTACTTTTTACCTCAACACCACATTCCAAGTTCGGGGGGAAATGCTGGAGGTGAATCCTGCACTTGACCTGCTAAAATCTGTGGATTTACTGTGGAGGTGTTACTGCTGATGAAAAATCGAGAAAAATCCCCATGGAGTCCTCAGGATTCTATAAATGGGGATGCACCCGCTTTGCCACCACTCGAAACATTGTGGCAAATCCATAGGATTTATTGTGGTCATTGTAAATGAGTCTGGCTGTAATTCGATGATTAACTAATCCGTTCGAGGATTAACTAATCGTAATGAGAACCATCCAACTGATTGCTAATCTGAGAGTTAATTCTCTTAGGAGACGGCATTACACACATGTCTATATATCGTTTACTTTCTGAACATCTAATTCTGGATGAAGCCATTACAATCTTAATGTTGAGGTTTGTTTGACATCCTAAAATAAATCCACTATTAGCACTAGATAAACTGAAGTTGCCTACCACAAAAGGTGCTTTTTTGGATTATCTCTTCAAGAACAGTCAGATCACCTGTCATAAGTGCAACATTTGATATCAAATCAACCTTAAAAGAGATCTACAACTAGTCTGCAATCAACCAAAATAAGCCTATGTATGAAACTCTCTGGGGAAAACACTCAGAAATATACAGTATAAACCTCAAATTGGAGAATAATGGACAAGGATCAGAATAGGCAAGATAGGGGAGAACTTAATTTCTAGCTTTATTTTTTTAAATAAAACAACATTTCAGATTAAACAACCTGTTTCTTGTCCAAAATCGCGAGTTGGGATAGTTATGGTGAATGGATGGTATTAGAGTTTGGATATTTCTCCATAACGAATCAATCATTGGAAAGGTAAATATATTCCATAAACAAATGCCATTATATAATTCCATGCTACTGAAATTGCATGTACAATCTAGCACAGTTTTGGGATGCCATTGACCCTCACACAATCTCAGAGGTCCAACAAATTCCACCCATGGTGTCTTGTCTGCACACGGTTAAATATAGGCATAAGGACCGGTTAAATATAGGCATAAGGACTGCTACATATCGTAGTCAGCAATCGGTTCTCTGACATTGGCAATGTCAACAGAGAGTCAGGTTCTGCCCAGAAGATGTTTTAATTGGTGGGTAATGCACACACGTAATGAAACATGGCATTGATGTTGCATAAGGTTCTGCTTAGGTCAGAGCCTGTTTCCTGGCTATTGTTGGCAGCCAAGGTCTGTTTTGATACAGTAATTCTATAATGCATTCGTTGCTCACGGTATAATACATACAGTTTATTGTGTTCACTATAGTACAACATGTGTAATGTCTTCACCTTTTGTTTACGAATATATTGATCACATGCAACACGTTTTAAATACATATTGATAAACTTGACGGTCATGATGGTCCAGAGATTACACAGTGTATTAAGCACGTATTTCAAAGATCTGTTGCCATATGCCAGATTAAATCTCCCAGTCCTTTTAAAGTGCACTTATACTTTGATCAAATTAAATAGTTAAACTTTAGTAACAACTACTGTTAAAAATGGCAAATACTGTTCAACATGACAACAAGCCTTCACTAAAAACACTACATAGAAACATCATACTGTTACTGGCCAAGCGCTTGGTTCCTCCAGACTAGATGTGTGGAAACTCAGCAGTCCACCACAATGAAGAGCAGAATGTGTTAGTCAAGAAATGTAAACAGATCAGAATTTTAAATCTAAAATCAGATCTTAAAAATAGA
The DNA here is from genome assembly GCF_040938575.1 of Ambystoma mexicanum. Taxonomy (NCBI): domain Eukaryota; kingdom Metazoa; phylum Chordata; class Amphibia; order Caudata; family Ambystomatidae; genus Ambystoma; species Ambystoma mexicanum. The sequence goes on from NC_090930.1 coordinate 256,569,685, forward strand.
GGGGCTGATTCATGGAATTTGTGCGCCAAAAAAACGGGATATGTGCACCATTCTGCTTGCAAATCCCCATTTGTTAAACAGGGACTTGCGGGCAGAATGGCGCACAAATCCCTGTTTTTCGGGCCACAAATTCCATGAATCAGCCCCAGAGTGTTTCAGTGCATGGAAACTCAAACATTCACAAATAATCACACATTGCTATATGATGTGGGGAACTGGGAAGGGAAGTGTCAAGTGCCAAATTTCAAGACTGGGCTTAAATCCCAGCTTCCCCTCCTAACCAAAATGGTCACTCCTGGGAAGTTCACCTAATATCAGAATGCCCAAAATGTCAAAATTCCAGATTTACATCAATATAAATGGTTGGCTCTCTTTCAATATCAGTATATGTTCAGGTACATTTGCACCTTCCTGGTCACTACTACTCTGCCTCCTCTTTCTGTACTATGGCACATATGCCTTCCAATGCTACTCCTTTGTCCACGCTTGCACGCTTTTACATTCTGTGAGTCTGATAAACTCAATTATGCATCTATGTTTGTCTTCGTACATGCACTGATTTGTGATCTGCATCTGCACAACGCCCAACAACCTTCTTTCTGGCTGTTCTTGATTATGTGTGTCCTTTACCTCTGCTAAAACAAAAGTACCATCATTTTGGACAGCTATGTTTTTCCTAGAAATACCACTTGTTTAATATGTTGATTACAGCATGAATACATGGGGTAAAGGAAGATCACGATTTTATTTTTATTTTTTATTTTGTTATCGTTCAACATGAACCTTTAACAAGAATACATAGTACAAACATAACGCACAATAATAAGCAATTAAAATTATTCCAAGCAAATAGCCTAGAAAAATCACACAATTATTAACATAGCACAACATGCAATAAGTATTTATTACAGGTTAGTACATAATGCAACCTCCTAGGATATTTACAATTCTTTTTTTTTATTGCATTATATTAAATTTCACACTCACATTTTCACCTTCGAATATCAATTTCCACAACGTTGAAGCTTCCAAATTAATAAAATCCTTTAAAAATGCTCACAAGAACAATAGTCTTAGTCCCTTTAAATTTTCATATTCTAATCTCAAATGCTGCAGGGTTGCAATGAAATTATCTTTGCAATGATTCTGCAGGTCCATTCTCCTCTAGATCTGCCTCCTAAAATGTTATATGTTTCGAACATGTTTAATCTTAATCTTAAAAAAATCCATCTCCAATCGGCATTCCGGAATATCACCATATACTTTAATAATTTGTTTACAGGTTTCCCTTCTAAATTAATGTAATAGTGAAATATATATGTTTTACCCTTCTCTATTGTAATAATCCAATGAGCCCTGAGGCTTTTTTCACCAGCTCTGGAGAGTCCTCTAGACTGAATTTGAATAATCATAGCTCTGTCAACAATTGAATACATGCGTTTTCCCATTCTAATAGACCATGTTCCTTTTTGTTAGTCAAAATTTACAATAGGTTGTAAAACAATGATTGGTTCTTAGCAGGTAAAATGATCTGATAATATGATAAAATCTTCTATCTCACCTTAGACCCCATAGATAAAAGCCCAAGCTCAAAACGAATTAACGCAATGGAAGTAGCTAGAGGGAAGCCTAACTTGTTTTTAAAAAAGGCCCTCTATGTTATCCTATTTAACATCAGTCCATTTCAGTAGAGTATCAGCCCCATACGTAATGATTGGTTGCACCTCTGATTTATAAAACTTTAATAACGATAGTCCGGAAAATTGTCCAAATTGGCGATCCATTCATTTTGCTTGCACTGTCAAAATCTTAATTTTTGTACCATTGGTAATGAATTAATGGTTTATCTATCTCAAATATACCTAATCACAAATAAACAAATTCCTTCACTATTTCCAAAAAGTCCTTCTGCAGTACCCATGTTTACTTTTTCGTGATCTTTGAAATCATCACCTTGGAATCTTTCTACATTAATCACCAGGTTTTGGCATTTGGGTACTGTGAGCTCCTGTTTTTATTGAACTCATTATCATGGCAATTTATCAAAAAATGTGTTGTGATTAGACAAAGGGAGGTGCAACCAGGGAATGCAATCTTAATTATTTTTATTTCAGGTGGCCCAAAGTTGATTGTAACCCAGGTCCATAAATTACCTAATATGGTTCCGGTACTGAATGGAACAGATGGTGGATAACAAGCCTAAAAGCTAGAATAAGAGAGGTCTATATAAACATCATGCATGCCTTTAGGGTAGTCTGATGACTAGACTGCTGGTGTGGAAATAATCTCACAGTAGCTGTTACAGGGACATTTGATGTTCATTATGGGTCATCCCATCCCTCTTCGTGAGCCTGTCCTCAGAAATAGGAATGTACAGCACAGTACAGGGAGGAACATGTATGAGGTACAATCACATATATTTGCAAAGGCATACTGTGTGCTTGTATAGCATGAACAGTGACACTGTGCACAGAGTTTAACTCTTTGAAGCAACGCCTATCACATGCTCACTCCTGGCAGGCAAGAAATTGATCCCAGTGTGATTTTGTGGGCGGTGCATATATTGTATTTTTAGTATGTTTCTCTCATTGGTGTATTAGTCTTAATCTGACCCTATTGACATGTGTGCACACTTGCCTTCCATGTTAGCAATTCCACATCTTGATCTTTTCAAAATATACGGTGGAGCAGGCGCGCTCCAGTGATGGCGATAGGGCTCATGTAACAGAACCGCAATGTAGGTTTAATTTCTTCCTTGTTGATTACACGTTGACACCCTGGGGCCGATTCATGGAACAAACGTGCGCCGAAAATCTACGCGCAAGCAGGCGCAAGGAGGCGCAAGCAGGCGCAAGCGGAAAAAAAGAGGCGCACGCGCACGCGTGCGATTCATGGAAGTCCCTGCGCGTATCTTCCTCGGGATGTGCGCCAAACCCGTGCATGGCGCACACGTCACTGCAACATCGCGAAAGGCGTGCGCGACGCGCACAGTGAAAGCGCACAACCGCAGCGCACACACCAGAAAGTGGGCGGGACATGGGGCGTAACGCGCGGAATGGGGAACAACACGCGAAAATAAGGGCGTAACTGGGGATGTACTGCAGGGAAGCAGACCGGACGCCCACACGCACTCGAACCACACGTATTCATGGAATCGAATAGGGCAAAGCCACGCACAGCCAAAGACACGCACAAGCTGAAACACGGCCGCCACACGAAGGCAGGCGGTAGAGTCCCAGCGCATCAAAAAAGTGGCGCGCGGGAAGTTAAATACGCGATTGAGCGGGTACGTGGATTTCAGGGGTGCGCGAGAAATTCTACACACGATTGGCCTGGGTACGTGTATTACAGGGGTGCGCGAGAAAATCTACATGCGATTGGCCTGGGTACGTGGATTTCAGGGGTGCGCGAGAAATTCTACACGCGATTGGCCTGGGTACGTGGATTTCAGGGGTGCGCGAGAAATTCTACACGCGATTGGGCTGGGTACGTGGATTTCAGGGGTGCGTGAGAAATTCTACACGCGATTGGCCAGGGTACGTGGATTTCAGGGGTGCGCGAGAAATTCTACACGTGATTGGGCTGGGTACGTGGATTTCAGGGGTGTGCGAGAAATTCTACACGCGATTGGGCTGGGTACGTGGATTTCAGGGGTGCGCGAGAAATTCTACACGCGATTGTCCTGGGTACGTGGATTTCAGGGGTGCGCGAGAAAATCTACATGCGATTGGCCTGGGTACGTGGATTTCAGGGGTGCGCGAGAAATGCTACACGCGATTGGCCTGGGTACGTGTATTACAGGGGTGCGCGAGAAAATCTACACGCGATTGGCCTGGGTACGTGGATTTCAGGGGTGCGCGAGAAATGCTACACGCGATTGGCCTGGGTACGTGTATTACAGGGGTGCGCGAGAAAATCTACACGCGATTGGCCTGGGTACGTGGATTTCAGGGGTGCGCGAGAAAATCTACACGCGATTGGGCCTGTGCGAGTGGGGCAGTGTATTACGTGGGTGTGCGGGAAGTTGAAGAGGTGAATTGCCAGTGTGGGTCCTCCCAGGTCTCCCCTCTACCCCCTCCACGACCTCTGCAGGCAGCCCACACCACAGGGGACTACCCTGCACCCCTGGTCATGTCCCGCAGGCAGCCCATCCACCATGGGCATGCCCCCCAGCCAAGCCACAGGTCCCCTTGCACCCCCACCCCCCAGCACCGTGGGGCACCTGCCAGCAGGCCCCCAACCATGTCCCACTCATGTCCCCTTGCCCCCCCCAGTCACCAGGGGCAGCCTCCACCAGGCCCCCACCCATGTCTCCCACCACCCCCACCCCTCCAGTCACCAGGGGCAGCCTCCACCAGGCCCCCACTCATGTCCCCCTGCGCCCCCACCCCCCAGCACTGTGGGGCACCTGCCAGCAGGCCCCCAACCATGTCCCCTTGCACCCCCACCCCCCAGCAGGCCCCCACCCATGTCTCCCACCACCCCCACCACCCAGTCACCAGGGGCAGCCTCCACCAGGCCCCCACCCATGTCTCACACCACCCCCACCCCCCAGTCACCAGGGGCAGCCTCCACAAGGCCCCCACCCATGTCTCACACCACCCCACCCCTCCAGTCACCAGGGGCAGCCTCCACAAGGCCCCCACCCATGTCTCCCACCACCCCCACCCCTCCAGTCACCAGGGGCAGCCTCCACAAGGCCCCCACTCATGTCCCCTTGCACCCCCACCCCCCAGCACTGTGGGGCACCTGCCAGCAGGCCCCCAACCATGTCCCACTCATGTCCCCTTGCACCCCCACCCCCCAGCACTGTGGGGCACCTGCCACCAGGCCCCCAACCATGTCCCACTCATGTCCCCTTGCACCCCCACCCCCCAGCAGGCCCCCAACCATGTCTCCCACCACCCCCACCCCTCCAGTCACCAGGGGCAGCCTCCACCAGGCCCCCACCCATGTCTCCCACCACCCCCACCCCTCCAGTCACCAGGGGCAGCCTCCACAAGGCCCCCACCCATGTCTCCCACCACCCCCACCACCCAGTCACCAGGGGCAGCCTCCACAAGGCCCCCACCCATGTCTCACACCACCCCCACCCCTCCAGTCACCAGGGGCAGCCTCCACCAGGCCCCCACCCATGTCTCCCACCACCCCCACCCCTCCAGTCACCAGGGGCAGCCTCCACCAGGCCCCCACCCATGTCTCCCACCACCCCCACCCCTCCAGTCACCAGGGGCAGCCTCCACAAGGCCCCCACCCATGTCTCCCACCACCCCCACCAGCCAATCACCGGGGGCAGCCTCCACAAGGCCCCCACCCATGTCTCACACCACCCCCACCCCTCCAGTCACCATGGGCAGCCTCCACCAGGCCCCCACCCATGTCTCCCACCACCCCCACCCCTCCAGTCACCAGAGGCAGCCTCCACCAGGGCCCCACCCATGTCTCCCACCACCCCCACCCCTCCAGTCACCAGGGGCAGCCTCCACCAGGCCCCCACCCATGTCTCCCACCACCCCCACCCCTCCAGTCACCAGGGGCAGCCTCCACAAGGCCCCCACCCATGTCTCCCACCACCCCCACCAGCCAATCACCGGGGGCAGCCTCCACAAGGCCCCCACCCATGTCTCACACCACCCCCACCCCTCCAGTCACCAGGGGCAGCCTCCACCAGGCCCCCACCCATGTCTCCCACCACCCCCACCCCTCCAGTCACCAGAGGCAGCCTCCACCAGGGCCCCACCCATGTCTCCCACCACCCCCACCCCTCCAGTCACCAGGGGCAGCCTCCACCAGGCCCCCACCCATGTCTCCCACCACCCCCACCCCTCCAGTCACCAGGGACAGCCTCCACAAGGCCCCCACTCATGTCCCCTTGCACCCCCAACCCCCAGCACTGTGGGGCACCTGCCAGCAGGCCCCCAACCATGTCCCACTCATGTCCCCTTGCACCCCCACCCCCCAGCATTGTGGGGCACCTGCCACCAGGCCCCCAACCATGTCCCACTCATGTCCCCTTGCACCCCCACCCCCCAGCAGGCCCCCAACCATGTCTCCCACCACCCCCACCCCTCCAGTCACCAGGGGCAGCCTCCACCAGGCCCCCACCCATGTCTCCCACCACCCCCACCCCTCCAGTCACCAGGGGCAGCCTCCACCAGGCCCCCACCCATGTCTCCCACCACCCCCACCCCTCCAGTCACCAGGGGCAGCCTCCACCAGGGCCCCACCCATGTCTCCCACCACCCCCACCCCTCCAGTCACCAGGGACAGCCTCCACCAGGCCCCCACCCATGTCTCCCACCACCCCCACCCCTCCAGTCACCAGGGGCAGCCTCCACAAGGCCCCCACCCATGTCTCCCACCACCCCCACCAGCCAGTCACCAGGGGCAGCCTCGACAAGGCCCCCACCCATGTCTCACACCACCCCCACCCCTCCAGTCACCAGGGGCAGCCTCCACCAGGCCCCCAACCATGTCTCCCACCACCCCCACCCCTCCAGTCACCAGGGGCAGCCTCCACCAGGCCCCCACCCATGTCTCACACCACCCCCACCCCTCCAGTCACCAGGGGCAGCCTCCACCAGGCCCCCACCCATGTCTCCCACCCCCCCACCCCTCCAGTCACCAGGGGCAGCCTCCACCAGGCCCCCACCCATGTCTCCCACCACCCCCACCCCTCCAGTCACCAGGGGCAGCCTCCACAAGGCCCCCAACCATGTCTCCCACCACCCCCACCCCCAGCAGGCCCCCACTCATGTCCCCCTGCACCCCCACCCCCCAGCACGTGGGGCACCTGCCAGCAGGCCCCCAACCATGTCCCACTCATGTCCCCTTGCACCCCCACCCCCCAGCACTGTGGGGCACCTGCCAGCAGGCCCCCAACCATGTCCCACTCATGTCCCCTTGCACCCCCACCCCCCAGCACTGTGGGGCACCTGCCAGCAGGCCCCCAATCATGTCCCCTTGCACCCCCACCCCCCAGCAGGCCCCCACTCATGTCCCCCTGCCCCCAGGTCCTGACGAAACGCAATCATGGCAGTAATGGGCAGCATACCCAGCACAAACACCCAGTCAAGGATTGCATCCACCCACATAGTAGATGCAATTACATGATACAACCCCAATGGCAAGTATGTAAATGAACACATGTCCCTCACACACACATACACAATGGGTGCAAGTGAATGTCAAAACCCATATCATGACATGCATGAAACCAATGAGAAAATACCACAAATGTAAGTAATAAATATATGTATTAAAGATGAAAATGAAGTAAATAAATAAAACACACAACAATGGGGATGACAAAACAAATGGTCCATGTCCGAGAACAAATAGAAAAAATCAAAAAACAAAGGAATCCAAAAACTAATGTAGTCCAAAGCAAAATAATGGGGGGAAAAATAAGGAAAAACCATTGCCTCATGGTGAACACAAATATAAATCCAACAAATGTTTTCCAAACATCAAACTATGTACAAGAATATCCCAGGGTCCATGAGCCCAACACCATAAATTAAACCTACTACTACTAACTAATAATAAAAATATATACAGAAAAGTGGCCATTGTCCGAGCGGTCCAAAAAAAACTTAAAAAATAAAGGAAACCTAACACTAACTAACTAAAGAACTATATACAATGGCAGCGGGCAAGTCCTGCGGCTCACTCTGTGATGTTGCCGGCCAGGGCATCCTCGAACTCCATGTCGATGTCCCGGAGGCGGGACTCTGTCCTGGCCCCGAGGTCTCGCAGGGACAACCCCGTGTCCACCTCAAACTCCCTGCGAGCTTCCTCGAGGCACTCAGCCCGCCTCAACGCCCGACGCATGGAGAACTCCGCCCTGACCATGGTGAGCCGCTCCTCTTCCGCCCGCTGTCGCTCCGCACCTATCCGCTGGACCAACTGTTTTCACACGGAAGACACTGCCATCCCAGGGTTCTCCTGCCCTCCGGCCGATGCCTGCCCCTCTGATCTTGATGGCCCCGAGCCATGATGCCTCCCACGTCGAGCCTGCTGCTGCCTCCGACGCCACTGCCTCTGCCAGCACGACGGCATCCAGGCTGATGGAATCCACCGATGCCGTCGTGCACGTGCCCTGCCAGATGATGCCGGCACATCCTCCATCTGCAGGGGGACAGTTGCTGGTGTGTCCACCCCTGCTGGACCTTCGACTCCCGACTGTGGCAGGGATGGGGTCCCCACCGAGCTGGCTGCGTTGGTCGGGGCAGGTCCACAGGGGGCCCTGGTGGCATCTGGGCCGGAAGACGGCATGGAGCACGACTGGCGCATAGCCTCCACAGAGGAGGAGACAGTCGCCAGAAGGCCACACACATGTAGGAAAACCCAACCATGGCGGCTCCCAAATGGTTCACGTACGCACGGTGCTCTTCGTGATGATGTGCATGCTCCTCCCGGGAAGCATGCACCTCATCACGAATGCCAGCCGTGCGCAACGCGACACCAATCAGGACCCTCTCCACACGGCCAGGGGTCCCCTCGTCCGCAGGTAGAGGAGTGTCAGATGACATGGACATCTCCCCTACCTGCGGACGGGCCTGGGATGGGGCATCCCTGCTGGTGCATGGTGGTGCAGTCACAGTGTCAGGGACAGTGACATGCACAGGCACCTCCACGGCGACCTGTGCTGCCTCCTGCCCCTGGCCCTGGACTGCACCACTTGCACCAGCGGGGATGCCCCCACCAGGCCCCATGTGTGGCTCAGTAGCGGCCTCCTCCCCCTCTGTGGAAACCACCAACCTGGATGTCTCCACGCCGTCTTCCGCCGGTGCAAGCCCCTGTGGGGGCTCACCCACCCCTTCCGCTGCAGCCGTGGTGGCATCCCCGCCGCTCTGCTCCACAGCGCCTTCTCCGCCCTCTTCTTCACTTGCCACTGTGTAGAGGGAGACATAGAACACAAGCATCAGGGTACTGTACAATGGTCCCCTAGACAGGAAGCAACAGCAGATGAGTGGCACTGTCATACATCACTTCCATCATGTCCCGCCACAACACATGGGTCAGTGCAGGCAAAACACATACAGTAACAGGCATGGCGCATGCCATGGACATTGGCATACATGACCAAGGGACTCATGATTCATACAATGTTGGTTTTAAACTCACATGCATCATGGGTCTTGCCATCACATGCACACACCTCACCGTAGTTCCATCCATCTGGCCTCGTACACCACAGCGCAGTGGATACAAGGATGACTAGGCTGCATCAGTGAATCTGAACATTGTCACAGACATGTGTCATGCATCCATGGCAGTTACAAGTCACAGACACGCAGTTCAGACACACACACATGGGCACCATACGTGTACATGGGACCAGCACCCATCCCTCACCCCCACCCATGTCCAGGAACAGAGACTGCCATGCTTCCATGTGTCCATTCCGCACAGAGCCCCCCATGTTGCAATAGAACACATGCACCAACATGTGGTTCACACATCACTGTACTCACATGCCTGACCATGATGTCCCTGCACACACACATACGTACATGGCCTATGTCACACATACAGGCAGGTATCAGACAACCAGCACACTGCAACATGCCCTGTCTCACACAGTAATGCTTGGCCACTTACGGGCCAACTCCAGATGGGTCTGCCTCCGAAGGATCTGGGCGTTGAGCGCTGGGTCTACGCGTTCCAGGACCCTCATCTCGATGTCACTCAGGCATGCCCGGCCCCCCTCCGCGAGGCGCCGGGCCTTATTGAGGGTCCTGGACCTCAAGTCCTCCCAGCGCTTCTTGATGTGCTTGATGTCGCGGGTTGCCACCCCCTCCGCGTTGATGGCAACCACTACATCGTCCCAGATCCTCTCCCGTCCTTCCTTGTTGGCGCGTGGTCTTCCGAAGAGGGCATCATAATGCCCCAGGACATGCTCCACCAGGACACCAACTTCCTTCTCACTGAAGCTGGTGGCCCTCTGCCTCTCTGGCTGGGGGTCACCACTGGTCTCAGATGGTGCTTGCCCCGACATGGCGACCCCCAAGGCAGGCGTGGGTGGGCAACTGGGTCCTGGGGCTGGGCTGTGGAGCGATGGTATCCCAGTCGGGAGTCTACTGTCCCAGCAGGGGTCGACACAGCAACTGGACCCCTGCAGATGGCTGATGTGCAGGCACCAAATGGCAGGGCACGGTGGCAGCAGGCAGGCAGGCAGGCAGGCAGCAGCAGATGGCACGTGGGAGGCTGCTCGGGGCACTGGGGGGCAGTGATTCGGCCTTCTGGGCAGGAGTGTGGTCTTCCGTGTGTATTCGCGTGGCCAGCTTGATACGGAGTGATTTGGCACGTGAAAAATCTGCACGTCAGCGTGTAATTTGAGGAAAGGCCCGTAGCGCGTAAGCGCGTCTGCACGCATACGCATTTTCATTGGACCAAAGGCCCTCAGCGCGTGAGCGCGTCTGTGACGTGTCGTGCGAGGGTGTATCCCTCATTGCACGTAATGACAGAACACACGTGGATTACAATCAATCGCGTGTGAAAGTTCACGCCACCCCGGAACACACGTACCCAGGCTAATCGCGTGTGGAACTACCCGCACACCCGGAAAAACACATACCCAGGCTAAACGCGTGTGGAAAACTGCACATCCGCGTGTAATGCGCGTAATCGCGCGTGAAAAACTGCACATCCGCGTGTAATGCGCGTAATCGCGCATGAAAAACTGCACGTCCGCATGTGACGTGACGCGCGCGTGCGTTTCCCTCAGCACGGGTTAAAGGTGAGCGGGCCCAGCAGTTCGCTGTACGTGCCTTCCGTGGAGACCGACGTGTGTTGCTGCTTCCAGTTGTTTCGCGCGCCATCTACTTCACAGCTCTCAAGGACGTATCTCTTCTTTTGGCGGGGGTATTGGCTACGCGTGTTTTTCTGCATCGCGCTAGTCAGACGGTGAGTCGCAAACGCTCCTTTTCCCACTGCGGGTGCCCCTGTGTATTGCACCCATTTTCAATGTCATCGTAGCCTGCGTGTCCCACGCGTACGCGTTATTCGTGTTACTGGGTGCCACCGCGTACTGCGGGAGGTCAAATCCACGCACGTAGGCTGCAGGGTTGCGTGCACGGTTTTACTGCAGTTTTGGGGTGCCTGAGTGTTGCGTGACCCGTCACCACATCACCGGGGTCACATACAGCCTTGCAGGTGCAGGGGGGCTGTTAACATCTTGCTTCCCACCCCCTTCACCCCAATTGCCCAGGACAATTGTGGTGTACACCTCCCATTGGCACCACTCCATCTGTGCCAGCACTATTACATCTGTGCCATGGTTGGGAGGCCACCAAAGGTGAGGGGCGCCTCAGCTGGGCGTACTCCTCGTGGCGGGCGTGGTCGGGGACGTGGCCGTGGTGACCAGGGAGTAGGGGGACTCCAGGGTGTCCAGGGCAGCCACAGAGGGGGAAGAGGCAGGGGTGCGCCACTTGAGCACAATGTTGTGCCATGTGTCGGTGCAGCCATGCCACCACCCCCTGTGGTTCCGGGGGATGCAGCTCCTGCATCTGGCACTGGCACCCGTATGACCCAGCAGTCCGTTCCATCGACTGCCACGGGCGCAAGGGTAGCGGTAGCTGCAGGTGCAGCTGTGGACACCGCCACCCAGGCTCAGGGTCTGCCAGCGCAGGCTGCGTTGGCACTTGAAGAGCCCTTGGTAGATCTCCAACAGGCCAGGGGGAAACCATAGGGGCACGCCGGGCTGCTCAGACCAAGACACGTGTCCCTGGGGCAGTCATGTCATCTGCTGCCCCGAACAGCCGGGTGTTGGCAAGTGCAGGGGCAGATGCACCCAACAGCACCCCGGTTGTGAGTCTGCCAACCAGGACCGTTGCGGTCAATGACCCTGCCACAGCTGATGTTGCTGCGCAGGGTCCATTAGTGGGCACCCAGCTGCCACTGACACAAGTCAGGCCTTTGGTCATCCCTCCACCTGCCACTCCCTCGGCTCAATCCACCGAACCCACTGGCCATACTGGTCAGGGCGGCATTAGCCATCCAGGGTCTGCGCCACAGTCCAAGAGGAGGAAGGTTGCACCTGCAGCACAGGCTGGGACCCCACACACAGCCACGACCTCCTGCACGTCGAGGAAGAAGCCTTTCTGTAAGCAGGAACTGGACTTCCTCGTGGACTACGTGCGGGGACACAGCCGTGACATGCTAGTGGGTGCCAATAGTCAGACTACGGCTGCCCAACGTGACACCCACTGGAAGCATGTTGCGGAACATGTCAGTTCATTCGGCCATGAGGTGCGCACAGCGCAGGAGTGCAAAAAGCGCTGGAATGACATCAAGCGCAGCACTAAGGCTAAGCGTGCCTCAAATTACAACTTGACTCTGGTGACTGGCGGTGGGCCTGCACCAGAGGAGGAAGAACTCACTCCGCATGAGGCTCTCGTTGCGGAGTTCATACCACCAGAATTGGTCGAAGGTGTGGGAGAGATGCTGGACTTTGATGCCCAGTCCAGTGAGTGTTGAAGCGTAGTTGTTGAGGACGTGTGTGTTTCACTTGTGGGATGTGTTGTGCATGATTGCTGCTACATGTGACGTGTACATGGTTCTGAGGTGTATGTAATGCAATGCTACCGTCATGCATGTCTCCTCTGCCTGCATGCGGGACTCCATGTGGGCATGCTCCCTTGCCCCTCCTCCGCCACTCTGCACCCCAGTTCCACCTTTGCACTGGTCTGCTACATTCTTGCCAATGTGTAGTTTCTTGTTCATGTGTCCTGTGTAGATGCTAACTTCCAGCTTAGAAACTGCCAGACATATGCCGTGTGGTACAGCCTTAGTACTCGATGCAGGGTATCCCACTTGTACTGTGCATGGGTCAGATGTCCCGCAGGGACATGAGTGCCCATTCATGCTCCATGTGCATTGCACGCATGCCCCTATGTGTCCTTGACTGGATGATCACTGTAATATGAGTCCTTGGTTACATACATTGCCTGCCATATTATCGGCCTCCCCATGTCAACTGTGGCTCAGTCCTGCGTTGCACACATGTTTAGGCAATGACAATCTGTGTGGCTCACAGGCCTCAGCCTGTTCAATGGCCAATGACTCTGTCCAACTCTTGTCGTGTCTTCTTCACACGTGGCTGGCCTCCGGATCTTCCATCATGTGTCCTGCCCACTGTCCCAGCATCATTAGCAGTGTTGTAATTTGATTCACATTAAGCTGTTGATGCCAGTCAACACTGCTTGTCAATACACAGGTGTATGGGCAGCCTTTTGATACCATGCTAGGCATCCCTGCTTTGGTACTGGGGTGGAGGGGTGCTTGGCTGCTAGACATGGTACACATTGAATACACAATGCACGTGAAGTCTGAATTTGACATTGCACTGCCTTCACATTTCCTGGCACACACCATGGAGTGCTTGTACATGTAGGTAGTGAGTGGCGTACACATTTTCAGCACTGCATAGACCCACTTCCATGCAAACTGCCACCTTTCAACAGGTCTGATCACAGTGGCTATTCTAAGTAGACCCAGCATGCATGCCAGGTCATATGTTGTGTGTCACATGTCTGCCGGATGCCTTTGCTGTCGGTGTGTGTGTGTGTTGTGTGCTTCTGACATGTGTAGTGACCTTTTCCTCTCTATTTTTCAGGTGATGAAGCAATGGATGCAGAGGATGGTGTTGTCACGCCAGACACAGGGTTGGTAAGACCACATCAACCCGGCACTAGTGGGGGTCGTGGGGTGGTAGGCCACGAAACCCCCCAAGTGCTGCAGTCCATCCTGTCTCTGGCTGCCTATGAGTCCAGCCTTGATGACGACTCTGACGTCCATGTTGAGTTGGATGACCATCAAGTCCATGTGTCAGGGGTGAGTGATTCTGATGTGGACACTCCTCTGTCTGCGACACCTGCACTGAGGGATCAGACAGTCTGGGTTCCTCCGCCCGTGGTGGATCAGGACACAGGGTCACCCTCCACACCAGTCACTGATGTGCCTGGGACATCACGTCGACGGGGGCATGTAGTCGTGCAGCCGCAGGCGGTGCCAACACAGCGAGGACCTCCAGTCCTTGGGTCCCGCAGGGGTCAAGCCCGGCAACGCGGTCGCCACGCGCAACCGCTGTATACTGAGTGGGAGCAAGACATGACTGCCAATTCCGAACGGCAGGGGCCAGCAATGGAGAACATCGCTGACAGCATGGAGCGTGTGGCCCGATCTGTGCTCCCCCCTGCTAGGCAGGTGCTTCTCTAGCAGCAGGCGGCACGGTCCACGGCCCGCTCGCTCAGGCTGGGCATGGCGGCCTCAGACAGGGCACGCCAGGCTGAAATGTCGTCTCTGCGTCAAGCAATTGCTGCTCACGCAGAGGCGCACATGGATGCCCTGAGGGAGGAGTATGCCTCCCTCAGATCCACTCTGGGTGTCCTTATGATGTCCCAGAGGCAGCAGGCAGAGGAGAGGTTTGCACAGCTTGAGCGCACCATCTCGGCTGAGCTACAGGCTTGCCGGGAGGTGCAGCGGTTGTCCAGCCAGGCCTTGCAGGAGGAACTCCGTGTTACACGTGCTACCTTGCAAGAGGAAGCACGTGTATCACGTGAGGTTCTGCATGCAGACCTATGTAACATCGCCACACAGAACCAGGCTCACCTGTCCGGCAGACTTGTTGCCGACGAGGGGCAAGCTGCGGCTAGGCGTGGCCAGGCTACTGTGCCACGTCCTCCTTTCCAGGATGAGCCAGACTCGGACGACCATCTATCTCCCACATAGGTCGTGCTGTGCAGGCGTTGAGCCCATGGAGGTATTTTTTTTTGGCTCAGCATCATTGCATGTGGATGTTGAGCAGCACTCTGTACCTCCCCCCTCCTGGGTGCCTCCCCTCCCCCCCGGGTCGTATGTGGCTATTTTTGATTTTTCTTTTAGTTTAGTTAGTTAAGTTTCTGTTTGATAGTTAGTTTAAATAGGTAATGTAGGTTTTCCATAGTTAGTGTAATTAGTTAATAGTTGAGTTAGTTTAAAATTTGTAGTCTATTGTGCTTTCATGTGACAGTGCGGTGCCTTGTGGTTTTTGAAGGCATCCACTGTCAGTTCCAGCTGGGCCCTTCATGGTTGTCTTGTGTATGTGTTTGCTGCTTGGGTTCCTTGACTCACATATGCCACTCCTGCCTCCCTTATCCATGGGCTCGCAAGGATGGTTCGGTGTTACAGAATTTTACACAAGGGCTTTGGACTGTCATATCTGTGGCATGTCTGGTGCTTTGTGACTTGTGTTGACACCCCTAGTGGGGATGATTTAGGTGTAATTGTCCACTGTTCAGCTTTTGCTAGATGGGGTGTGTCATGATTAATGTGGACATTGATTGCTATGCATTGTGTATTATGTCTCATATCTTTCCTGTACACGTGCCTGTTGCAATTCATGCTGTAGATAGTGTTCCACACTTTGGAAGTCAAAGACGGGCTGATGGTGTGATTTGTGATGTGACTCTCTGACATGGTCAAGTAATGAGATGCCTGATGAGACACACACAGATCACTTTGATGCATTAATCATTTGTTTCATGCACTTTCTGCAGGGGGATGAGGCACCAGAGTACCTTTGCCAGCAGACATGGCCCATTGGAAGACGGAATTCCTGACCCGTTTGTTGGTGCCCACATGCACATGTGTGCACGAGCAGAGCCACAGTGATTGCAGACCCACATCCTAGAACTGCTGACATGTTCCAAGGAACTCCAGGCAAGGTGAGCATCACAGGGGGGCCACGACACAGCAAAGCTTGCACCAGGCGAGTTGCACATGCAGGCTTAGTCACAGCACTGAGGGTGAGCTTAGATGAATATTGGTGTTGAAGCACACAATGCAGCTCAGATGTGTTTGTGGACTGATGGCTGTTGATAGTAGGGTTGTCTGGGACACATGCAGGGGCAGTGGCACATACCCTGCGGTACACCAAGGTTCATTGAGGCACTTGTATCAACCATGTAGCCTTCCGAGACATGGAAAGGGGCAGCTCACAGGGACATACAGCAAGGGACATACTTGGGTGCAGTGCATGTCTATTCCACGTACTTCATGATAAATGCACTGCCAACTTTGTTTTGGTCATGGTGGTACGCAACTTGCTCTCTAGTCATGGCTTGCCATATGGGTCTGTCTGCTTACCCAGGGAACATTGCATGTTGTGTGAATTGTGACACATTGGTGTTCCATTTGCCACGCACCCACCAGCGCCTGACTTACTGCATTGACTGTGTATGACCTGTCACAGGGGTGATGTTATATATGGGTACGAAGCATCGAGCACTGATTGTCTGTTTGTAGAGTAGTTTGTTGCTATGGGGCATGTTTTGTGTTGTGTTTTCGTGTAATTGGCACATACAGGTTGTTGACTGTGTCTCTCTTTGCAGCATTGCAGTGCTCCTGTAACCGGCCCTGAGAGTGCGCAGGCAGGAGGCCAGCACTCAAAACCAGAGCTAAGTGTCTTGTTGTTTTCCTTACAAACTGCCCTGCATAGGCTTGCTGGGGAGTGTACTGATGCACGGATGTATGTGTGGTCCTATTTGATATGTTTTTTTCCCTAATCACCCGTGATCCTATGCAATTATGAAACCTGTACCCTCTACCCGGTGTTCCTGCTTCCCGTGCCTATCCAAGCAACGTTCCCTGACCCGCTTTCCCCACTGGGGTTGTGGATGCCTGTGTAAGCCCCGAACTTGCAGGCGCCAAAACCCTAGAGGGGGTGGTTGGTTCGTACCACTCCTGAGCCTGGACTACAGAAGGCCATGACAATGATGTCCAAGTTGGTTTGGATTGTGTATGTGTTCATGCAGGTTGTACATTTTCGTGCATTCCCTAGTTTCATGTGTCATTCCTCCTCCCCTCACCTGCCACTCATTCCAGTCATCCAGTGTGTCTACACCTGTCCCGACTGCATATCCCTGAACCTCATTCCCCACCATGATCTCAGGGGCCTGTGTGAGTTTGACCTTGCAGGCACCCGTGACATGGTGTGGGTGGTTGTTTCATGAGACTCCCGCGCCTGTACTGGGGACCTGTGACAGTACACATCCATTCATGGTGCATCATCCTATGTCATGTACCACACATGTCTCACATCCTGTCGTGACATTGTTCTGCTGTGCTACCTTGGTTGTTGCATCATTGTGGTAGTACTTGGCGTTTGTGAGGTACCGCTACGTCAAGTCATCTACTGGAGGGTGTTTGGGTTCGTTTTCATGCCTTGGATTTTTTGATTTTGGAAATGAGTGTGGATTCTGAGGGTTCAGGCATCTTTTTACACACAAGGTGGGAGATGGACACGAAGGGTAAAGGTGATCCTGTGGCCAGGTGGAAATGAGGGTTGGAGGCTCCATGACCCAGGTGCAGTTGTTCAGCGGGTCATGGTCATTTCCGCGGGAGGGGGGGGGTTGTTGTTGATAGTTGCATTGCCCTGCAGTGTGATGGGAACTCTGACATTGTAATGTTGTTGTCCTATGTACATGTTGTGTTCTGCTGATCAATGCCTGTTCATGTGTTGTGTTTTCCTTTCAGGTGCGAGGGGATAGTTGTGGTTTGACATGCTGGGGTGTACACATGGTGGATGTTCACATGTGATGTGTAGGGAACACTGATGGTCACTTGAGTGCACATGCATATGTGGAGTGCATGTCCCTGCAGAACCACACACTTGCACTCGGATGCACTCCATGTACTCCCACCCTTGCATATCCACGTGTACACTGTTTGCCTTCTGGTGCCCACTGTGTCCCGGCAGCACATGTTCTGTGACCGATTATGGTTCCAGTACATGCCAAATTTGATGTTTGATGTAGTCTGTCACTTAGATGTGATGCTCAGGGTGTGTATCACACGCAATGGCTGTTCACTGTGCTGTGCGCTGAGCAGTGTGATGCAGGAGTGGGACACTGCACACATGAGCTGCAGTGTTGATTTTGCAATGCATAATGTGCATATAGACAGGCATTCATTGTGATGTTACGTCTACGACTGTTGCAATGCATTTGGAAGCGACTTATTTTGGGTGGGACATTTTGTTGGTCTGTCATTTCATCTGATTCCGGGTCAGGCATCTTTGTCCGATGCCACTGTACATTTAGGACATGGCAATGTGTACCTTATTGTTACTGCGTCAGTGTATGGGTATTGCTTGCCATGTCATGTTGATGTTTGGGAGGGTTTGAGTGACATGACAGTGATGGCCATGGCCTGTTTTGCAGGTGTGTGTGATGCACACCTTGCATGTCCAGGTCATCCGCTTCTCAGAGCAACTAGCTGGGGGTAGGTTTCTCTCCGCAGCAGGGCCCTCCCCCTGGAACTGACTTCCTGCCTGACTTGAACTTGAGGGGAACCATCTCCAGTTCTGGAAGCACCTCAAGACCTTCCTCTTTGCTTCTGCTTACTCTCTGCCTCTCCCTTGCAGAATTCTTCACTGGAACTGCACAGGAGCTGCTACTGGGACACTCTCACCAACCTCGGTCCCTGGCCCAGCCACTGTCCACTTACACTGCCACCCTGGCAACCCCTGCACTGCAGTACTGTCTCTCTATCCCTACAGCCCTCCCTTCCCAGCACTTGTCTGCACTTATCTTTGCAGTTGCCACCAGGCGACCTATGTATTATTCTTTTGGCCTACTTCCCCTGTACTGGACTCCCCCCCACCCTTCCCCTTGCACTTTTCCCTTCCCCCTACCCCTGCACGTGCACAATCTCAATGACACCTGGCCTAGTAGTACCGTTCTCCCCCTTGTTCCCCCCCCTGCCTCATTGCGCCTTGGAATACTTGTGTATGGCCCATGTCATGTCACATGTCATATGTGTGCATTTTGGTTGCACAGGATAGCTTGTGTTTAAGTAGCTAGGGATGCAGACGATATGGCACTTCCATGGCAACTATCTCAGGGTGGTAGGGTTGTGACAGTTGACTGTCACTTTGTCATCATCGATTGTCACCTGGTATGTGCCAGGCCTGTGTGCACTCCGCAGGGGTGGGAGTTTAGGTGAAAAATGTGGCCACAAGCTGGGTCCGGGCTTCCTCGCCACGTGCCCTGTCCCCTCCCATGGGCAGCACCTGTGCCTGTGGTTGGGGATGTGGGGGCACCACCATGTCCACCGGGACGCCCTGCCGTGTTGCAACATTGTGCAGGACACATGCTGCCACAATGATCCTGCACACTACTGGTGGTGCATAGAGTAGTTGCCCACCAGAGCGGTCAAGGGAGCGGAAACGTGACTTGAGCACTCCGAATGTGCGCTCCACTATGCCCCTGGTTGCAATATGGGCGGCGTTGTATCTTACCTGGGGTGGTGTGGTGGGGTTCCGGATTGGTGTCATCATGTGGTTGCTCAGAGGGTAGGCACTGTCCCCTGGGGAGGTGATAATAATTGAGATTATTAGGGTTGGGATATTTGTCTGTGTGTGACTTGCATGCATGTGCAAGGGCATTTGTACTGACCTAGGAGCCAAGTGTTGCCATGCTGCCCAGCTTCCAGGGCCCGGCTCAGGGCGGACATTCTGTATATGAAACTGTCATGGGTGGAGCCAGGGTAGTTTGCATAGACAGAGGTGATGATTCCCTTTGCATCGCATACCACCTGTACATTGATGGAATGCCAGTGCTTGCGGTTTCGGTAGATGTGCTCAGTGGCCCTAGGTGGACGTAGGGCCACATGGGTGCAATCTATGGCACCGAGCACTTTGGGGAAGTGTGCCACCCTGAAAAAATCCAGGACAACGGCCTGCCTTTCTGCGGGTGTTCTGGGCATGTATATGTGCCTGCGGACTGAGGGGCGCGCTGTCATGATTGCCAGTACCTGGTGTAGGCAGCGTGACTGCGTGGCCTGTGAGACCCCCCCCACTATGGCAGTGGTCCGCTGAAACGACCCAGTGGCCAAAAAATGCAAGACATTGAGCAGCTTCTCCAAGGGGCTCAATGCTTGGGAGCAAAGGGTGGGGGATGTGAGGTCATCTTCCCACTCCCTGACCAGGTCTAGGATGATATGGGGTGGAAACCTATACCTGCCGTAGACCTGGTCGTCAGGCATCCCAAAAAGGCTTGTCCGTGGTGCAAAAATGCGTGCCCTGGCTATTCTCCTCCTCCTGCGGTGTCCCACAATCAGTGCAGCAACAAATGGGGCATTCATCGTCGCTGTATATACGCGTTTGTTGTTTGCGCGCACTTTTATGCTGTGCGCGGGCGCGGGACGCCTCCGTGTGGGCGGACTCGTTGGTTTCCCGTATTCGGGTGTCATCGCGTGTGATCGGAGGGGAGCGAGCGTACACGCGATTGGCCTGGGTACGTGTGTTTTGGGGTGCGCGGGTAGTTCCACACGCCATTGGCCTGGGTACGTGTGTTTCGGGGTGTGCGGGTAGTTCCACACGCCATTGGCCTGGGTACGTGTGTTTCGGGGTGCGCGGGTAGTTCCACACGCCATTGGCCTGGGTACGTGTGTTTCGGGGTGCGCGGGTAGTTCCACACGCCATTGGCCTGGGTACGTGACGCCATTGGCCTGGGTACGTGTGTTCCAGGGTGCCGTGAACTTTCACACGCGATTGGTTGAAATCCACGTGTGTTCGGTCATCTCGTGCAATGAGGGATACTCCCTCGCACGTCACGTCACAGACGCGCTCACGCGCTGAGGGCCTTTGGTCCAATGAAAATGCGTATGCGTGCAGACGCGCTTACGCGCTAAGGGCCTTTCCTCGAATTACACGCTGACGTGCAGAATTTTCACGTGCCAAATCACTCCGTATCAAGCTGGCCACGTGTAAGCACAAGGAAGACCACGCTCCTGCCCAGAAGGCCGAACTACTGCCCCCCAGAGCCCCGAGCACGCTCCCACCTGCCATCTGCTGCTGCCTGACTGCCTGCTGCCCACGTGCCCTGCCATTTGCTGCCTGCACATCAGCCAGGGGTGCTGTTGGTGTGACCACCCCTGCTGGAACCAAAGACTCCCGACTGGGATTCCATCGCTCCACAGCCCAGCCCCAGGACCCAGTTGCCCACCCACTCCTGCCGCTGGGGTTGTCATGTCGGGGCAAACTCCATCTGTGACCACTGACAACCCCCGGCCAGAGAGGCAGAGGGGCACCAGCTTCAGTGCCACCGAAGTTGGTGTCCTGGTGGAGCAAGTCGTGGGGCAGTATGATGCCCTCTTCGGAAGTTCCCGCGCCGACAAGGAAGGACGGACTCGGATCTGGACTGACATCGTGACTGCCATCAACGCGGAGGGGGTGGCAGTCCGCGACTTCCAACATGTCAAGAAGCGCTGGGAGGACTTCAGGTCCAGGACCCTGAACAAGGCCCGGCGCCTCTTGAAGGCAGCGGATGCCAAGGGGCGCCGGGGCCACTTGTCGGAGGAACAGATGAGGGTCCTGGAACACATATCCCCAGCGCTCCACGTCCAGGTCCTTGAGAGGCAGACCCGTCTGGAGTCGAGCGGTGAGTGTACATGCATCCTGATTGTGAGCAGTGCGTGTGGTGATTGTTCAGTAGTGTGCAGGTTGCACATCTGTTTGTATGGGGTCGAGTATGGGTGCGGGTGTACAGGTCCGCGGGGCTGACACATGCGAGGGCTGTAATGTGTGAGACATGGATGGTGCCTGTGTGTGTGGGCTTGCATGCCAAATGCAGTTGTGTGGGCACACAAGTTTGTATGAATGTGTATGTGAGTAGACATGTCCGTGATGTCACGCATGTATGTTGTTTTCAGCTGCATGTATCAGCGCTGTGTACATGTGCATGTGTGTGTATTTGACAAGGGTGCAACAGTGATGCAACATGGATGCATGTGACAGCGGTATGTGGAAGCCTGATGGGCAGATGTGGCATGGATGCCCGTCTGAACACTGCGACACTTGCCAGAGGTGTACACATGCATTCAAGTGTGGTGGTGTGTGTACATGTGTGGTGCACTTCCTGTGTTGCATGTGATGTCTGGCTAACCTTTGGCTGCTCATGCTGTTTTATGTGTATGGATGGTGTTGGCAGTTGCGATATGGCTGTGGTATGGCTCGTGTGTGCGAGTTGTAATGACATGTGTGTTGGGGATTGTGATGACATGTCTGAGGTTTGCCAATGCCACTCATGTACAACTGTCATGTGTGTATGTGTCCATTGTACATTGCCCTGATGCGTGTGTTTTGTTTCTCCCTGTCTGCAGCGTCAACTGATGAAGAGGGCGGAGAAGGTGCTGTGGAGCACAGCAGCGGGGATCCCACCGCCAGCCGGAGACGCAAGGCCCGGCTCCCCTCCCATGTTGTCATCTCGTCGGGGAGTGAGGAGTCCGGTGCCGCGTCCCAGGCCGCAGCTGCCGGGGGGAGGTCCAAGAGGCGGAGGTTGCAGTTGGACTCCTCGGCAGCAGAAGGGGCAGCTGGGACCCCACAGGGCCCAACGGGGGAAGATGGCACAGAGTCATCCAGGTTGGTGGGGGGTTTGGTGGAGGACGAGGCCGTGCAAGCACCAGAGACGGGGTCTGGGGGTGGGGATCCCACTCGTGCTAGTGGTGCAGTGCAGGACCAGGGACAGGAGGCAGCACAGGCCGCCGCGGAGGTGCCTGTGTGCAATCCTGTCCCTGATCCTGTCCCTGCATCATCTTGCACCAGCAGGGATGCCTATGTCCAGACCAGTTTTCAGGCAGGGGATGAGCTGACGTCAACTGGCCTTCCTCTGCCTGCGGACGTGGCTATCCAGGCCCGGGTTGAGCCTGTCCTGGCTGGTGTGGCGTTGCGTCAACGGGCCATGCGAGGTGACCTGCAGTCTTTTCATGAAGAGACAGCACGTCATCTCGAATGGCTCGTTGACCACGTCAGCCTGCTGGGACAGGTCACCCAGGCCGGATTCCTCCGTCTGATGGGGCTTGCCACGACCCCCTCCTCAGCTGGACCCCCTACGCGCCAGTCGTACTCTGTGCCATCTTCCCACCCATCAGTCACCTGGGTGCCCTGTGGAGCTGCCTCTGACGGTGCGGCCAGGCTGGTGGAGGAGGCATCCCTGCCACAGTCGGGAGTCGGACGTCCAGCAGGGGTGGCCACGTCAACGACTGCACCCCAGCCGGAGGAGGATGTGCAGGCAGCAGGAGGCAGTGCAGGGGCAGAGGCACAGCAGCAGCAGCACCATGGTGGGAGCCATGAAGGCTCGGGGCCTTCGACATCGGAGGGGCAGGCATCGGCCGGAGGGCAGGAGGACCCAGGACAAAAAGTGTCTTCCGTGTGGCAGCGGTTGGGCCACGCCATAGATGCGGAGCGGCAGCGGGCGGAAGAGGCACGGCTCTCAATGGTCAGGGCGGAGAACTCCATGCAGAGGGCCCTGAGGCGGGCCGAGTGCCTCGAGGCAATCCGCAGGGGTTTGGAGGTGGACACGTCGACGGCCCTGTGGACCCTCGGGGCCATGGAGGAGGACCGCCTCCGGGACATTGAGGAGGAGTTCGATGATGCCCTGGCCCGGCACATCCAGAAGTGAGCCGTGGAACTAGCCCGCTGCCCTTGTACATAGTTATGTAGGTAGTGTTAGGTTTCATTTTTGTTTTTGTTTCATTTGGACCTTTTGGACATTGGCCACATTTTTGTATATATTTTTTTTATTAGTTAGTGTAGTTAGATAGGTTTCCTTTATTTTGTTGGGATAATGGACCCTGGCTTCTAGCATTGTACATAGCTGTAGACTTGTACATGATTTCTTTTTTAACATTCTCCATGGATCAATGGCTTTTATTTTCATTTCCCATTGGATTTTGTTTTATGGACATTGACTTTGTACAACATTACTTTGGATTTCAATATATTTTTTTTTTTTAATTTTGAACGGACATGCTTCTTTTCATTTTTTTACATTCACATTTCTGTTTCTTCATTTTTGGTTCTATTCATGTTTCCTTTAATACATTATTTTTTTGTTGAACTTCAATGTGTGGTATCTCATTGTTTTCATGCATTTCATGTTCTGTGTTTTGAGATTCACTGACACCCATTGGGTGTATGTGAGGGACATGTGTTTGTTTGGGAACTTGCAATTGGTGTTCTGTGATGTAATTGCAAATTATGAGTGGGAGGATGCAATACTCGGGGGGTGTTTTGCATTTGGGGACTGACCATAGAGACCAGGGTTCTGGATTGTGATGACATGTTGGGTGGGGAACATGAGTTGGACATGGGTGGGGGCCTGGTGGAGGCTGCCCCTGCACTGCTGGGGGGTGGGGGTGCTGGGAGACATGGGTGGGGGCCTGGTGGAGGCTGCCCCTGGTTACTGGAGGGGTGGGGGTGGTGTGAGACATGGGTGGGGGCCTTGTGGAGGCTGCCCCTGGTGACTGGGTGGTGGGGGTGGTGGGAGACATGGGTGGGGGCCTTGTGGAGGCTGCCCCTGGTGACTGGAGGGGTGGGGGTGGTGGGAGACATGGGTGGGGGCCTGGTGGAGGCTGCCCCTGGTGACTGGAGGGGTGGGGGTGGTGGGAGACATGGTTGGGGGCCTGCTGGGGGGTGGGGGTGCAATGGGACATGGTTGGGGGCCTGCTGGCAGGTGCCCCACAGTGCTGGGGGGTGGGGGTGCAAGGGGACATGAGTGGGACATGGTTGGGGGCCTGCTGGCAGGTGCCCCACAGTGCTGGCGGGTGGGGGTGCAGGGGGACATGAGTGGGGGCCTGCTGGGGGGTGGGGGTGCAAGGGGACATGAGTGGGGGCCTGCTGGGGGGTGGGGGTGCAAGGGGACATGAGTGGGACATGGTTGGGGGCCTGCTGGGAGGTGCCCCACAGTGCTGGGGGGTGGGGGTGCAGGGGGACATGAGTGGGGGCCTGCTGGGGGTGGGGGTGCAAGGGGACATGGTTGGGGGCCTGCTGGCAGGTGCCCCACAGTGCTGGGGGGTGGGGGTGCAAGGGGACATGAGTGGGACATGGTTGGGGGCCTGCTGGCAGGTGCCCCACAGTGCTGGGGGGTGGGGGTGCAAGGGGACATGAGTGGGGGCCTGCTGGGGGGTGGTGGTGCAAGGGGACATGAGTGGGACATGGGTGGGGGCCTTGTGGAGCCTGCCCCTGGTGACTGGAGGGGTGGGGGTGGTGTGAGACATGGGTGGGGGCCTGGTGGAGGCTGGCCCTGGTGACTGGGGGTGGTGGGAGACATGGGTGGGGGCCTGGTGGAGGCTGCCCCTGGTGGCTGGGGGGTGGGGGTGGTGGGAGACATGGGTGGGGGCCTGGTGGAGGCTGCCCCTGCACTGCTGGGGGGTGGGGGTGCTGGGAGACATGGGTTGGACATGGGTGGGGGCCTGCTGGCAGATGCCCCACAGTGCTGGGGGGTGGGGGTGGTGGGAGACATGGGTGGGGGCCTGGTGGAGGCTGCCCCTGCACTGCTGGGGGGGTGGGGGTGCTGGGAGACATGGGTGGGGGCCTGGTGGAGGCTGCCCCTGGTGACTGGGGGGGTGGGGGTGCTGGGAGACATGGGTGGGGGCCTGGTGGAGGCTGCCCCTGCACTGCTGGGGGGTGGGGGTGGTGGGAGACATGGGTGGGGGCCTGGTGGAGGCTGCCCCTGCACTGCTGGGGGGTGGGGGTGGTGGGAGACATGGGTGGGGGCCTGGTGGAGGCTGCCCCTGGTGACTGGGGGGTGGGGGTGGTGGGAGACATGGGTGGGGGCCTGGTGGAGGCTGCCCCTGCACTGCTGGGGGATGGGGGTGCAGGGGGACATGAGTGGGGGCCTGCTGGGGGGTGGGGGTGCAAGGGGACATGTGGCTTGGCTGGGGGGCATGCCCATGGTGGATGGGCTGCCTGCGGGACATGACCAGGGGTGCAGGGTAGTCCCCTGTGGTGTGGGCTGCCTGCAGAGGTCGTGGAGGGGGTAGAGGGGAGACCTGGGAGGACCCACACTGGCAATTCACCTCTTCAACTTCCCGCACACCTACGTAATACACTGCCCCACTCGCACAGGCCCAATCGCGTGTAGGATTTCTCGCGCACCCCTGAAATCCACGTACCCAGCCCAATCGCGTGTAGATTTTCTCGCGTACCCCTGAAATCCACGTACCCAGGCCAATCGCGTGTAGATTTTCTCGCGCACCCCTCAAATCCACGTACCCAGGCCAATCGCGTGTAGAATTTCTCGCGCACCCCTCAAATCCACGTACCCAGCCCAATCGCGTGTAGAATTTCTCGCGCACCCCTGAAATACACGTACCCAGGCCAATCGCGTGTAGAATTTCTCGCGCACCCCTGAAATCCACGTACCCAGCCCAATCGCGTGTAGATTTTCTCGCGCACCCCTGAAATCCACGTACCCAGCCCAATCGCATGTAGAATTTCTCGCGCACCCCTGAAATCCACGTACCCAGGCCAATCGCGTGTAGAATTTCTCACGCACCCCTGAAATCCACGTACCCAGCCCAATCGCGTGTAGAATTTCTCGCGCACCCCTGAAATCCACGTACCCAGGCCAATCGCGTGTAGAATTTCTCGCGCACCCCTGAAATCCACGTACCCAGCCCAATCGCGTGTAGATTTTCTCGCGCACCCCTGAAATCCACGTACCCAGGCCAATTGCGTGTAGAATTTCTCGCGCACCCCTGAAATCCACGTACCCAGCCCAATCGCGTGTAGATTTTCTCGCGCACCCCTGAAATCCACGTACCCAGGCCAATCGCGTGTAGAATTTCTCGCGCACCCCTGAAATCCACGTACCCAGCCCAATCGCGTGTAGAATTTCTCGCGCACCCCTGAAATCCACGTACCCAGCCCAATCGCGTGTAGAATTTCTCGCGCACCCCTGAAATCCACGTACCCTGGCCAATCGCGTGTAGAATTTCTCGCGCACCCCTGAAATCCACGTACCCAGCCCAATCGCGTGTAGAATTTCTCGCGCACCCCTGAAATCCACGTACCCAGGCCAATCGCGTGTAGAATTTCTCGCGCACCCCTGAAATCCACGTACCCAGGCCAATCGCGTGTAGATTTTCTCGCGCACCCCTGTAATACACGTACCCAGGCCAATCGCGTGTAGAATTTCTCGCGCACCCCTGAAATCCACGTACCCAGGCCAATCGCGTGTAGATTTTCTCGCGCACCCCTGTAATACACGTACCCAGGCCTATCGCGTGTGGGGACACCCGCACACCCCTGAAATACACGCTCCCCGCTCTGCGTTTGCTGCTGCCCTTTGCGCTGGATTGGGGATTTTGATGGCTTTTCCCTGCGCAAGGGGCGTTCTTGGGGGCGTAACTGACGCTGCTGCAGGGTCGCTGCGCCACTCTGCGCCACGGCTGGTTGTGGATGTTGGAATCCATGTATACGCTGTGCGCCTGAATGTGTTTCGGCGCACGCGGCTGGCGCAGACTACCGCACGCGCACACTGTGCGCCAGCCGCGTGCGCCACTTGTGCGCCGAATTCTACGAATTGGCCCCCCTGTGTTTATGTACCACATGAGAGCCATCAGCTGAGATTTAACCATATCGGTGTTCCACATATTGTCAGGCAACATATGTGGTTTTATTGTTACCCTAAGTATGGTGGATATGTCAGAAAGAATAGCAATATCTGTTGGAATCGTCACTCTAAGAATAAATCTGACCTGGCACTTAGATATCTGTTGCATACTGAGATAAGAAAATGAGGCTGGACACACATTTGCGGGGTAATTCATGGAATTTCGCACAAAAGTGGCGCACGCGGCTGGCGCACAGTGTTCCCGTGCAATAGACTGCGCCAGCCGCGTGCGATAAAATCCATTTCATCGCACAGCGTATTCATGGATTTTAGCCTCCAAAACCAGCCGTGGAGCAGAGTGGCGCAGCGACCCTGCAGCAGCGCCAGTTACGCCCCCATGAACGCCCTCGTGCAAGAGAAATCCATCAAAAGTCCCAATTCAGCGCAAAGGGCTGCGCTAACCCTGGACCGTTTACAGGGCTGCCAAACAGCAAATGCCAAGCGGGGAATGCGTATTTCAGGGGTGCGCGGGAAGTTCCACACGCGATTGGGCTGGGTATGTGTATTTTAGGGTGTGCGGGAAGTTCCACACGCGATTGGGCTGGGTCTGTGTATTCCAGGGGTACGCGGGAAGTGCCACACGTGATTTCAGCAGGGTACGTGCATTTCGGGGTGCGCGGTTAGATCCACACGCGATTCGGCTGGGTACGTGTATTTCAGGGGTGCACGGGAAGTTTCACACGCGATTGTGCTGGGTACATGTATTTCAGGGTTGCGCGGGAAATTACACACGCGATTGGGCTGGGTCCTTGTATTCCAGGGGTGCGTGGGAAGTGCCACACGTGATTCCAGCAGGGTAAGTGTATTTCGGGGGGCCCGGGAAGTTTCACATGCGATTGGGCTGGGTACGTGTATTTCAGGGGTGCGCGGGAAGTTTCACACCCGATTGTGCTAGGTACGTGTATTTCAGGGGTGTGCAGGAAGTGCCACACGCGATTTCAGCAGGGTACGTGTATTTAGGGGTGCGCGGTAAGTTTCACACACGATTGTGCTGGGCATGTGTATTTCAGGGGTGGGCGGGAAGTTTCACACGCGATTGTGCTGGGTACGTGTATTTCAGAGGTGCGCGGGAAGTTTCACATGCGATTCGAGCAGGGTACGTGTATTTCGGGGTGCGCGGGAAGTTTCACACGCGATTGTGCCGGGTACATGTATTTCAGGGGTGCGCAGGAAGTTTCACACGCGATACGGCATGTGCAAGTGGGGTACGTGTATTTCAGGGGTGCGCGTGAACATTCACACGCGACTGGGCCTGGGAGAGCGGGTTACGTGTATTCCTGGGGTGGGCGGGAAGATTTCCACGGTCGCCTACAATGCGCAAAAAAAGACGGTCTAATCCGGAAACACGTACGCCAGCATGAAGCCGGCGTACGTCGACTCGCAGGAAGCAGGTGTACGTCGACACGCGCAGCATAAAAGTGTGCGCAAACAACAAACAAGCTCATACGCCAGGATGAATATACGATTCCTAGCAGCAGTGGCCGTGGGATACCGCAGGAGGAGGAGGATAGTCAGGGCCAGAATCTTCACTCCCAGAACCAGCCTTTTTGGGATGCCTGATGACCAGGTGTATGGGAGGTACAGGTATCCACCTCACATAATACTCGACCTGGTCAGTGAGTGGGAGGATGACCTCACATCACCCACCCTCTGTTCCAAGCACTCACCCCCCTGGAGAAGGTCCTCAATGTACTGCACTTCTTGGCTACCGGATCATTTCAGTGGACAAGTGCCATAGTGGGGGGGGGTGTCACAGGCCATGCAGTCACTGTGCCTACATCAGGTGTTGGCCATCATCACCGCACGCCCCTCAGTCCACAGGCACATATACCTGCCCAGAACACCTGCAGAAAGGCAAGCTGCCGCCCAGGATTTCTATGGGGTGGCACAATTCCCCAAAGTGCTAGGTGCCATTGATTGCACCCATGTGGCTCTACGTCCCCCCAGGGCATCTGAGCACATCTATAGAAACCGCAAGCATTGGCATTCCATCAACGTCCAGGTAGTATGTGATGCCAAGGGAATCATCACCTCAGTATATGTCAACTATCCAGGGTCCACCCACGACAGCTTCATTTACAGAATGTCAACCCTAAACCGGGACATGGAAGCTGGGCGGCTTGGCGATGCATGGCTGCTTGGTGAGTATAAATGCCACTGCACATGCATGCATGTCAGATACAGAGTAATGTCACTACCCCACTAATGATACCCATCACCACCTCCCCAGGGGACAGTGCCTACCCTCTGAGCACCCACATGATGACGCCAATTCGGAACCCCATCACGCCTCCCGAGGTAAGCTACAGCACAGCCCATATTGCAACCCGGGGCATAGTGGAGCGCACATTCGGAGTGCTCAAGTCACGCTTTCGCTCCCTTGACCGTTCTGGCGGGCAGCTGTTATACGCTCCCTCAGTAGTGTGCAGGATCATAGTGGCAGCATGTGTCCTGCACAATGTTGCAACACGCCGGGGCCTGGCTGTGGACATGGTGGTGCCCCCAGATCCCCAACCACATGCACGCCCGCTGCGCATGGGAGGGGAAAGGGCACGGGGTGAGGCAGCCCGTATGCAGCTGGTGGCTAATTACTTCACATAGAAATCACACCCCTGTGGAGTGCACACAGCCCTGGCACATAGCATCTGACAATCAATGATGCCTCAATCAGACAATGATGATGAATGAAGGGACAGTCAACTGTCACAACCATAGCACCCTGAGACTGTTCACGTGGAAGTGTTACAATGTGTGCATCCCTACCTATACAAACACCACCAATGCAGTGTCATCAAAAGACACACTTCTATGCAGCAAAAATGAATACCCACTGGCAAAATACAACATGAGAACAGTCCCATGTCACCCAACCCCTCCCCGGCACCGCCACACAACACACCATGGCATGTCATGCAATGTGAAAGCAAACAAAGTAATCCCCACAACATGACACAAGTGTCACAAAGTTCAGTGTCCCTAATGGAAACTGGACACACATGAAATGCTCACAGTAATGCAGGACCAACAACACATGAGCAAATATTTAGCAATAATACAAATCAGCTACACAACCTCAAACCTATCACAAACATGACAGTACGAATTTAAAAAAAATAGTAGTCTCACTACCTGATAATGCCAGCACTTTGACCACTTCCAACTGTACAGTGTTGGTGCCACGCAAAAGTGTAGGTGCACGGCTTACAACATGGACTCCATCTCCAAAGTACACGACCTTGTGAAGAAATGAGGAATGGACCTGCAAATCAGGAGGATGAGATGGATGCAGAGGCACATATCAATACACCATGCAGTGTACAATACAACAACAATATGCACTAGGAATGTATACACAGTATTGACTACAGACTGCCCACACAGCACATGGGAGTCCAACGTCACTGTGTAAGTCAATGTCACTTGGGCACACCCTTTGCAAGCCTATGGAAACGGGAAGCAGGAGGGGTGTGTGTCTCACAAACCCAAGCATCTAACCCAAATTCTGAACAAGCCTGCATGTGCCCAGCCACAATACAGCCGATGCCCACAGGAGCCACACAAGGCAACACATTGAAAAAAAAATCAAAAATCAAAAATCAAAAATCAAAAATGGCCATGTATGGGCCAAGGGGTGTGGGGGAGGCCACCCAGGAGGTCCAAGGACAGGGTGCACACCAAAACCCACCTGTGTGGATTCTGCGAAAAAAGAACACCTCCATGGGCTCATGGCCTTCACGGCTAACCTATTGTGGGAGAATCGCTGCTGTCGCTCTCCCCACCCTCTTCAGCTGCATCAGGAGGTGGTGGCACTATGGGAGGAAGCCCACGCAAAGCCCTAGTCTGGTCCTCCATGGCAGCAAGCATGCGGGTGTGGAAGGTCTGGTTCTAGAGGATAATCGTGCGGAGGTCCCCATGCAACAACTCACGGGATGCCCGGACCTCCTCCCGAGTTGCCTGCATCTCAGCTGAGAGCATACGTGTGAGACGCCCCAGCTGTTGTTCTGTCCTCGTGTCAGTTGAAGCCTCAAGCTCTACAAGAGTCACCCTGAGGTGGCAGAGTTCCACCCTCAGGGCTTCCCTGTGGCCCTGGGACTCTATAGAAATGGCTTCCCGCAGAGTCTCCAGTGCCGCTCGTTTGTCCCTGTTGGACACCAGCATGTCCTCCCTGTATGACTGGCAAATGGAGTCTGTTGCCTGCTGTAGTTGCTCCATCAGCCTTTCTTGGGGGACAATGGAAGTGGCCACCCTATCCATGGCCTGAGCCATCATCTCAGCTGATACTGCCTGTTGGTTTGCCATACCTAATATGGATTGCTCCCATGCGGTATTGCCAGGTGGCGTACGGCCACCACGTCGGCGGGCAACACACCTGTCTGGGGCAAGGCGAACTGCGCCTTGTGGTGCCGGCACTGCCTGAGGCTGCAGGAATGCATTCCCCCTCTGATCTGCTGGCCCAGGAACAGGATCAGATGTTGTGGAGTGTGACCCTGCATCCGTAACCACCAAAGGCGGACCTACCAACACTGACATCCCCATTGAGGGTTCTACCCCTGGTGCAGGTGGGTTGGACAGAACAGAATCCCTCCAAGAAACACGTACCTGCGACCACACATAGGTCTCATCATCTGAATCGACACCTGAATAGAGCTCGGGGGAGGTGCACACAGAGTCATCCCTTGAGAGAATGGTCTGCAGCAAGTGTGGGTTCTCACCCACCACCACACCACGTCCCTCACTGGTGCCTGGTCGGCCCTGAGACCCCTCCTGGGTCTGCACCATCTCCACAACCCTAGCAGTATCAAGTGGGTCAACCCCTGCAAAGACATGAAAGAAAATAAATGGGAACAGGCATTAGCATCATGGCACACAATTAGGGCTGAGAAGCAGCAGAACCAGTACTTCATTGACACATGTCCCACATGACTATAACCCTCCCATGCATGCACCGTCACTGCGTATGAAAGGGAGGCAATGGCACACATTGATGACACCAAGATGGAAGATCAACACATTTGTTGCATGCTGGCTAGCAGTGCCATCACACATTGGCCTGTGATTGGCATGTCCAATACACATACATGACACATGCCATCACACAGATGGCATGTACCATAGCCATGTCACACATGTGACAATAGGACTGAGAAATGCCTAGTGAAAGTGGTGGAATGCAAACAATCAGCCTGAATGAACACAGAAAAATATGTAACAATGTTGTGGCAAGATGACACTTCAAGGGCAACTGGCGTGATGTTGGTCTAAATGTCTACTGTTGCCAGAAGGGATACTGCAATACCCAAATCATGGTGCGCAGAATGTATTGGATGAAGCACATGGGTGACCCAAACCACTCAGGCACACACACCCTCATCTGGCACTCAATCAGAAGCCCTCACACACACACCATGCACATGGATGACACACACATGCATGTGCACTCACCGGACAATGCCTCGTGATCTGGCAGGTCTCCCACACCTTGGATCTGTTCCTCCGTGACGTAGGTCCCAGCAACATACTCATGTGGAGTGAGTTCAAAGTCCTCTGCTGGAGACTCACCTCCAGTCACTAGAGTAGTGGCATGACTTGAGGCCAGCTTTTTCTTTGCCCTGCACTTCAGGTCATTCCAGCGCTCGTAGCAATCATTAGCTGTGCACCTCACGATTCCAAGGGCACTTGCAGGTGTCATCTTGCACCCTGCAGGAATCAACATTTCCCGGTCATGTGCGGACACATACTCCAGAAGTGCATCACGTTCGGCCTCACTGAAGCTAGGCTTCCTCGAGGTGCCGGACTGTGTAGCCGTGTCTGGGGCATCAGCCTGTACTTCACGAGCACTCTTCCTCTTCCGCTTGGAAGGTGGTGGGGATCCTGAGTGTCCTACGCCGCTCTGGACACTAGGGGCAGGAGCCCCGGTGGACTGTGTACTAGGAGTGTGGGAATGAACACTGAGCATGGGACTTGGTGCAGGCATTAGCTGAAGTGTGATGTAGTCAGGGGGAACATCAGCAGGATGTACTGGGACCGACACTGTCCTGGCTGGGTGAGTGAGAGCTGGGGTGGATGGAGCCGCAGCTGCCCCTGCAGCCTCCACACCCTGCCTACTTGGGGCAGCAGATGACATAGCTGCCCCTGATTCACGTGACCTGCTGACACCAATGTGCACCGCCACACATGGCCTAGACCTGCTGACCTGGAAGTCAGCCTGGGAGTCACCCTTTGCCATGTCTGGTGCCACAATGGACTCGTCCAACAAGGGCTGAGCAGGGATGGTGTCAGCCACGTTACCCTCAACCGGGGGGGCGCTATGGGTGTCCCTGACTGGTCCTCCACATATGGGGGGTTAGGGGCACCCTGCAAGTCCCGGCCACGTCCCCTACCGTATCCACCACGCCCACCTCTTGAGGCTCGGCCACCTTCACCACCCTTACCGCTTGCTCGCCTCCCAACCATGGCACTGATGTTGTTGTGCGTATGGGAGTTGCAGTAAACTATTGTCCTGGGCAATTTGGGGTCAACGGGGTAGAGTACTAGATGGAATTCATACCCCATTGCTCTAGCAAGGCTGTATGTGACCCCTGGGGAAAGATGATGGGTCACGCAATGCACATGCACCCCAAAAAAAGGGAGATAACGTGCACGCAACCCCTCCTAGTCCACGTGCGTGGAAAAATAAACCTGCACTACGCTGTGGCACCCAGAAACACAAAAATGAACTTATGCGTGTCACACGCAGCCTAGAATGACCTCTGAAGGGGTACGCGACACACGGGGCAAGCACAGATGTTAAATACGTGCGCGACTCACCGTCTGCCTGGAAAAATAGCGTGAAAAAGACACGTGTGTGCGCGCTGGCAACACCCCCGCCAAAAAAAGAATTGTACGCTTTCTGAGGAGACAGGACAAGAGAAGAAGTGTACGCTATTTGAGGAAACAGGCCCAGAAAAAAGACAAACATAGAAAAAGCTGTCAGAGGTATCAGGGAGTACGAACTTAAAACGCTGTGAAGTAAATCACGTGTGAATCGACAAGAAGTACAGATTTCAACCACTCGCTCCCCACGAAAAGCACGTACAAGGAAATGGCATCCTACACGTGCCTTTTAAAAATGCCCACACGTCCAGCGTCACTTGCGCGTGTACGCGCTAAGCCCTATCCTCCAATTACACGAGCTGACACTCTGACGTGCAGTCATTGGATGTGTAACATGCAACCATGTACAGGGTAATGCCCGCGCATGCACATCACAGACGTGCATACGCGCTGAGGCCCTTTCCACCAATTACACGCTTTGACACTCGGACGTGCTTATTTTTTCCACACGCCATGGAAAACGCCCGTGCGTGTAACGTCATAGACGCGCCTACACGCTGGGGGCCTTGGGGCCAATGAATTCGCGTACGTGTGCTGACGCGCTTACGCGCTTAGGGCCTTTCCTCGAATTACACGCAGACGTGCTGGATTTTCACGTGCCAAATCACTCCGTATCAAGCTGGCCATGCGTAATCACACGGAAGACCACGCTCCTGCCCAGAAGGCCGAATCACTGCCCCCCAGAGCCCCGAGCACGCTCCCACCTGCCATCTGCTGCTGCCTGACTGCCTGCTGCCCACGTACCCTGCCATTTGCTGCCTGCACATCAGCCAGGGGTGCTGTTGCTGTGACCACCCCTGCTGGAACCAAAGACTCCCGACTGGGATTCCATCACTCCACAGCCCAGCCCCAGGACCCAGTTGCCCACCCACTCCTGCCTCTGGGGTTGCCATGTCGGGCACTACACCATCTGGCACCACTGGCAACCCCCAGCCAGAGAGGCAGAGGGGCACCAGCTTCACTGCCACCGGAGTTGGTGTCCTGGTGGAGCTAGTCCTGGGGCAGTATGATGCCCTCTTCGGAAGTTTGCGTGCCGACAAGGAAGGACGGACTTGGATCTGGACGGACATCGTGACTGCCATCAACGCGGAGGGGGTGGCAGTCCGACAATTCCATCATGTCAAGAAGCGCTGGGAGGACTTCAGGTCCAGGACCCTGAACAATGCCCGGCGCCTCTTGAAGGCAGCGGATGCTAAGGGGCGCCGGGGCCACTTGTTGGAAGATCAGATGAGGGTCCTGGAACGCATATCCCACCGCTCCACATCCAGGTCCTTGAGAGGCAGACCCGTCTGGAGTCGATCGGTAAGTGTACATGCATACTGATTGTAAGCTGTGAGTGTGGTGGTGTGCCAGTAGTGTGCACGTTGCACATGTGGTTTTATGGGGCCAAGTATGGGGGTGTGTGTACAGGGCTGTGAGGCTAACACATGTGAGGGCTCTCATGTGTGAGACATGGATGGTGCTTGTGTGTGTAGGCTT
Source organism: Ambystoma mexicanum (assembly GCF_040938575.1). Taxonomy (NCBI): domain Eukaryota; kingdom Metazoa; phylum Chordata; class Amphibia; order Caudata; family Ambystomatidae; genus Ambystoma; species Ambystoma mexicanum. The sequence continues at coordinate 256,605,480 of NC_090930.1, forward strand.
ACATGCCAAATGCAGATGTGTGTTTGAATGTGTATGTAAGAAGGCATGGTCGTGATGTCACACATGGATGTTGGTTTCAGCTGCATGTATGTTGCACCGTGTACATGTGCATGTGTGTGTATTTGACAAGGGTGCAACAGTGATGCAACATGGATGCATGTGACACCGGGATGTGGAAGACTGATTGGCAGATGTGACATGGATGCCGATCTCAACACTGCAACAGTTGGCGGAGGTGTACACATGCATACAAGTGTGGTGTTGTGTGTGCATGTGTAGTCCACTCCCTGTGTTGCATGTGATGTCTGGCTCACCCTTGCCTGCTCATGCTGTTGTATGTGTATGGATGGTGCTGGCTGTTGCGATATGGCTGTGGTATAGCTCATGTGTGCGAGTTGAAATGACATGTGTGTTGGTGATTGTGATGCCATGTCTGAGGTTTGCCAATGCCACTCATGTACAACTGCATGTGTGTATGAGTCCATTGTACAGTGCCCTGATGCCTGTGTTTTATTTCTCCCTGTCTGCAGCGTCAACTGATGAAGAGGGCGGAGAAGGTGCTGTGGAGCACAGCGGCAGGGATCGCACCACCAGCCGGAGACGGAGACGCAAGGCCTGGCTCCCCTCCCAGGTTGTCATCTCTTGGGGAGTGAGGAGTCCGGTGCCGCGTCCCATGCCGCAGCTGGGACCCCACCAACGGGGGAAGATGGCACGGAGTCATCCAGGTTGGTGGGGGGTTTGGTGGAAGAGGAGGCCGTGCATGCGACAGAGACGGGGTCTGGAGGTGGGGATTCCACTGGTGCTAGTGGTGCAGTGCAGGACCAGGGACAGGAGGCAGCACAGGCCACCAAGGAGGTGCCTGTGTGCAATCCTGTCCCTGATCCTGTCACTGCATCATCTTGCACCAGCAGGGATGCATACGTCCAGACCCGTTTTCAGGCAGGGGATGAACTTACAGCAACTGGCCTTCCTCTGCCTGCGGACGTGGCTATCCAGGTACGGGTTGAGCCTGTCCTGACTGGTGTGGCGTTGCGTCAATGGGCCATGCGAGGTGACCTGCCGTCTTTTCGTGAGGAGACTGCACGTCATCTCGAATGATTTGTTGACCGCGTTGGCCTACTGGGACGGGTCACCCAGGCCGGATTCCTCTGTTTGCTGGAGCTTGTTCCGACCCCCTCCTCTTCACCCTATGCGCCAGTCGTCCTCCGTGCCATCTTTCCACCCATTTGTCACCTGGGTGCCCTGTGGAGCTGCCTCTGACCGTGCGGCCAGGCTGGTGGAGGACACATCCCTGCCACAGTCGGGAGTCGGACGTCCAGCAGGTGTGGCCACATCAACGATTGCACCCCAGCCAGAGGAGGATGTGCAGGCAGCAGGAGCACGGGCACGGCACAGGCACAGCAGCAGCAGCAACGAGGTGGGAGCCATGATGGCTCGGGGCCTTTGACATCGGAGGGGCAGGCATCGGCCGGAGGGCAGGAGGACCCAGGATGGGAAGTGTCTTCCGTGTGGCAGCGGTTGGGCCACGCCATAGATGCGGAGTGGCAGCGGGCGGAAGAGGCACAGCTCCTGATGGTCAGGGTGAAGAACTCCATGCGGAGGGCCCTGAGGCGGGCCGAGTGCCTCGAGGCAATCCGCAGGGAGTTGGAGGAGAACATGTTGTCTTCCCTGTGGACCCTCGGGGCCATGGAAGAGGACCGCCTCCGGGACATTGAGCAGGAGTTCGATGATGCCCTGGCCCGGAACATCCAGAAGTGAGCTGTCGGACTAGCCCGCTGCCCTTGTAAATAGTTCTAAATAGTGTTAAGTTTCCTTTTTTTTTTTTTTTGTTTTGGCGGTTGGACAATGTCCCGACTTCTGGTATATAGTTCTTCATTAGGTAGGGTTTTATTTCATAGGTTTCATTTTAAGGATTGGGCATATGGACCATGGATGTTCACTTTGTAAATAGTTTGTTAGTTTATTGATTTTTTTTTCATGGATAAATGGTTTTTTATTATTTTTGCACCTTGGATTTATTTTCTCAGACTAACACTTTGGAGACTTGCTTTTGGATTGCTTTTCATTTGGATTTCATGCATCTTTTACATTTATTGGACATGCAGAATTTCATTTCTTATTTCCATTTTCTTCTGTTCCATTTCATTCCCTTGCTTTTATGTTTAATACATTATCATTTGGTACTTCAATGTGTGGTATTCTCTCTTTGGTTTCATGCATGTCACAATGTGTGTTTTATCATTCACATGCTCTCATTGTGTGGGTTTGACGGATATATGTTGATGTGCAGACTAGCCATTTGGGATGCATCATGTGGTGGTGATTTCTTTGTGGGGTGGATGTCATACCTGCTGGTGTGTTCGGAATGGGGTGGCGTGGGGGTTGTACTGAGGGGGCATGGGGTCCATGATTGTGGATCGTCATCAGGTGTTGGGGGGGACATGTGTGGGGGCCTGCTGGCAGGTGCCCTGCACTGCTGGGGTGTGGGGGTGCAGACATGAGTGGGGGCCTGCTGGCAGGTGTCCCTGACTGCTGGGGGTGAGGGTGCTGGGAGACATGAGTGGGGGCCTGGTGGAGGGAGCCCCTGACTGCTGGGGGGTGGGGGGTGCAGGGGGATATGTGTGGGACATGAGTGGGGGCCTGCTGGCAGGTGCCCTGCACTGCTGGGGGGTGGGGGTGCAGGGGGACATGTGTGGGACATGAGTGGGGCCTGCTGGCAGGTGCCCTGCACTGCTGGGGGGTAGGGGTGCTGGGGGACATGAGTGGGGACCTGCTGGCAGGTGTCCCTGACTGCTGAGGGTCGGGGTGCTGAGAGACATGAGTGGGGGTCTGGTGGAGGGGCCCCAGACAGCTGGGGGGTGGGGGTGCAGGGGTCATGTGTGGGACATGAGTGGGGGCCTGCTGGCAGGTGCCCTGCACTGCTGGGGGGTGGGGGTGCAGGGGGACATGTGTGGGACATGAGTGGGGGCCTGCTGGCAGGTGCCATGCACTGCTGGGGGTGTGGGTGCAGGGGGACATGTGTGGGACATGATTGGGGGCCTGCTGGCAGGTGCCCTGCACTGCTGGTGGGTGGGGGTGCTGGGGGACATGAGTGGGGGGGCTGCTGGCAGGTATCCCTGACTGCTGGGGGGTGGGGGTGCTGGGAGACATGAGTGGGGGCCTGGTGGAGGGTGCTCCTAACTGCTGGGGGGTGGGGGTGCAGGGGGACATGAGTGTGGGCCTGCTGGCAGGTGCCCTGCACTGCTGGGGGGTGGGGGTGCAGGGAGACATGTGTGCGACATGAGTGGGGGCCTGGTGGAGGGTGCCCCTGACTGCTGGGGGGTGGGTTGCAGGGGGACATGAGTGGGGGCCTGGTGGAGGGTGCCCTTGACTGCTGGGGGTGGGGGTGCTGGGGGACATGAGTGGGGGCCTGCTGGCTGGTGCTGTGCACTGCTGGGGTGTGGGGGTGCTGGGAGACATGTGTGGGACATGAGTGGGGGCCTGCTGGCAGGTGCCCTGCACTGCTGGGGGGTGGTGGTGCAGGGGGACATGAGTGGGGGCCTGCTGGCAGGTGTCCCTGACTGCTGGGGGGTGGGGTGCTGGGAGACATGAGTGGGGGCCTGGTGGAGGGTGCCCCTGACTGCTGGGGGGTGGGGGTGCAGGGGGACATGTGTGGGACATGAGTGGGGGCCTGCTGGCAGGTGCCCTGCACTGCTGGGGGGTGGGGGTGCAGGGGGACATGTGTGGGACATGAGTGGGGGCCTGCTGGCAGGTGCCCTGCACTGCTGGGGGTTGGGGGTGCTGGGGGACATGAGTGGGGGCCTGCTGGCAGGTGTCCCTGACTGCTGGGGGTGGGGGTGCTGGGAGACATGAGTGGGGGCCTGGTGGAGGGTGCCCCTGACTGCTGGGGGGTAGGGGTGCAGGGGGACATGAGTGTGGGCCTGCTGGCAGGTGCGCTGCACTGCTGTGGGGTGGGGGTACAGGTGGACATGTGTGGGACATGAGTGGGGGCCTGGTGAAGGGTGCCCCTGACTGCTGGGGGGTGGGGGTGCTAGGAGACATGAGTGAGGGCCTGGTGGAGGCTGTCCCTGGATGCTGTGGGGTGGGGGTGCTGGGAGACATGCGTTGGTGATCAGTAGTGCAAGGTGACATGTGGGTTGGCTGAGGGGCATGGCCATGGTGGGTTTGCTGCCTGCGGGACATGTCCAGGGGTGCAGGGTAGTCCCCTGTGGTGTGGGCTGCCTGCAGGGGCTGTGGAGGGTGTAGAGGGAACACCTGGGAGGACCCACACGGCCAATTCATGTGTAGTACTCCCCGGCACCCCCGAAATACACGTACCCTGCTGAAATCGCGTGTGGAACTTCCCGCGCACCCCGGAATACACGTAGCCTGCTGTATTTGCATGTGGAACTTCCCGCGCACCCCAGAATACATGTAGCCTGCTGTGATCGCGTGTGAAACTTCCCGTGCACCCAGAAGTACACGTACCCTGCTGTAATCGTGTGTGGAACTTCCTGCGCACCCCAGAATACACGAAGCCTGCTGTGATCGCGTGTGAAACTTCCCGCGCACCCCGAAGTACACGTACCCTGCTGTAATCGCGTGTGGAACTTCACGCGCACCCCAAAGTACACATACCCTGCTGTAATCGCGTGTGGAACTTCACGCGCACCCCGAAGTACACGTACCCTGCTGTGATCGCGTGTGGAACTTCACGCGCACCCCGAAATACACGTACCCTGCTGAATTTGCGTGTGGAACTTCCTGCGCACCTTGAAATACACGTACCCTGCTGCATTCGCGTGTGACACTTCATGCGCACCTTGAGATACACGTACCCTGCTGCATTCGCATGTGACACTTCACGCGCACCCCGAAATACACGTACCCAGGCCAATCACGTGTGGTACTTCCCACGCACCCCGAAATGCACGCACATGCTATTTTCCACGTAGCGGGTGTCCGTGTTTGTCGTGTACCCCTTTGCACGTCATTTGTCTTAGAGGGCCACAGTATGGGACATTCATCATAGCTGTATATAGGTGCTTTTTGTTAGCGCACATTTTGGCGCACATTTATTTCCGGCGCAGGGACGCTACCGCCTGCATTCTTGTGGCGGGCATGTTTGGGCCTGTGTGCGTCTTTGCCCGTGCGCTGGTTTGCCCTATTCGATTCCATGAATACGTGTTGTAGGCGAGCCTGTGGGCGTTCCGCGCACTTACCTCCTGTACTTCCCCCGTGACACCCATATTTTCACGCGTTGTTCCCCATTCTGAGTGTTACGCCCCGTGTTCCACCTACTTTTGGTATGTGCGCCGCGCTATGTGCGATTTCGCTGTGGCCGTGGCGCACGCCGTTAGATGACCTGTGCGCCGGCGTGCGCCACGCACTTTTTCAGCGCACATCCAATATTTTTCTCGCGCACGGACTTCCGTGAATCGATGTGCGCTGGTTTCCCTGCGATTTTCGCACTTGCACTGCGATTCGCACGTTTTTGGCCGCTTGCACCGATATTTTCGGCGCACATTAATTCCATGAATCAGCCTCATAGTTGTGCTTGAAGTTCGTCCTCTTGTTGGCGCTCATTTTCCAACATGTTTTGGTATATCTGTTACAGTGCTTTCACTCACATTGAAAGCATATTCATAGGAGGCATGGGTGTCCAATACATCTTCTTTTCGCCATGGTTTAAAAAGTTGCACTAGGGACATGTAGTAAAGTTCTCTATGTTGAGGAGTTTTAAATGATAGCTTCATATGATTAATTAGGCTGTGCGTTTGGCTAAATTTAACCAGGCTGCCATCACAACTTTTGATTATGTATTTAGCTTTTTTCTCATCTGGTTTAATATTATTTTTGTATGAGAGGTTTTAGGCTATGTTTTAAAGTAGCTGCGTAACAGACATGTGTAAAAAATTGGAACCTGTTTTCAATGTGTGTGCAATTCCGTAACATAGAGTTGCTACTTTTCTTTCAAACAGGAGGTGTAATATGTATTTAAAGGATAGTTCCGGGACTTATTTTTATTGTTCCTACGGTTCGGCCATGTGTTTTAAGCATAAATCGGTAGATCGTAGAAAACTTTCCTATGGACCTTACCCGACTTTTCGTCCATTAACGCACTCGAAATCAGCCGCCATTTTGTGATAATCCTATCATTTGCCCCCATCGACCTGGCTCACCTGGGTTTGCGGCACTAAATCAAATCCCCCGCCCCTGAAACAGACTTTATCAAAACATTCATATTCCCCGCCTCTATCCGTGATGTGACTGTGCTGCGTAGGCAAACGCGCCCAGGCGTCTTCTACGCGACTCCACACAGAACCTGGAAACCAACACAGATCAGCTCACAACACAGCGCGCCACAATTCGGAATATGAAACTGTACTTAAATCAAACTGCAAGATTGTAAATTTGGTAAAGTACATTTATTTGACATCAAATGTTTAGAGAATATTCAGCGATTTGCATTTTTCTTTGCTCTCGATCCAAAATAGTTCGTCTTGAGGCAAGCGATGTTCGTGTGCAGTACACAGGGTGTTGGTTTACGATAAAATAAGCTCTTCGGTCGCACTGATAATCGCATGGCTGTTCCAACAACGAGGCACTAGGCCACCACAACGGTATGTATGTTGCATCTAGCCATTAGTACCGCGTAAGGGCATACTTGTACTTGGCGATCGTCCCATAAAATGGTCAGGGTGGTAACGTTGTTCACGCGGAGAAGCAACTGGCGGTTGTAAAAGCCATCCGCCGGTGTCTGGCACTCGTGACACATACAATAATGAAGGATGTACCTGTTTTAAAAACATAAAAAATGAAATTAGTCTCACCATCAGATCTTTATTAAAATTATTCATTTTATATATTAGGTCGGGAAATTATTTCATAGCTAGGACAGTGCAACTGGGTATTATACGTCATTTCCAGTAACCCACCCCCTCTCCTCTGCCTTTTTCAGAGCCGCCTGAGCGCCAGTGGACCACTTCGTCACTGATATGATATAATATGGCATTTGCAACGCGCCGATACACAAGTGTTTCAAGGCGTGGCGAGGCAGGGGGGGGGGAACAAGGAGAAGACAGACAACAATCCTACTAGGCCAGGTGTCATTCAGATCGCGCAAGTGCAGGGGTAGGGGGAAGGTAAAAGTGCAAGGGGAAGGGGAGGGGGGAAGTGGAGTACAAGGTAAGTAGCATAAAATAATAAATACATAGGGCCAGCTGGTGGCGAGTGCAAGGTAAGTGCAGAACAAGTGCTGGGAAGGGGGGGCTGTAGGATACTGAGACAGTCCCCCAGTGCAGGGGTTGACAAGGAGGCAGTGCAGGTGGAGAGTGGAAGGGCCCAGAACCGAGGTCGCAGACAGTGGACCAGTTGTAGCAGGGGAGAGGGAGAGAGAAAGCAGAAGCAAAGGGGAAGGTTTTGAGGTGCTTCCATAAAAGGAGATGGTTCTCCTCAAGATAGTGCGCGGTACAAAACAATATGCCACATAGAACGAACAAGTACAACTTAACCCGTTTTTAAAGCTACTGTATAGTAATTAAATTGTGGTATAAACTCATCTAAAGAGTAACTTATATTATATTTGCATTTTCCATTGTGTCTGTGCGTAGGGCAGCCCCGAAATACCACTCCTTCTATGCCGACGTTATTTCTTCTAATGAACGAACATTAAATGGCTTTCGTTTCTGAAATTATATTCATTATCATTTACGTTATTGCACAACACACCCAAAAAGAAGTCTTTCGGGATGGTCCCGGCCTGTCAAGGTCAAATAACAATAGAACCTTATACTGAGTCGTGGGCCATTCCGGCACCCAAGCAAAAAATCAAAGCAGCTGACCTTCACTTTGAACGAGCACACATTCCTAGTTAGCTACATTCAGTGTAAGGCCATCTCACAGGACTTGAAATTTACACTCCATCTTTGCATTTTGTCTGTGTGCATTTGCAGCCCCAGAGAACCATAAATACGGAGACATTCTATATTTTTTGAAAAATGATTTATATTACTGTTTGGTTTAATTTAATGAGCAAATGAACACGGTTGGATAGACACATTGCATGTACACTGAGCAATCACTCAGGAGACTCCAGAGCAAAGTCACAGGTGACACCCGGGTGGTTCGCACAACTGCACGGTGAAAGGAGGGGCAACGGTGGAGAGACACATTGCATGTACACTGAGCAATCACTTTTATTTACACATTACATAGATACACATATTCAATGGGCCTGCAACATGAGGAGGCTCGAGAGAACAGACAATCAAATTACAATCATTTAAACCGTGATGTGTATTTCTCAATGAGCTCTGCTTTAGGTGGACATGGAACAGAGGCAATGTTGGGTGGCATTGCAGTTGTCCCCTGCACAGGTTCGTTCACAACTCCATGTATGTGCCTATCTAGGACATCAACAATACGTCTCTCAATAAACTCATATTGCATATCCTGAAACACTGGTTTGATCACCCATTGTTTACTTCTTTTAGTGAAGGCCTTATTGTAGCGAAGCGTCCCTAAAGTTCCGGTCGTCCTACTTTGTTGACAACCAACATTATGGTTATGTGCCAAGACCACTAGAAGAGTCCGATTTATCATGCCCTCCATGCCAAAATGCAATCGTTTTGGCCTGTACTTTAGGCACATATTGTGGAACACCTCCAAATCTCCTGTGTGGCAGAATTCCATGAGTCCCCTCAAATCTCTTGATATAGTTTTATCAAATACAATCTTTTCAATGGCTTTGTGAGTGGGTGATGAAGGAATCAACCACTTCTTCTTCCGTGCCTCCTCTGTGGACAAATGGCCATGTTCACAATTGTGGAAATGCTGGTTTGTGGTCCAGCGGTGAACGTTGCTACAGTGTAGCATTACTGACCGCCATTTTTCCAGTAGAATTTCCAACGACCCTCCACATGTTTTTGAGCTCCACCAAAGATGGTTGCTGATTGACTTGGACCACTGTGAAATACCTTGCATATCTTTTTTTTTACCTGCAGCCGACATTTTTTTATTGATTGTTTTTGCAAGATGCCATACGTCAAATTGGTGATTTATATTTTTGTACTCTTCTCTCATTGTCTTGGCAATTGAAACGTGTCTGTCCGTGGCTATCAGGTCGATCACCATTCCCTGCGATTGTGGTTCTTGCAATGATGCTACAAAGCCAACTTTCTCCATGGCCACAGAGGATGTACTTTGTGACACCTGCACGACCACCGAACTCACAATTTTCTTACTTTCCATGTCCTGAAAGTGGTAGGTGCAGTACTTGGCTGAAAATCCTGAACCGTTTGCCCGCGAATGTACTACCAATAGACATTTTTTCCATTCTCCAAGCTTCGCTAATGGCTGGAAATAGATAATCGATTTGGTATTTGTAGAACTGAGTTTTCGCAATGAAATGGATTCCCACAAACTGAAAGAAATACTCTAACTTTTTAAAACTTGAACCACTAAAAAGTGCGGCCGCTGCACAAAGTAGATTGCCTGCTGGCAGTTGCCCCAGCATGGGTTGTGCAGACCATGAGAAAGCATGATATTTTGTACAGGTGGCATGTATTTTAAGGTTAGTGCCTCGAATTGCACGAGTCACATTAATCAATGGCTCCCCACATACTTCCCCACCAACCGAATGCCCACATTTCATCCTAATAATAATATCAATCAAACAACTATCGAATACAATGAATTTGGCCTCTTTCCTTATACTGTCACTCTGCATCCCAGCTGGTTCGGCCTGTAACGTTGAGGACATGTCACTCACATGAAAGGTAGAATCTCTGATATCGTCTTCCGCTATGTTCAGTGATATTGATGGTGTTTCATTGTCGTCCACTTCATTCTCTTCCATTGCAACATCTGTTCCTTCTCCGGCGATGGGTGAATAAAACAATTTCTTCAACTTTCTTGCGGTCTTAGTTTTTGCGGGTGTGGATTCTGTGAATTGATCTCCGACTGCATCCGAACTACCAGGAGGACATTCACTATCAATGGCTGGTGGTGGTATAGCTCCGTTGTCAATCACTTCATATTCTTCCCATTGGCACGATGCATCTCCAGTCTCAAGTCCCTGCCAAAAGGTTTGACAAGCAACATCTCTCGTTCGCTTCACTGTCTGTGTAGATCTAGTTCGTACACCCACTCGCAACTAGAGGACAGATTGGAAAAGGGAAGTTCAGTTTAAACACAACTTACAGTATTGAACTATTAACAGTGAAAAACAACATAATATAGTGACCAGGACACTAACCTTCTTTTGCTTTCTTTTCTTTGAAACTTTCTTGCCTCGCACTTCAACATCAGGACGCTGTTGCTCCGACTCGTGTGTGCATGTCTCCACTTCCTCTTGCACTGCAACGACTATATTTTCATGATAAGCACATCCATCACGCACTGACGCTCCATCGACTCCCTGAAACATAGAACTTTCATTAGTATGTATAATAATATTGAAAACACAAAATGTACTTGGGGACCAATACCCACGTACATCTCAATAGCAAAACACGAATGAACGCATTGTGTAGAACATTCAAATGACAATTATTCACGCATTGTTGATCTAGTTAGATGGAACTGTCAAGATCCATACCTCAGGCTCCGCATAGACTTCCATTGATGATATTATTGAAGATGACGCTTCAGCAACTCCCTGAAACACAGTAATTGCATTAGTATGGTTTTCTATTTTGTTAAAAAGAACATAAACTTTGTGCAGGCGTCAAAGGCTCATCTAAATAGACCTGCACAAATGATCAGTTTGTGATCATCTAAAATAAGTAATGGATATCTAAATATGATTCGATTTGCTCGATCGTTGGAAGTGTCACCACCCAGAGATCTGCATCAACTACTAGGGGTGATGTTCTTGTAAAACATTGCGCCGACCCGTAACTGCATGCTCCCCCTTCTTCTTGGACTAATGCTCCATCGACTCCCTGAAACATAGGACTTTCATTAGTAATGAACACAATATTGAAAAAAGAAGACAGATAGGAGGGCGACGACAGAAGGACATATCAATGGCTAAAAACGAAAGAAACATTGTGTGTAACAATCACGCTACAAGAATGCAAGATCTGATGATCTCCATTGATGGAACTGTCCGGAAACGTACCTCGAGCATCTGAGTGACATCAACGGTTGTCGTCAATGCGTTGGACTCCTCAGCATCTCCCTGAAAGACAGTACTTGCATTATTTTGGATAACAATAATTATAACTGAAAACAAAGACTAGAGGACGAGTACTAGGGTGTACCATTAGGTAAAATAATTACACGATAAATTAAAACTATTGATTTACATGCCTAAAACAAGTCAGTGGCAGAATAGCTAAGTAAGATTACCCAATAGATGCTTGAAGTGGCTGATGACTGCAATAACGACACGGATGGAGAATCTTCCGCCTTCATATTGAGTGGATACATAAATGGGGAAATTATTGTTAGCTAATGCTACACACTACCGCAAGGCCGAGAGCTAAATCCGTAAACTTGACTCACCAGTGGAGGGATGTGGACGAATAGAGTGGGAATAGCGGTTGAGAGCAATTTTCGCTTCGCTCGCGGTGTGTTCTTCTTTATTAGCAATGATGTGGAGTACATGTCTGAGCTAAAGTGCCTGCTGCAGATGCGGTATCGATCAGCCCTCTTGTCCGCAAAGACTTCTAGGACTCTACTTTCAAGCTCAGACGGTGGATATCTGCAATATCGGACCCATTCTCTTATCAGATCTATTGTCTTAGGGAAAACATGCATTATAGTACCTTCAGAATTTTTATGGGTCTTCGAAGGGCAACCGTCAATGGAACAGGCAGGCATTGTGGAAAGTTCTGAAAAGTAAAGATCAACAATTCTCTATGAATACCAATGTGTTAAAAAATTAAATGACACATAAAAGGTTCAATGCAAGGTTCGTTTTGGTTCTTGGAACTATACACATTATTCACATGCGGATAAGTATTTGAATAACTTTAAAGAAATAGAAAAATAATTTGACTAAACTCAGAACATGTGACTAGTTCCTTGCATGTACTGTCTTGAACGAAAAGAAAACATGGATGCAATTTGATGACTACTAGCAAATAGATATAAATTAAAAAATTGGACGCAAAATGATTATGGTACATGGCCTTACCTTGACGAACAAACAGTTAGATGCAGGGATCAGAGTAGTTTCTTGTCGTAGAACAGGGAGCAGTTCACAGGTTGCAAACTGACGAGTTTGCTCGAAGTGGTCACGGAAGTTCACAGAGACGAAGAGCAGATAACCAGCACCTTCACGGGTTGACTAGCAAAGCACAAAGAAGTTCTCATTAGAAATATGAAGTGGGTTATAAAGAATTCGAAACAGGGGTGTGTTTGTGAATGAATGACGTGAATATGTTGTGGCATTATGCGGTTTGCAGGGGGGCGTCCAGCGTGAGGGGGGATGCTTGGCAGGAGACACGGGGTCTGGAGGTAGACATGGGAACAACAACCCATGCTCTATAGACCACTTTGAAGTGTACATGGTCTTTGGCACCTCTTGGCCTTTATCGCTCCCTGACAGCTCCATTTGCCAGCGCAAGTACCCCGGTGCGAACTGCCTTTGATAGGGCGGGGGGTTGGATTGGGGCGGTGGTCGTGCAGACAAGACACAGGAAGACTCGCGAATGGAGACACACTTATGTGGATTGCAGGGGGGCGTCCAGCGTGAGGGGGGATGCTTAGCAGGAGACACGGGATCTGGAGGCAGACATGGGAACAACAACCCATGCTCTATAGACCACTTTGAAGTGTACATGGTCTTTGGCACCTCTTGGCCTTTATCGCTCCCTGACAGCTCCACTTGCCAGCGCAAGTACCCCGGTGCGAACTGCCTTTGATAGGGCGGGGGGTGGATTGGGGCGGTGGTCGTGCAGACAAGACTCGTTTGCCGCAGGGCCTCACCAAGGAGAGGCCATCTAACTGCATGTAAGAGGCGGGCTGCAGGATCTAATACATGGAAGGCAGGGGGGTGAGTTTATAAATACCTCACCCTCCCTGGAGAATATATGGGTGCAGTTCACCCTGGAGACCCTGGATGCCTAGGCAGTTAGTCAGCAGCAGGCTGGCCTGTGGTGGCAAGGCGGCACGGGCCACAGGGGGTCATCTCTGTACCCGGTGCCCAAAAGGATGATTTATTATGATCAACCATATTGATTATTTACCTATAACCATGTTTTGTATCAATAAAATCCAACGGCCTTTTATTGCCAACGCTTGAACAAAGTGGTGTGGTAAGTATTTTTGGGGGAGGAGGCAAGGCCGGGAGGCTTGATGCCAATCCGCAAAATAACATATGTATGTCTGCTGCATATGGGTTCAACGGTTATGTGGATTGAAGGTGGGCGGCCAGCGTGAGGGAGGATGCTGGCCGGAGACATGTGGTGTGACAAGACAAGACACAGGAAGACTATTCAATGGAGACACACTAGATTCATTTAAAAAATCAAAACAACCACTGTTAAAATATATGTTGGGTTTTATTTTAGATCTTAATTTCAATTGAACATAAATAATAAACATTACACATTGTAAAGTTCCGGTTGCAGCACATCCAGGGAAAATCCGCGGTATTGTCCACTGTCGCTGGGGAAATGTTGTCTAATGGCAAGTACCGCACAGGCAGGTATTACTATCCGAACGTGGTGTCCGAGCCTCCCGTGAAGCCAACAAGTGAAGCAACGATAGGCCACCAGCCTGTACCACCTGTGAAAAAGAAAGATGCAAACTGTATTAAAATGACAAAACTTTCTTATCAATGTCGATTCAGGTAAAAAATGTCATTCTGCTTTGAAAAAAATTCTTTCTAGAAAATGCACAATATGGAACCAATTTACATGCGTTCGAATGATATGTAGATGTAATTTTATATGTGGGAGACGACCATGAAATAGTAGTGGCATCACTGACATCACAACCAGAGTATACTTACTCGTTACTCGGATTACGCGGACGAACAGTGCCGCGAAGTTCATGCATAAGCACCATCATCATCCTCAACACGGTCCGTGAGAGGCAGGCTTCCCTGGACTCTGGCAGCTCGGTGATGCATTGCGGACTTGGCTCGCCTTCTGAAATGTAGGCCAAGCACCCGGAATTTTCACGGCAGCAGCAGTTCTCCTCCTCAGTTGGCATTAGCTCGCACCGATTGCACGTGCACCAGGTGGAGACGCCGTCCATGCGACATGGTCCAGGCGCTTCATCCGTTGACTGGTCCTCCCAACTGCCGTCCGAATCCCCATCGTTTTCGCGTGCTTGCCTTTCCAGTAGTTCCTCCTCGGTGTACTCGGGCTCGTACATATAGGTCATTATTGTAGCCATTGTGTGGTAAAGAAAGTAAAATAATTTACAGAGATGGTACAGGTGTTCACAAGGCCTAGAAGCGGCGAAGGTAGCTGACCAGAACACAGAAACGAGTCACAGAATACTCAAAGTAACACAGAGAGACTAATGGAATCGAAAATCTTCTGCTGTGTGTTGTGAAACGGTGTGTTTATACTTATTGAGGAAAGAAGCGTCCTGCCATTTCCATGGCGACACTTCATTAGCTGAGGCGGAGCGATTGTTGACACGAAACGTGCTTTGGCGTTGGGAAATGGGCGGTACGCGTCTGCTGATGTCAGGCTCAGGGGCGGGGGATTTGATTTAGTGCCGCAAACCCAGGTGAGCCAGGTCGATGGGGGGAAATGATAGGATTATCACAAAATGGCGGCTGATTTAGAGTGCGTTAATGGACGAAAAGTCGGGTAAGGTCCATAGGAAAGTTTTCTACGATCTACCGATTTATGCTTAAAAACACATGGCCGAACCGTAGGAACAATAAAAAAAAAGTCCCGGAACTATCCTTTAATGTTTAGTCTGAATCTGGGGTCTTCAGCATACATTTGTAAAAAGAGCTGTATTCTGATGCTGTTATTTGTGTGCATATTTCATCATACCTTCCACCTTTTTCAGTAGGAAAGAGTAGAGGAAAGGCTTGTGCTTCTATACTTTTTACCCATATGCTGATTGGCGATCCTTTGGCTTGTAAACTTTTGATATGTTTCAAGCACATCATCTATGCTGTCCTTGGAGTGCAGTGGGTGAATTTTATACTGGTCTTAAATATTGGATGCTATAGTGGGATCTACAAGTTCAAATTGGCCAGTTAATGAGGAATCCTGAATTATTTTGGTAGTTTCTCTGAGGTTTCTTCAATGTTTATTTCTTTGTAGTATTCATTGTTCTCTTTAAGATGGTGTAGGGCTTCTCTAACTTTGTTGAGGTCTACTAGTTGCTGCCCATTATTTTTGTCTTTTGTAGATGCACCATTCACTTGGATAATCAAAGATTGATCTATTGGCCGTTGCACTCCCAGCAAGTCTACATTTTCTTTAAGATCTAATGGCAAATAAACTACTTTGACACAAATGCCTTTCAGCAATTCAGAATGAGGTAACTTAGCTTTTTTTGGTTCAAGGCGTATTATTGCTTGAAATGGGTTTACTGTTTGGATTACAATGCTCTCATACAAATTAAGCTATTGCAGTGGTTTTGGAAGTGGGAATATTTCCAAGTTATTAGTGATAGCCCATGAAGGCATTTGGTTATTATCAACCATTGCAGTGCAGTATGTGCAAAGAATTGAGGGATTAGTAATTTCATATTTGTTTTCTGCTATAAGGTAGAAAGCTATTTGGAACCATTGGGATTCCTCATTGTTTCTATTTTGATTGCTATATCTACAGTTTTGGTGCTCTTCATATAAACCGTTCTGCGACAACAGAGACATACTTGGTTTGGTATTTCAGAAGATGTGCTTTTAAACTTTGGTATACCTTTTTGTATGTGTGTAATAGAAGGTTAGCATCTGCAATGTTGTTGCTACTCTCTTCTAGAGTGTCTGGATTTTACTCTTCACTTCCAAAATGTTTGCTTTATATGTGATCTATTTCTTCCAGGAGTTCTTTGGCTGTGCCATGTAGGAGAGAGGACTTTTGCATAGTACAGTCTCTGAACGAAATTTTGTAGAGTAGCATGGTGTGTTGCTAACATTTTGATGTGGTGGAAGGTGCTTCTGCAAGCAGGCCTGGAAATGTAGGCTAATGAACGTCCTTGTAGTCCTCTGTATTTGTGCACTGGACAGCAGTCCATGGTTTATAATTTCTTATTTTTTTTAGGTTGTCTTTGGCTTTGACATACTGATTTTGGAATTGCTGTAAGGATGTGGATGATTGTTTTTGTACGTTACACACACATTGAGGTGCACAGCCATTTGTTGACGGGACAGATTAGTTCGGTGCAATGGAGAGGTGATTGTAAGTTTGTTGGGGATGTTCTTTCAATCAGCGTTTCTTCTGCCATAATGGTGTTGTCTACCTTTTCATACCTTCAGCCACTGCTATGTATAGCAATTGGTTTACTTTGGTCTTGTTGTATGACTCTTCATTGAAATATTGTTCCGTGCTGGTTGTGTGAATCCAATCACCTGCACAGAAGTTTGCAAATGTATCTATGTTGATATTGCGTGTGTTGAAAAGTAGTTTTTGTAATTTACTGACACATTTTGTTAGTGGTTTCATTCTGTTTAAAATTAATATAAACAATTTCCTTTTGAGGAGCATTGCACTGTCTATGAGAGCCTCCAGGATTTTGAAGGACTCTGTGGTAGAACATTTTTGTCAAATTCATGTTTTGAACTGCTTATCTATGGCTATGTTGACATTGGTAGATGCAGTGTTGCATTCTTCTTTTTAGCTTTACATTTTGGAAGAGGGGTCAAACTTTTTTTCCTGCTACCTGGATCCGTTTTGCTCAGTGACTGTATTAGCTGTTTTTAGCTGTTTCATTTGAACGTTTTGTACAAACTCTGCTAGAGGCAGATGGTTATTGTGCATGCTTGGAGTTGTACCTGCTCTATTTCTACATTGTTTTCTATGGAGTTACTTTTTGGTGGGCATTCTCTTGTGTCTGTTGGAGAAAAAAGGAGAGTGTGTGATTGGAAGTTGTGCAATGTATTTATGTGCACTGTGCATGAGTGTCTGAATGTGAGGGTAGGCATACATAGATGGCTGTGTGATTGTGGAAAGGGCTGTTACTTTTGGTTGGGAAGGTCGTATTGGTATGTGTGTATGTTTCTGTGTGAAAGGTTTGCTTCCATGTTTATGACAGTGTATTGTGCCTAAAAACGTAAGGACATTATGGTGTTTTCACAAATCTAGTGGGTGTTACCATACTGGTGTTCAGATGACAATGCAACGAGAGAACCTGCTGAGGTGCAATGAGCAAGATTGAAGCAAGTGCTGTTGGGTTGGGTAGAATTTTCTAGGGAACAATACAACAACATTGCACTGTTTCAGTAACAGGCAGAACACTACTACAGAACTGCACTTTATTGGATTTGAAGAGTCGGTTTCTTCTGGGTTTTATATTCCAGTAGAGATGTCAGTGGGTTTCAGGAGGCTGTTCTTCAAAGGAAGGTAGTGGCTATCTGTGTTAATGGCACAGTTATAGCAGTATTTTAGATTGTAGGAGGATTTGTTGGGTGGAAGAGGTAGTGTGTGTGTCCAATTGTACAGCACTGCAAAGGAAAAGGGCAGAAAGATGTACAGATTGGGAAGGAAAATTTTAACATGTGTGGAATTTTAGTACATTTTCCACACATAGATGCTTTCTGCATGAGTGCAGAAATCCTTTTCTGTTCTTGCATGTATTTATTCAAATTTACAGAAAGCACTTTTGCCAATGTACAGATGCATTTCTTTGATTTACTTCCAATGGTGCACTCTGGTACTTGTGCAATGTATGTACTTGCCATTCTTTGCTAACATACATGCAGTTTCCCTTTTCTGTGTGCATTCTGGCCATTTAACATAGGACCTGCCACTTGAATTTGCTGTGCAAATGTTCCCAATGTGTTTTTTGTTTTACAACAACAATGGAGAGAGTGATGATACAAGTGAAATATGCGGTTTGCAGCTGTTCTGCAAGTGGGCATATACAGTACACATCATTGTAAGTAACTGTCACTTCATGTCAGGGAATGGGACAAATTAGAGTACATTTATTCAGTAGGTTATGTAGGGTAAGTGGCAGGCAGCCTGTTCAAATGCATTTGTGACAGAGTTGCAAATATACTCTACAAGATATATGCATACCTGTAGTTTGTGGTGATGGATGCAGAGGTGGATGAATCTGGAAGCAGAAATCTTGGAGAGTTTTGCAGTAGTTTTTGATGAGGTGTTTTTCTATTACAGGAGATCTGTACTGTGAGTGTTGAACAGTACATCTGAAGTGTCGAAGTGAGATGAGAGATTTAGATGTAGAGCTCTTGGATATGATTGGTGGATGGGTGTGTGACTGTTTAATAGTAACCAATGAGGAAGTACTGCAAAGTGTGAAGTGGAAAGGGAAGAAGGGCTGCTCCGTGCTGCAGGGTCCACAGACACCGAGATAGTCCACGGACAGGGCATGCCACATCCAGGGCTTCTCAGCATGCCTGGCATGGAAATGGGACTGTGGGGATTAGACAATGAGGTGTTGAGGACATGTGATACGCATGCGCCCAGGTGTACGTAAAACAGAGACGTGGCCTCCAAACTAATTAAAATTGCAACACAACTTTACTTATCTTACGGACAGGTGCAGTGTTCATAGGGCACAGGGAATCGGATGCGTGTGCTCCCTGGTGTCCGTAGGACAAGGTGTGGATCCCTGAAGCATATAAAGGTACTTCAGGACTTTACGGACAGGCACGGTGTCCACAGGACACCTCCATTTTGATTATGGACATCTCAAACAGATGAGGTGTCTTATGGACACCTCCATTTTAACTGCGGACATCCCAGTCCGTCGCGCTGCTGGGGGTTTCTAGCAGGGCTTTTAAAAAAACACACACACACGCAGCAACAGTACACAGAAATAACGTTAATAACATACAAAAATGTTACATTAGGGAAGGGATAGCGGATTGGGTAACATACACAGGGGATGTCACCTTCGATGTCATGGGTGTTATTCTTAGCAATGAATGAGTTATGGTTGCTTGGCTGACCATAACCAGTGAATTTCTGGGGGGTTTTGATTTTACTTGTAACCATAACGTCCTTTTAACAATGTTTTTCATGAATTTGATTGATTTGTATTAATGCAACTTAACCATAATGTCACTTTAACAAAGTTTGTTCAACAAATATGTATGTATTCATTTTAATATCACACATAGAGCCTGATCATGACTTTGGCGGTAACGCCGGCGGCATTACCGCCGGTGTTATCAGCTCAACCGCCGAACTCCCCGGCGCTAATAGCGCCGGATCACGAGTTCAGCAGTTAATGTTAATCCCCTTTCCCCATTGAGCCCATTTGGGAATGCCCCATTCCCCATCGGGTTCAATGGGGAATTTTCTGCGGATTTCCCCCCAGCTCAGAGCTGGGGAAAAATCCGCCAAAGTCCTGATTTGGCAGACCCTTAAATCCGGCGGTAATAGCGCGACCGCCGGATTTAAGGGTTACAGCCAAAGTCGTGATGAGGCCCATAGTTAAAGAATGGAATTCAATTGCACATCACACAACTGTTATGGGGGTCTAGGCAATATGATGACTCTCAAGCCATTATGAACATGGTATCATGATTACATGTTCCAAGGTCAAATACAATCTTCACAGGTGCAAATGACCACAGATGTGCAACATATATAATGCCTCTATATGCAGGGAAATAACGATGATAGAGGGGTCATGTAATTTAAACCTAATGAGGCATGATGGTATGTTCATGCAGAATATTGTGTGACTGTGTGTCATGGTGACTACATGTATCCATGGCAACATCATATCACAAAAAAACTGAAACATTTGTAAATGTCAAAATGCACAGCCCCATCCGGAAATGCACCTTGGCCAGCAGGCCCATGCAGACAAAGTGAATATTGCCAATGATTAAAAACTATCAACATCAGCCACACAAAGGTAAATGCCTGTCTCTGTACCTTGTGAATTAGCATTATTATTATAATTATTATCATTATTATAATAATAATAATAATTATTATTATTATTAGTAGTAGTATATTTATTGAGTGTGGACCTAGCTTCGAACAGCAACAGAGCGCTTTATAGAGGTTCAATAAATTCAATATCTAGTGGTAGATGGTGCTGTATACAAGTATCCTACTATATGCCTTGAGTTAAAAATAACGTGGGCTCTAGCACCTTGAAGAGTCTCTTGTGCTAGATGGACTTATCAATAAAGATCTCAGACCAAATGACTGGACAAACTCAGAAAATATGGCAAAATACTACTTTATTCTCAGTTCAATAAAGCAGGGCAAACTGACGTACAACAGACTGATGCTTGCACACTCATACTCAAACTTGAATATACAGAGGTTATATATCCCAATATGTGTTTTCTATGACATACTCCTACAAGGAAAACTACAAAACCTATTGAAGGGAAGGATTGGTTAAAGGCGGGAGTTCGCTCAGAAATGTTATTGTCCCAATCAATTGTGAATGTATTTTTAAGCATACTGTAATCAATCTTAAATAAATTCCTAACCATTTTACCTTAGTTTTTCTCACATTTACACATGCAAAAACAACGGGTTGGATGCTGCCATTGTGGGCTAATCTTAATTGTTAATATATCATCCTAAATTGAAGTGCCCTTGCGGAAAGAATATAGATTGCCCGCCCCCAAACTGACATCACTAAACGCGTATGCCCCTTTTGAAAATGACAATTCATGTCTCATGTCAATGCCCTCTGTATGCAATCTATTGATGTGTCTCCAAGAAAATGCCAAGATGCCTCGTTCCTCGAAAAGTGTAAACACATCCTTTCTGATCACATAACATTGAAGTTTCTTTTTCTTCCGTGACTTGTTTCTGCTCTGTTCAGCTATCTTCCCACTTTGTCGCCCTGCGAACAGGTACGTACAGTATCTGAACTGATTGAACTCATTAGTTGCTTTCTATATAAACATTTCTTATATTATGTGCAAACGTCTTTGCCAAACCATATTTAAATTTTACTTTTACAAGGCTTCGTTTTTACATGTGTCAATGTGAAATTTCATAGTTTGTACCTATTGTTCATGTCTATGCACTATGGGTTTCTGTACCATGTCAGTGTGTTCTCTTCTCCTTCTTTAACAGTACTTCTTGTATACCAAAACACACATTCTTATTTTTCTGACTTTTGATTTTGTACTTATTCAATAATCAGGCACTACAAGAACCATACAGCCATACCAGTATGAGCCCAAATATCCAGAGAAGGAATTAAATGAAAGAGAAAGCAGTGGATACGATAGCGATTTGGATGAGAGCTGTGATGATCAATCACCGGATCATGAACCCAGTCGAATGCAAGATATTAACACCTGGTGAACCTGCAATGGTTGCAAAGTTATGCCAACTGAGGTGGAGAACTGCTGCTGCAGAGAAAACTCTTGATGCTTGGCCCACATAGCCGAAGAATACGCACAACTGCTATGCATTACCAAGCTGCATGATTTGAGGGCAGCCTGCCACACAAGATCTGTTTTGCGGATTATGATGATCCTTATGCACGAACTTTGAGCAGCAGTTTGCCATCATAATCCAAGTAATGAGTATGTTTACTCTAGGTCTGATGTATGTTTGACAACTGAGACAGCTAAAATGTGACGTTGTTCTACTACATCATTGTAACTTCCATCTATCAACAACACATTTTTTTAATGTTATTTGAACAAAGTTCTCATACTAATGTGAAACCAGAGTATTCATCAGTAGACATAACATCCAAAGATTTACGTTTCTTTCACTTTGAACTTAAAAACAATATTTCCTTAGGTCCCAAACTGTTCTTGCATCTATGGCCGTTCAAATTTGTAACCTTTTGACACTTCAAATGCTGTTATAAACTAAATAAGTACAGTTATCTGATTAATTCTAGAAAAATATTTTTTTTTCTCTTTCACAGGTGGTACAGGCTTGTTGCCTATCTTGTGTTTGCATGGTGGATTCATGGAAGGCTTGCCTCATCTTGCATTCTTTCACCAGCTCCATCATTTATATCAATCATTATCTTCATCCCAGTAGCTTTTCTGGCTGTCTTTTGGCACGGTCCCAAGATGATCCTTATGAGACAAAATCCTAGCAATATCAACACTACTATTGCTCCAAGTATTTGGAAAGCATTGGCCAGCCAGGTTGGAATCCAGGGATAACGAAATGAAAACCAGTCACCTCCTGCTGTCTCATCGACTTCATCTTTGTATGCAAGGTCGCAGCACAGTTATTGCTTCCATTAGGGTTCCATTTTCTCCATCATGGGATGGTGTAGATGTACCGCAAGAAGGCCCAACCTTGACGCACACACCTCCTTCTTTTTCTGTAATCAAATCCAGGACATGCATGTTATGTAGAATCATCAGACTGATGGTTCTCAATTTTTCTCTGATTGCATCGAATCATTTCGTTATTGCATTGATCATCTGTGACACCTCCCATCTGGTGATTTGCAGCCCCTTGGCGTTCACTGCAGCCTGGAGTCATGGCATGACTATATATGTCATTATCGTTGCTGTCTTGCTGAACAGTTTCTGTTCATCTGGGATAGCTTCACATGCCTTTATATATTTTGATGAAAATAGTTCTCCCTTTTCAGCCAGTGAAGAATGAGCAATCTCTTCATTCTCTGGTGCTCATTCATTTTTGGAAATCCTTCAATTATGAGATAACTTTGAGGAATCACTAATGCTGGAACATATATTAACAATGGAACATATTCCTCCCTAATTTTTAGGCAACTACATGTAAGCTCTGGATCTACAGGCCCAATGTCCATCAGTCATGAAATTCCTTCAATCATTCCTGGACTTTGATTGTCCATCCACATTCTTTGCTCTCTCCAACCAGAACCATACCTCCATTCTTGAAGCACGTTGTTGCATTCTTTAATGATATTATAGATACTGGTTCTACTTTGTTGTTGACCCATGTTAGTAACTTAGAGTATTTGGGCCATGACTCTAGACATCTGCCATTCACCGTTTGCACTATGCCTACTGGTTACTTTTTCAATAAGTGTGAAGGACAAGATAATAGGCCTTCTTCCCATCCGGTATTGGTGGAACACGCCCACACACCAATTGCTGAGGTCTCTGAGCAGTCCATGATTTTCATCTCAACAATTTTTATTTGTTCTCCAATTTGTAATGGATCATATCTTTTTTGCTTCCCCCATCCCACTTTGCATCCTTCTGGTTTTCACTTAAGTGTCTTCATATGGAAGTGTTCCTCTTGATCGTCATCGTAAAGTTGACAATTTTCCTTCAAATTGCCCTCAGGTTGTACACGCCGCTAGATGACTGAGACATATTGCATCATGTGCAGGCATTTCTTTGGCAATAAATGTCCTGGCTGCAGTAATGGCATATGGTATTAAGGAACAGACATAGCAGCTTTCCTCTTGTACTGATACCATAAATTATTTTTTAAATGAGCTGAATTATCAAGATATGTATTTATATCTTTATGACCTTCACAAACATGCCTTTTAAATCAAAATAGATGCCTCGTAAGATTACAAAAAATGCTGTCTGTACTTTTATTGGGGACACTAGTAAATGTTTCATTGTCACCCATCATGTCTATTTTGTTTTGAATAACATGTGCAAATGGCAAAATAATCAGGAGGAAAGCACATATCATAATACAAAATGATATCACAATTATTATTCCATGAAAGCCCTTTCGATTTTCATTATGTTAATGAGCTTCTCATATTCAGAAACCTCCTCATCTTGTTTTGACTCTGAATATTTAACTCTGTAATTCTTTATGGATCACACCTTTAGATCAAGAACTGTAAAATGATGGCTATAAATATTATAAAAACAATGTGATTTTTTTTTAGGAGTCCTGAGAAATGTTACGATATTCACATGTCTTCTTACTAAAGCTGGAGAAGAAAGTAATATATATGTAAAAACAGCATACAGAAATTTGTGTATTGTTATTACAATGGGTAACATAAGAGATGAAGTGTGCTTCTTTTCTTTCGGTTCCGGTATGTTAAAACATTGTCTCTTGGACCTATCTATAAAGTTCCAGGATAATTGCAAGTCTATTTATTCCTTATTGAATGATGAAAGATATTGGTCCTTAAATTAAAGTGCTTTTGTGCTCTTCATTTTCCTTATCTTAGCTCTTAGCCATTGAACGTTTCTGCATGTGTGGAACTTCTTCTCTTGCTACTGTCGGTAGTTGCAGGAGGAGTCTGGATTTCTTCTTTATTTGGTAAGATGTGCAAATCGAGCCAAGCTTGTATTTAGCAGCTGTGGAGGTAACTTCTTACACTTCATGGTCCTTCAAAACGGGGCGTACTCCAAGTGTGTACAAACATTCGCACCAGCACCTGGTCCACTGTCTATAGGCTGGGTTGCTTCTTTAAATCCTCTGTATCAATAGTTTGACTGTCTTTGTCACTTCTCTTTGACTGCTCCCTTCGATTCTTGACCTGTTAAGACATGAAAGAAACACATGGAGTCATTTTTGTTAGGTAATCATGCATCTCGCCATCTAGTGTCTTTGCTACACTTTGGGCATCAGTTTCTAACCTAGATGGAGGAGCAAGGGGGATTCTGATGCGACATCCAGTCACCAACTCATGAGGAGTTAAACAGTGATCTGAGCCTTATTTCCTAAAGCACACAAAGAAAGGGGTAGAATATGTAGCCATAACTTCTTTGAAACAGACCATTTAATCTTCCCACAGAGGCCATTCACCTGTGGATGGTAAGCTGAGGAAAATGTATGCTTAGTGTCTAATAGAAGAACTAATAAAAACGAATAATTAATTTATATAATGCAGTGCATTGTAAGACCACAAGACCTCGCACAAATCCCATCTTGAGAACACCTCATGCACAAGGATCTTGGTGGCACATGTGGCATTAGGGTACATGCATGGACCGGCCTCAATCCATCTAAAAATAGGAGATAACACGACCAGCATATATCTGTAGTTGTTGCATGTCTGCAGCATATCCACATAATCTAAATGTAGATGCTGACATGGCCAATGGGTCTAGTGATTGCTCCTCTAACTGTTCATAAAGTGTGCACTGCAGTACATTTCTGATACACAATGCAATTTATAATAAATGTTGTCACATGCTACAACATATTTGGTGACAACCAGTCTTCTGCAATTCTAGCAGCAAAACTCTCACATGTCATATGCACAGGATGGTGAAGCTGAACCAGTGCTAACTTCAATAATTCTAGAGGCATAACTGGTTTTCCAGTGCCATCCTGCCTCCAAATTGCCTTTGTGGTGGATAAAGAACCCCCATGTTTCTTTCATAAACCCTGCTCTTCTTGTGAAGCTTGTCCTGGTATCTCAATGAACTGGACGATAAACAGCATGTTAAAGCCCTCCTTTACCAACATTCATCGCCCCGTCATCTGTTTAATACGTTCTATTTCAAAATAAATTAAAAATGGTTGGGAAATAGGCTGCTATTTTGGTTTCTAAATCTGCGGCTTCATTGCCGCGAGAAATTACATCCACCCTTTTAGGATGTGCTGTGCATTTTATGACTGCGAGTGTAAATGGGAGTCCTAATGATTAAACATGTTTATCCAATAGGGCATTTGGCACTGGAGTGCTGTCAGCTCAGAGGAAACCCCTCCTTTTCCAGCATGACAAGCCTGCATATACAGTTGATGCCACATATGCGGAGTCAGAGTACACCGTCACTTCCTCATATTCAAATCTCTGAAGTGAGGTGATAAGCACAACTAATTCTGCAGCCTATGCTGAGTAATGCGAAGCCAATCTCGAGCTTGCCACTACATCAAATTCCTCCTCTCGGTTCAGCTTCACTACCACTGATCCAGTATGCATTTCAACAGTCATTTGGTCAATTCTTGAAGAAGCATCAATAAAGAGAACTTCCTCCTTTCCATGAGTGTTTTCTTTAGCTTTGGGAATATCATCATAGGATTTAGTATACGTTGTGCAGTCATGTACAGAATCATGCTCCCCTACTGGTTCTGCTATGAATGTTGTTGGGTTCACTGTCTTGCATCTAAAAATTTTGATTGCAGGATTCAAAATAATTACCTCGTATCCTGATGCTCTTTGTGTTGTTAAATACTTTTGGGTTTCTCTAAAATCGCAAATAATGCATGCTCTACAAATAGTGTTACTGAACACCCCTTTGTTATAACTGAATCTTTTTCAATCATGAATGCAGAAGCTAACAATTGCCTTTTTTAATTCTTAAAATCCTTCAGTCATCTCATCTATCCATGTTGTTTTACTCTTGCTCATCTGTGCTTCTTTAAGTCCTTTTGAAAGTGGTTGGATATATATGTACTATAATCGAAAAACTAGACCCTGTAATAGTTACATACGCCTAACAATTGTTGCATTTCTCATTGTTTTAGGTTTCGTAGTCTTCATAATTGCTTCTGCTTCTGCCCTCTCAGGTGTCACTTTCCTCCCTTTGTGAGGAATAAACTGTCCTATATAAAAGTCCTCTTCCTGATAGTATTGTAATTTTTCTTTGTCCACCTTATACCCTTTCTCAGAGACTATATTCATAAGCTTAACTGAATTGTCTCTACATCTTTCTTCTGTCTCACTACACACCAAAATGTCATAGGCATATTTAATTATTGCATTTCTATGCAGAACATTACCTAAATCCATCTAAAGGACTCTGGTAAAGATTGAAGAGGACTCACAGTACCCCTGGGGTAAATGAGTATGTTTCAGGTGAATATTTCTTCACAAAAAGGAATTCCAATCTTGTGAGTCTTCATGGAGGAGAATTAAAAAGGAATGCACTTTTTAAATCTATAACTGTGAAGTAGCTGGCATTAGATGAGATGTTGCACAATATTGTTGCAGGATTTGGAAATAAAGGAAACTCAGCTTCACCTTTATTGTTTAGGGGCGAAGGTCCTGCATGAATCTTCACAAACCCCCCATTTATTTTTTCCTTGGGTACTCATCCGTGTTACATGGAGAATCGGATGGTACCAATATGCCTTGATTCATTAAAGCAGAAATGGTCTCAAATATGACTTCATTTGCTTCTCTAGACATGGGTACTGCTTTGTTTGTGGCAAAAGCGCTCCTGGTTTAAGCTTTATTTTAACTGCTCTGACTCATTTAAATAGACGCACATCATATGGACTTGTAGTCCATAAAATATTTGGCAGTTTCTCTAGATCATCCTGGAAAAATTATGTTTTTTTTTTTACCAGCCCCATTCTCTTCAGTGCTTCTCTAGTATCTACTTTGATCAAATAAGTGAGAAAAATACCAAATCATCATCTGAGTACTCATCCCTAAACAGCTCTTCATCTGTCAAATCTGTCAACCTGTATCCTTCACTGAGGGCTATCACTGTCCTCCATCCTCTTCCCTCATAATCTGTCCCATGAAGAACCAACCTATCCTCTCTTATCAATGCTGCTTCTAACTCCAAAGGGATAGTATGCACTTCTTCGTCATCCATGGGGGTTTCTTGTCTAAACAAAAATGTATCAGGTATTCTCAATAGTTTACCTATCAACCTGAGTAATCATGATAATAAAAAAGTAACTCCAAAGAAAAATACTTCTGTATCTAAGGGAATTCCTTGTAATGCCTTCCTTCTGGCCTGTGAAGGCTACTATAATCTCTCTCACATTCATATAATGTATCCCTGGGATAGAACACACTATTCCTTCAACAGTAAAAGATATTGGGCCTCATTACACGGTAGGAGGTAACCATGGCGCTAATAGCGCCATGGCTGCCTCCAAAACCTTTCCGACTCCGCCTTGGTGAATGGAGCAATTACCGGTCCATTCCAAGGTTGGCGGGACCGATAATTCCCCATTCACCAGCCCTTCCCCATTCCCATTTGAGCCCCCATAGGGCTCAATGGGAATGGGGAAGGCGCTAATAACGGTACCGCAAATTGCGGTACCGTTATTAGCTCTAAAGTCCCTTTGTGGGTCCTGTCCTTAACGCCTGGAAAAACCAGGCGTTAAGGGAGGACCTGCAAAGGGAACTCACAGTAGGGCGGAAGGGGATTACCGGCACCGGTGCCCTTACCGGTGTCGGTAATCGCCTACCGCCTACCGTGTAATGAGGCCCATTGTCATGTTAAGTTTTTGCATTGAGTCATGTCCAAATATGTTAACTGCCATCTGCCTTGACTATAATAATGGCATTAACAAAGGACAAAAGGAACTAAACTCATACCCCCACAGAGAATCTCGCTTTCATGGCAATACCTGCCGTTGGGTGTTTTCCCTCACGGATACAGGAACGAGTTGCTCCAGTGTCTACAAAAAATGAAAATATCTTGCCTCCTATCATCACCTTGACCCTTGATTCCTCTTGGTGTTCTGGTGTCACAGATAGTACTGAACATATCAGTCCACTCTGTGGGATGTCCTATTGTGGATATAAATCCATCCCTGTACCTGTGAAAGGATTTCCTCCTACCATGGTTACACTCCCTAATGTGGGTGCAGGTGCTGGCTGGGCACCTGTATTCATATTCCATTGTGGCTAAATTGTCTGTCGTGTTTGTGCTGGCTGATTTTGTATATGTTGTGTTTGCATGGGTACTTACTGAGGTTGCCGTTGTGGCGATTGCCTTTGCAATGGTGTTAGCTGAATCTGCTGTGATTGTGGTGCATGTGTCTTAGTCTGTGTGTGATCTTGGGCATTATTTTCCTGTGGTTCTGTATTATACTGCAGAACATAGACTACCCCCCCTTCTTGGAGCTTGCCAATTTTGCTGCATGCCTCATCTGATTCTACATGTTCTCTAGCTATGTGTCCTATTCTGCACCAATTCCAGCATTGTTGTGGTTGTCCGCCATTAAATCATCTTCCTATCTGATGGTTCTGAAATCCACCTTGTCCTCCTCCTCTAGGCCCTTTCCCTCTTCCTCTTGGCAAAGAATTGTACCCACCCTGATCCATGGGTCGCATCTCCTGTGCCACCATACCCTCAGTACTCATCAATACTGTTCACTCTATGCATAAATATGATAACTTCTTTTGAACTAACTTCTTCCTGTTTTTTGCTTTTGGCTTTCTTTTTATTCTTCTCCCATAACAATTGGCAGTTATGCAAGATCGTCAACTGTATTTCTGGCCATAGTTTCACTTCCATTTCCAAAGGTTTCTTCATTTACCATTGCACTGGCTCAAAATGCGGTAAAATAATGCTACCGTTTTCTCCCACGGTTCGCTTGTTTCAAGGCACCATCTGTCTTGATTACCTTGAATGAAGGCAACAAGGTCTTCATCTTCTCCCGTTTTCCTAGTTATAATTGCACCCATATCTGATGATATGGGAAATTGTACTCTGAGCGCGCTTCATACATCTGCTCTGCAATTATTAAATGGCGCTCCCTTGTCTGTCATTTTTTGTGCAGTCACACCTGTGTGTCCGTGTCATCAGCCCTTTCCCCTAGAATAGCTGCTAACAGGCTGTTTATGTCACCTATGGCTAACATCAGTCCTGATGTCATTCTTTCTAACTCATGAATCAATTTTCCGTCATCAGAGGTCAAACTCTGTAATTTACATTTTAAATTGTCTTTATTCATTTGTGGTTATGAAATATATTATGGTTGTCCTCCCCATTTCTCCAATAAGGGGAATTGTGAAAATCCTGGTCCATAATCAAAGCTGCCTACACTTCTTGTTTTCCAGGTGGGGCTACTCTCACCCATTTGTCTCTGTCCTCGTAGTGCCCTTAATCTGCTTACATAAGGCGGTCCTGCTTGTGGTCACTCAGTGTATGGTATCGATTCTGGTGTTCTTTCTAGTGAGTCTTCCAAATCTGACAACTTTTCCCCTTTCTCTACACTCGATTCTTTTGTAAATATGCATGCTCCATCTCTTCCCTTTGTTCATCTTACATCATTATGCCCCAGCTTGTATGGCTATCATCTTTCTAAGCATCATCAAGATCTAGTCTGCTTAAAGACAGCGTTCTGTGCTTGTCTGTTAGGATGTCATCTGACCTACCTTCTGTTTCTTTGAAAGAGATGTTTTGACATTCTCTTGGGTTGCATACCCTTCTTTATCCCTCATTTGCCTATATAAATCCCCAATTATTTTCCCTATGTTTTCTGTGTCATGCTCTTCAGGCCATGTTGGTATTCTTGGTATCAAATCAATCAATATTAACTTTATTCAGAAAATAGGGCCATCAAAGTACATCAGATACAAAACACATAGCACAACACATAGCTTGTATACAATGACTATAGCTCAAGTTACCATCCAGACTCCCCGACGGTGACGGATCAAACGTCTGCAAATGTTTACCACCTAAGTGTCAACCCTAGTGCCAGCGTCTCATAACTCTATTCCAATCTAATAATGTTGGACATATGGGCAGCTGGCCCACTTTACTTGATAGGTCCACCATGTCTTTTCCCTATTGGGACTGCATTTGCTCCTGAGAGCAATGAGTGGTGAAGCCTGGTTCCTGTGGGCGAAACATTATTAGAAAAAGGAAAGGCACTGATTTCAATCATGCTACATGGTGATGGTCACTGTCTCGCTGCAAAATCCAGTATACTATTAGCCACTCCATGGTTCCTCAGTTAAATGCGAATGGTATATATATCGGCTTCAGATATCTTCGAAGCCAATGGGTGCACATGTTAATTGATGATTCCCTAGATTCATAATGGTCACAGGCACCTTTGAGGACTCTGTGTAAGAATAGCACACCCCCTATGGATTCAGCATGGTCTACCCATGGTCTACCCATACCCAAAATGTACTTCTGGCCACCTCATTGGCCTCCCCATACATGGTCTGGTGGCTGAACTGTGTTGTGCTGCTCAGTCAGGATTCTGGCACAAACACCAGGATCAGCTTGATTTCAAATCTCCTTCTCTGGCTGGGTATTGGGGTGGTTAATACTGTTGCCAAAAATGTCACTGAAAATCGGATCAATCACCCGGGTGCTATGGATTTTCTACACTACTGGCTGGGGAGCCTTTATGATGACCCCCATGTTTGATTGGCATCTGCCGTAGCACCCTCTCCTCTGCGTACTTCAATGATGGACATTAGAAGCTTCTTTATAACTGTTAATTGTGTTAATGTTGACCCTCGTAAACTTGGTCCAGGGTGGTGGTGTAGGGCATTTCTAGGGTGGGCTAGAATATAGGTGGGGTTAGCGCACAGCTGATGCCCTTTATCAGCATGCATGGTCCCCACCACATCTTTACGAACATTGGGATCTTACGTGTTTGCAGGCTACACCTGGATAACAGGGACCCTCCCACCTGCAGCATTTCTATTTGGCAGCTGGATGGGGGGCTGGGTGTTGCTGAGATAAAGTGTCTACAGCACCACCTGGCCAAGATATAACAGAGTTTGGAATTATGACAATATTATGGTCTTCAAAACCAATTCCTGGAGGCCCACTTTCAGTAGAATTCTTTAAACTTACAGCTGCGTAGGTAAGGGCAGTTGGCTCATGAGCCCCTCGATGGGCTATTGGCCTAATGGCAAGGTGTGAAGGACATGTTGTAAAACATCTCTCGGATTGGCCAGTCAAAACAAATGTACTCTAGACACATTTTAAAAATAAAAATAGAAATTCAATCCAAAATGCGGTTACATAATTGATAGGAATTTAGGCCTGCAGCCCTCTGGACATTGACCACTCCATGTGACCATATTTATGACCTTTCATTCTCAGGGTTGGGTGATACGGGTGCATTATCTCACTTCAAAAATGCAAACGCCGTTTGTGTATTCTTTCCTGACAGACCTTGAGAACTAACTAAAGAGATTACTAACGTCCCAATCATCATACATATTTAAATTGAGCTTTTGGAGCCTGATGATGTTAACTATCTTTTCCTGAAAGTGTTCAGAGATACAAGGGGTAAATATGTTTTATTGTTAATAAAATGAGAATGTACTTTTATCCTGAAGGAAGCCAATACTGACCTGTGTTTAATCGTTTTACATATCATTCAAGTTGTGCACACAAATTCAGAACACGTTTAAAACAGACTTATTAAAATAATTGCACTTTTAGCATTTAGAATTTGTTGCACATTATTAACAATTATATCCAGATCAAAAACATGACTGAGATCTGCAGAAGGATGGCTTTCAAAATGTTAGATGTATATTGATAAATGTCCGTTTCAATACATGAAAATCACTTTTCTTTTTATCACAGCCAAACCAATGACAGAAAACACTCGAATTTTAAAACACAAATACTGTATTGGTGAATCTGTTGCTAATGTGTATGTAGTTACTTTATAGTTATGCAAAGTGGATGCAAGTGTTAAGCTATTGCAAATGAATATGTAATAACTACTTAATTATTGTTCACAACTATTATTTTAAAAAAAAAGGTATGAAATGGAAATTGCGATCACTTATCCATTACATTGGATGCATGAATGGGAGCAGGATCCACCTATACCAACGGAAATGGTAGGTTTATATTTTTTGAAGTATCATACATTCTTATTGTCAAATCTGATTAGAGAACCAATGGACAACTATTTAATCAAACATGTCTCATAAGGTGTCTTTGTATAGCCTAGGGGAGGAACATTTTGAAAACATCTAGAAAAGAAAGAGGTAGGATTCAAATGACTCCATAAGGAGACAGATGTATTCTAACAAAGAGAGAAAGGAGCCATCACAGAATTATGGGGAGACCCATTCCAGAATGGAGCAGAAGCAGAGGGACTTCAGAACTTATCAGCCGAACCAGAAGTACCCAATGTTGGAATTGGTTCCTGAGAATAACTGTGAACATTGCTGATGCTGATGCAGAATGTGAGAAGGAATTTGCTGGATGGAGCCAGTGGAGTGACCAATCAGTGCACAGTCCTGCTGTCCTTTGTTAAATGTACACATCTTAAAAAGAATCCAACAGATACCCTGAAATAATATTTAAAGGTTACATCCCTTTATATAGTGCAGGGTGTATCCGCCTCTGAAACGTAGACATTTATTAACTCTCTTTGCAATTAAAGTGACAATAAAAGTGGCAAGGATCGTTATGGATCTGTGATTTTTGTAAGGTTTTGACATCTCCGAATTGCAGTGGAGACATCTATGACACTTTAAAAAGTCCCTTATCTAAATAAAAGGTCTGACAGAATATTCTTCGTTTATTCCTTAAAGGATCTGGAAAAGGAAATGGTGATAGGGAAAATACTATTTAAAAAAATACACCTGTGAGTGTGTTGGAGCCCCCATCCTCTTAATTTACTATAGGTATTTTTAAATCTACTCGTTTCAACTGCATTAAAAAGTAAGGTAGCACAGCAACCTTAAATGAATTACTGAAACCAATCATTGAGCAATTTGATGATGTATTTACTATTTTGACTTGCTTATCTCAGAGGTGTGAGATAAATATGATTACTCTTTTGTTTTCTAAATATCTTTATCGATTGAAAATGATACTGTGGTTTTATCCAGTTAGTGCTTCTAGAGTGTGTTTTTACTTTGATCTATGTGTGTTTTTACTTTGTATAAGTACGGCATCCACACCTAACAATGTTAGTTGTCTATAAAAAAATAGAACCAAGCATATTGTATTCTTTTTGATTTTAATTGTATTCTGTTCGTCTATCAATAGTGTTTCTGGTGTATTTCCCTTGCTTTATGAGCAAAAGGCCAGAAGTAACTAACTGTATGATATATTTAAATTAAAGAAATTCTTGTAACAACACAAATTGTTTATTATCCCAGAGGGTAAGTGTGAGGTTGTGATGTATGTGAGCATTAGACTGAGGATACTCTTCCATGTTGTTGCGCTTCGAGCGCTTGTGCTCCTTCCCCCCACCCCTTTCAGCCACTTCCACATTCCCTCCCCACTCGCATCTTTGGCAGCATTGCAGGAGAGAGCAGCTGACCGTGGCCTGCGTTGTGAACCTGCAGGTTAGAGCAGCTTTGGCCCTGGTGCCCCCATAACTAACTTTAATGTTGCTGTTGTTGCGCTTCAAGCACTTGTGCTCCCTCCCCCACCCCTTGCAGCCACTTCCTTGTTCCCTCTCCCCCACCTCCCAGCCAGCCCACCCCCGTTCTGATTGGTTGTCCTCCTGGTCATAGCTGATCTTCCCTGGGCAGCCCTCTTCCCGGAAGCCCCTGCAGCAAATTGCATTGTGAAAGTATTCAAAATCGCATTGTGAAACCTAGGCATTTGGTCCCACTATTCAGGACTCTCAAACTTAGTTGTGCGTTTCTCCTGTTTTAAAAATTGCATTGTGATAGTATTTTAAATCTGAGTGTCTGTCATATTGTTCAATTGTTCAACTTGTCTCGCCTCTCAAACCTGCTTGCACCCTGCACTGTGTCCTTCCCTGGTTTTCCCCCTTCCCTCTCCTTTCCTCTTCTCTCCTCTCCCTACCTACTCTATGGTGCTCTCTGTCTCTCATATCTTCTCTAACTGCTTCTCTATCGACTATCCTGCTCTCCTCACTAAATCTGGAAGGAAGAAGCTTAAAAAGGACATCCTGGTCTCAAACCCAGGCCTCCCTATTGCTACCACCTATACCAGTGCCTCCTCTGGGAAAACTTTCACTAACATCCTCTTTGGTGTTCCCTCACCAGACCTATGGACTCTACATATGGTCTCTGTGCTCTCTCCCTTCTCTTCCTCTCTCATTAATGGTGGCACACAGTGGGAGGCCTTACTGGCCTCCTTCCACTCCTCTAAGGTCATCATTAATGTTTATGTGAATGGTACCGTCTTTGTCGAAGGCCCTAAGGCCAACCTCCTCCTCTTCCATAGACACTTCCCACGCCTCATCAATTTCCTTTCTTCTACTGCTGTCCCCTCCTTGGCTACTTTGCCCTCTCCTCGTTCCCTTTCTGCCCCCCCTCGGGCTTCTTCTACACCTCTGGAGGGCGTACCTATGATGTGTAGCCCTCCTCGGAAGTCTTTCAAGAACAGCAACCTTCTCCATATTGCCACTCTAAACTGTCGCTCTGCTGTCAAACACTCCTCCGACATCTGCCGCCTTCTGGAGGAACTTGACCTCGATGTCCTCGGTCTCACCGAGACATGGTTCACAGCCAGCTCTGTCACGAGCTTTGACACTCTCCTCCCTGACGGCTACAAGATCCTCTATGTGTCCATGTCCAACCGCTCTGGACGGGGTATAGCCCTTATCTTCCTCGAGTGGATTTCTGCATCTGTCATTCCTACGTAGGCCTAATCCTCCTTTGAATGCCTCGTCTACAGGCTATTTCCTTCTCCTGGCCATTCCCTTACTGTGGCTACTATCTTTCGGCCACCTGGTCAGATCTCCTTTTTCCTCTCTGAGTGGGCAGACCTCTCCTCTTCCCTCCTGGTCTCGACCACTCAACCTCTCCTTCTTGGAGACTTCCACATCCATCTGGATGCTTCCTGTCCTTCCTCTGGACTCTTTCGTGACCTTTGCAGCTCTCTCTCACTCTCTATTCTTCCCTCTGGCCTGACTCACTCTGCAGGGCACACTCTGGATGTTCTGATCTCCTCAGAATTTCCACTTTCTATCCCTCTCACCACTCCTCTCTCCTAGAGTGATCACTTCCTCCTTTCCTCACAGCTCACCCTCTCTACCCCTCAGGCCAAGCCAACTTCATCACTGTCCCCCACCTTCTCGGTCATCTGACCCATGAAGTGTGTGTCAGTTGAGGCTTTTGACACCACTTTCTCACCTCCTTCCCCCTCTTTGGCTGACTCACACCCTGACACAGCCCTTTCCATGCTCCACACTGATATATCTGATACTCTCGATGTTCTTGCCCCTGTCATGAGGATCCGCCTGAGTGCAACTCCTGGTACGACTCAGAGCTCATCACCCTTAAACGCAAGTGCAGGGTGGCTGAAAGGAAAGGGCGTGCTTCATGTACATCCTCTAGCAAACTGGCCTACCGCCTGCTCCAAAGGCGATAATGGCTCTCTGTCCTCACCAAAAAGAGAGCACACATCCAAGCCCACACATCTCTGCAGCATTTAACAACTCAGCTGAACTCTTAAAAATCTGCAAGCAACTGGCCAATCATGCGCAGTCCCTACCTCTCCTGTTCCTTCCCAGGCCCTCTGTATGGCACAGGCTTCTCATTTCATTTAAAAACTCAGGACTGTCCTCTCTCTCCTCCTCTCCCCTTCTTCCCTCTACTCCCTGCTCTTCCTCTGGCCCTTCTTCAGCCACCTCTCTTCCCTCCTTCTCTGCCTTTCCCCTGTCCTCCCCAAGTTAGGTTTCTAGACAAGTCTGATCGATGAAAGTCTCGTCAAAACAGGTTCATCCCTGTTCCTCCAAAACCATCAAGGACCACATTGACTCCATGGCTCCAGCCTTCACCGACTTCTGCAACCACTCCTTCACCACTAAAGTCTTCCCTTCCCCCCTGAAGCACTCCCTTGTGCACCCTCTTGTCAAGAAACCCTCTGCCGACACATCCCGCCCGGCTAACTATCGCCCAATCTCCATCACTCCTTTCCTTGGCAAAGTCTTGGAAAAGCTGCCCATCTCCCAGTTCAATCTCCACATTGAATCTGTTGGCTGTCTCCATGATCATCAGTCTGGCTTCAGAGTTGCCGCTTTCCTGAACATCATTGAAGACCTGCTCTCCAACCTAGATTCCAACCCCCCCTGTGTCCTCATTGTACTTGATCTCTCTTCTGCCTTTGACATGGTCAACCATGCCATCCTGGTCAACCGTCTCCGTGATAACTTGGGGATCACCGGTCAGGCCCTGGTGTGGCTGACTTTTTTCCTCTCTTATCGACCCTCCCAGGTTCAACTAGGGTCCTTCCTCTCCTCTATTTCTATCTCTACCTGTGGTGTTCCTCAGGGGTCTAACCTCTCTCCCTGGCTGTTCAACCAATGCCTGGCACTTCTTGCCCACCGCATTGCCGCGATCTGCCCCAACTTCCAGTGCTATGTGGATGACACTCAGCTCATGTTCAGGCTACCCTCAGCCACCTCTTCTCCCTCTCTCATCTCTGACTGTCCGCCATCCAGGAGTGGTGTGCCACCAATGATCCCTGCCTTTATGCCAGTAAGACTGAGATTCTCCTCATCAGCACACCCGCTCCCTCCTTTCCTGTCACTCTCTGGCCGGCCTCTCTTGGCCCTCTTCCTGCTCCCACCTGTGAGGATAAAAATCTCAGGGTCATCTTCGACTTCACACTCTCCTTCTCTCCTCACAGGTCTGATGTCCCTAAGAAGTCACACTACCAGCTGCACCTCCTCAGAGGTATTCTTCCTATCCTCTCCTTCCCCCAGAAGCTCGGTCTCCAGAGCTTTGGTTCTCTCTAGGCTGGACTACTGCAACAGCCTCTTTCTGAATCTGCCTGCTTCTACACTCCGCCCTCTGCAACTCATCCAGAACAGGACTGTGAGACTTTTCCTTGGCCTCAAACCCAGGGACTGTATCTCTCCAGGATTGAAATCTCTGCACTGGCTCCTAGTGGCGGCGAGGATTAAGTTCAAAACCCTCTGCCTTGTCCACAAGGCCTTCTGGACCTGGGGCCCCAATACCTTTAACTCTCTCTTCCTAAATATCGTCCTTCTCGAGCTCTTCGCTCATCCGCCTCCAACTCCCTCAGGGTCAGTCCCTTCTCCAAGCAACGAGTTGGTGGTAGATTTCTTTCTTTGGCTGGGACCTCCCTCTGGAACAGCTTCCCTGCCTCCTTGAAACTTGAGGAGAATCATCTCCGGTTCCAGAAGCACCTCAAAACCTTTCTCTGTGCTTATGGTTTTTCTCATCCCTTCCCCTGCTGACTTCCTGGCTAAAACTGAAACTTCACTGGTTACCTGGCTGCCCTCTGATCTTGGGCCCAGGTCTCCTCCCCCGCCAGTCGCACACCTGCACCGCCTTCCTGGCAACCCCCACACTTGGGGACTGTTTTCTGTATCCCTACAGTCCCACTACCAGCACTTGACATCTGCTGTCTGCACTTACCCTTGTACTTGCCACCTGGTGGCCGTACTTTTACTTATTGTTATTTATTATCCCATGTACTGCACAGTCCCCTCCCCATTCCCCTTGCACTCTCCCCCTTCCACATTCCCATGCACTTGTGCAATCTGAATGACATCTGGCCTACTAGGATTGTTGTCTGTTTTCCCTCTGTTCCCCCTCCCTTGCCTCATCGCACCTTGAAACACTTGTGTATAGGTGCGTAATAAATGTCATATCATATCATATCATATCATATCATGAAAAAGGAACTAATTGTACCAAATCAGCAAATCTTGTTTGTTAACAGTGTTCAGTTTTCTCTGAATCTTGTGCATTGAACTGAAAGTCAATATACCAAGATTGGACAGTGTTACGCAAGTATGAAATATTATGGGAACACCCTAATGGTGTTTGCATGATTGTGATTGGTCAGTGGGCTATGACATAATATGATATGATATGGCATTTATAACATGCCTATACACAAGTGTTTCAAGGCGCGATGAGGCAAGGGACGGTAAACAGTGGGAGAACAGAGACAGTAATCTTGCTAGGCCTGGTGATATTGAGATCGTGCAAGTTCAGGGGAGGGGTCAAAGGGGAGAAGTGCAGGGGGAACCGGTATAGCCCGCAGATTGATTACAGCCTGCAATGGTAAATGGAGTTGCTGAACTGTGGCAGCACCGCAGCCGTGGGCCATTGAAAGCTGAAAGGTTTTTTCCGCGTAATTGTGGAACGGAAAGAGTTAACATTCCGTTCCGTTCCGTCTGACACATAGGAAACCAACGTGAGCCACAAAGCCCCGCCCATTTAAATTAAGCAGGAAGAAATGCTTTCTCAAGGAAAGTGTTTCAAATAGCCAACAAGTAAAAGCAGAATGTTTTCATAATGTAGAACGTGTGCGCTTTCATTTTTCGCCACAATCATTTTACGTGCACTGTTTAATGGGAATGAATAATGGAAAAGAAGAACATGAAAATGTAAGTTGATCAATTGAATGCTAAGTGTATGTGTGCAGATGCACGTTGGAAATGTTTTGCTACTCTATGTAAATGTGCAATGCTTGAATGCGTATGTTTTTGGAGTGTAGAAAAACCCACCTGAAATGTGGTTCATATAAATTGAAACAGTCTTTGGCTGATTCCGGCGGTCCTCTCTGTGTCACAAAAATAGATTAGATGCAAAGCAGCAGAACTGGGGTCTATTACCCTTAGACTGTAAAGGCAAACAAAAACTGTGTAATTACCTGTATAGACCTTAGGTTGTTTCGTGCTCTGCATTAGATAGGTCTAATAGGTCAAAGACTGTTTCAATTTATATGGGCCTCATTACGACTCAGGCGGTAAGGGGTTTACGGCGGCATAAACAGCGCCGACCCTTACCGCCTGATTCCGAGGTCCCTTAGCGCCATGGAGGTTTTAACACCTGCTTTTAGCAGGTGTTAAAATCCATGGCGCTAAGGGACCTTGATGTTAATTACGCCACCGTAATTTACGGTGGCGTAATTAACGTCTTCCCCACTCCCATTATGCCCTATGGGGCAAAAATGGGAATGGGGAAGGGTAAATGGGGATTGGGGACTTACCGCCCCGCCAACCTCGGAATGGGGCGGTAAGTCCGCCAACCGCCATGGCGTAAACGTAGTCGTAATGAGGCCCTATGTATTTTATAAGCTGTACGGAGCTGCAAACTCCAACAGAGCACAAAGTCTACCAATTTTAGACAACACATACCAGCTCCATATTAGTTTTTGACCTATTCTCTAACAAAAATGTTGAAATGTTTCTCAGATAGAAATAAGGAGGCAGACTCACTTTTTTCAAACGCTACCAA
Organism: Ambystoma mexicanum; assembly: GCF_040938575.1. Classification (NCBI taxonomy): domain Eukaryota; kingdom Metazoa; phylum Chordata; class Amphibia; order Caudata; family Ambystomatidae; genus Ambystoma; species Ambystoma mexicanum. The sequence goes on from NC_090930.1 coordinate 256,645,287, forward strand.
AAGAGTTAACCTCTATACTTAATAAAGGTCTCATCTTCTGCCCTACAAATACATATGATTATTTTGGAACCATCACAGATCTCTATCGATTTTACAGGAAACTTAAGTTGAAAAAATATTTTCTACACAACCTGGGAAACAAAAAATTGACCTCTGCACCTCTCTTGGGGGAGAGAAATAACTTTGAAATCAGTATTCAAAAATAACTTTTTTTCTTGCCCACTGAGTAAATAGACCTATCGCCTGCAGAGCGCGAAACAACCTAAGGTCTATACAGGTAATTGCACTGAAATGTGGTTTATTAGGACACTGGGCATGCATACACACACCTGATTGCTCCTAAATTGCATACTCGCCCACCCAATCACCTTCCACCAGCCTATTAAAAAAAAACACAATCAAGGCAATGTATCTGCAACATTTATGTATCATTTGGCAATTTTTTCTACTTCAATTTAACATGTCTCATTTATTCTACTGTAATCAAAAATTGAGGGTCTTCTTATATCTTTATAGATCTGTAGCTCAGCCCGTACCAGACGTTATGGTCCATCATATCTTGTTAAAAGCCCTTGCTTCGCTCGGACCATTAACTCAGTGTTCAGGGCCCATAACGCCGGGTATGGCCCTTGCTGTAGGTCTATAAAGCTATATTAGAGACGGCTGACATGGCAGGGCCATGCCTTGTGGGCAATATCTAGTGCAATCTCCTGTGTGAAGTGATCCAGGATCCCATAGGAGCATCATCCCATTTAACAGCAGATCATTGGGGAAATCTCTTGTTTTTTGTTATCATTTTGCTGAATCACTTTCTTTAGTCTGCTAACATCACCCACTGTGCATATAGTAGTTCAGGCATACAAAGATGCATTGACTTAATTCCAACATTTGCACCAGTTGGTATGAGAGGACCAGTGAGAGTTGACATCTGGTATAATGTGTTTTAGCACTTCATGAGAAACCATGCATCAATGTGATCTCCGATAAAATCCAAACAAAAATGCAATATGGTGAATTTTAATGCACTGAGCTATCGATACAATATGCACTATGAACACAAAAGACAATACCTCCCTGCAAAATACTCAAGGGAATACAGCAAGCTGTAAATACAGCACATAATTATGAAAACATCGTCACCCTTACAAATCTACATATTTCTAATTCATCCCAAACGTTGGAGGTGGAGGTGGAAATGTGAAAATGCTGCCATACGTTTAATGTGTTTCTCCTTTAAATGATGGGAAATACTAGTTCATCACTTTACCTTCAGATAATATGCACCTCCTCTTTGGAGACCCATAGGGGATGTATATTCCGATCCCCATTGACAATAAGTACACAGAAGAGTCATTACTGACTCTACTGTGCATTACTGAACATGATACATTAGCTATATTTCCCACCACTGTACGCAACCAGTTTACGTCCCCAGAAACGGAGGATACATACATTTTTGAAAATGTGCTGAAAATTAACATGCATATTTCCAGAAATAGTTCATTCAGTTTCATAAAATCTAAATGTCTTACCACTAGCACATAAGTAAAGTGATAACTACTCAGAGAACCTCTGATGATTGCATGCAGTAACAATAATTATCGTGAGCAATAATCCATGTGTCAGATCTGCAAAACATGAAAAGTTGAGGTTTAGAAAAAGACAGTGCTCTGATGACTGTGCTAATATTTGGACATCCTTCAATGAATTATATGGTGACTCTGGCGGCTGATTGTGTTAGGGCTCTTGACTATGTGATTGTGCATTACTGGTGTTGATTGTTGTATGTGTTTTCATTTTTTTAGTGTTCATTTTGTTTGTTTGTTTGGGCTGGGATTATCTATATTATGTATTGACTTTGTTAAGCTGTAGTTCTCATGATGCTTTTTTTACTATGATTACTGTAAGAGTGTAGAGAATTGCATTGTGTTTATTGTACTGTAGTACTGTTTACTACTTGTTTCTTTAAAAATGTACATAACGGTTTTTTTTGGTTTTTTTTTTTAAACTGAGAACTCATAATAAGGAATGAAAAGTGTATGAAGCTTACTCAGTGGGAGAGGTGTTCACTGTATTGCTAGTCATTGTGTTCTGTGCAGGACTGCACTGGCAGGCCGGGCCAGCCAGTTCTTAAATCATTGCTCATAATCATAAGTGACACCATACGTGATTGCCCAAAGGCAAATTTACAATGCATATCCTTTGGACTTGCTTTAGCCAGACCACATGACTACAAGGTTGTCTTTCGGTCAACTGCTACACAGCACTTATTTATTTTTCATTCATCGTTCACTCTCACTTGAATTCATTTCCACATTTTCATATTCCTTTTGACCTGATTTGTTTATTCTAAGGATAGAAAATCTGCTCAAAGGATCGATAGCATTGGTAAACTATCAATGAACTGAAGAGAATCCATTCCTGGTTTGTCACATTGTTTTGTTTTGTTATTTCAAATAGTATGGGTATTATTGAACAACGTCTCCTGGGAATATGCTTTTTGCCTGATCTGCTATCAGAAAGAGAGCAGCCTGGTAATTATCAGGGACATGATTCGACAATTCAGGAAACTGCTTTGAGTGTGTGTTTATGCCTGCCAGGACTTCCAGTTACTCCCACCAATAGTCTACAGATTGGTTGTGCAATGCAAATCTCTTGCACTAGATCCACTAATGAGCACGAGCCAACATTTACCATGTATGGTGAAAAGAGAAAACCTAGACTTTTTATTCCAGTTTATTTCAGTTTTTTTATGTTTATTATGAGTTCAAGCACATCTGCTTTCATCAGAGCAAAACCATATTTCACAAGAAAACAGTGATAATTAACAGAACAGGCTAAAACATTACTAAACTATAATAATAGCAATTAGGATGGGTATCCCCTATATCGTGGACCAGGGGAACTATATCAGAAAAAAGGGGGTAAAGGGTCACATGGATGAATACAAATATTCAAAACATTAAATGACTCAAGAGGGTGAATGGGCGGTAAGAGGCATAGACAGGTCAAAAATCAAATTCCACTTAGCACTTAGCACTTTTTTGACAACCTTTCTGCATTGACTTTTTCTGTCCAACTGTTTTAGAAATAGTGTGGGTATATGTATTATATCTAGTAGTGCTTGATCAGATAGTTTTTTTTAGATTTTTTCTAGAGCTTTTGTTGATATATGTATTTATATGCATTTTAGAAAATGTTATTGTGTGGATTAATAAAATGTCTTTTATTGTGATTTTTGTGCAAATTGAATAAAGTATGTGAAATTTGGTCTTGACCTGTCTATGCCTCTTACCGGCCATTCACCCTCTTGAGTCATTCAATGTTTTGAATCTTTGTATTCATCCGTGTGACCCTTTACCCCCTTTTTTCTAAAACATTACTAAATACACTTAATAAAAAAATGAAAAAATAAAACAGAGCACTTACGCACATGGCAACGGCCTGAGAGAAAGAATAAGCATTTCACACAGATGGAGTAACTTTTGGGAATGGCCCACACTTCCTAAGTTGTATGCACAGGTCTGCAGGCAGTCTGCATCAGGTGGACTACTTGAAATTACAAGAGAATGAGAAGGAAGGAGAATAGTGCAAGAATTCATGCCATCTCTGAACTGTGTACTTTATTTAATCTTTGAACTCAACTGCAATTTAGGAAAACATTGCATGGTTGCGCGATTTAGCCCTTCAATGAATCATGTTAATAAGGAGCAGACTGCCTCCTTTAAACCTTAAACACATTCAGTAGGCCGCCCAACTTCAGTTTCTTCCCGCACTTTTTTTCCCTTAGACAATGTGTGGGAAGCAGCATAGAAGGTGAAATCAACCGAACTTTGTCCAATATTTAGTCTTATGTTTCTTATATGTATGTATGTAGTGCAAACCAAGCTAGCTGCACACAAACATAGATCTATACACAAGGATGTGCATACGTGTGGCTTGCCCTGGGTGGGTGAGAGCAGTCTATCTGACCAGTGCTCGCCCACCTTGCACAGCACTATTTGAGTCTTCAGCATTATTTCTGCATCAATGTTTTTTGTCCATCAATGTGAAATGTGTCTGGGATTCACTCAACATTGAAGGCAGCTCAGCAGGGACAATGCACTCCTTTGTAATGAGTGTGCCCCTGTCAGGGATTCATGCCTCCATTTTTGCAGTGCTAGACTAAGCCCCACCCACAGATGCCGCTACTCGTGAACAGTAACCACTAGCGCGCCTGTTCCGAGCAGATCAAGGTTTCCTCAGCTCACTGCTCTCGGTTCTCAATCCGACCCATCCCACCGCTTGTGACTGAGTCCATTAACCAACCTTTCTAAAAACAAGGACACAAGGAGACTTCATGGCAGAACGCATGCTGATGGAGACAACACTAGGCACTGGGAAGCTGGCACGGGTACAGAAGCCAAGGGCGTAGGAGACACATAAAATCTGGGTAGTGGGGGGCAAGGGACACCTTGGGGACTTATTATGCAGACCTAAATTACCAATGCTGGCACGAGCAGCATGCTAGGGATCCGTCGTCGACTCCGCCTGAGCTCCGATTTATACCCTCCCCTTAGATGGATGAAGGGTGGCCTTAGAGGCAGCAGCCCCCGGTTGAATTGGTGCCCCTCCTCCCTGCGTGCCCCTGGGTTGGAGAGGTGGGAGAAGGAGGGGGGGCCGGAGTACCACAATTGTTTTGTTCCTCCCTGCTACAGCACCTCGCAGAGGGTTAATCGCTGGAATAGTCCCGGCCCGCCTTGCCCTAAGCCCAGCTCTGGATGGATGGACTTGACACTGCGATTAGCAGCCATATGGGCTGGGATGATAGCTGAGGGACAACGCATTTGTTTTGGAAGCAAGATAACGCAAAGCAACACAGGTTTGAATCCCGGTCCCACGCTTAGAGACTGGTCTCCGGTATTGAGCATTTATTTATTTGATATTTATAAGGCCCTTATACAACAAAAACAGTGTTTCAAAGTGCCACAGGCAAACGGAGGGAGCAGGGGAACAAATACACAATAGAAAGGCAATTAATACATAATAACCAAACAGCAGTTCTACTAGGCTTTGGGATATTCGGAACGTGCAAGTGCAGTGACAAAGAAGAGGGGGGTAGAGGGGTAAGTGCTACAGGGTTCCCCAGCATGTAATAAAAGAGGACTTAATTAATCTCACCTAAGGCCTGGGTAATTACTGTTCTGGGTTCAGAGGGGGATGACCAGCGCTCACTTTGTTTGGATGGGCTTTATTGGTACCAGAGACATCCCTCCAAGCCCTAAAAGCACACATTCTGTACTCAATTAGTTGAGCCACTTGTCTATCACCGGAAATGCATCGGGATCCAACAGCACCGGGGACGTGATTTAGTTTAGTTTCTGGGCCATCCACATTTATCATGCATTTTCCATGTCCCCACACAGCCTTTGCCGGGCGCAGAGAAACACTTCACACACCAATTTGCAAACAGTGCCCATAAAGTTCAAAGACAGCCAATGCCCACAATGTCTGCACGGGTCCCAGCCTACTGGCCAAGGACAAATGCACCCCGAGTTCACTCCAGAATGCCCAGTTTTCCTCCAATGTCTGTATTGGTCCACATCTTCCTTGCTGCTGGGACTGCTCCAAGTAGGCGTCACTCTTTCAGAAGATAAATATGTTCTCATGACACTCAATGCTAATCAAGAAACCTATACTAGTGCTCAACATCTCTTTCGAACCCCCTTCTGAGTTACATGTTCCATGAGCTCTGACGTTCCAATACTGCAGTAGGACTGACCCAGCCATTCATCCTCTCAAGGTTGATACATTGAATAGCGTTACATTATTGGATAATAACACCTACTAGTACAAGTGCTTACAAAAAAGAGGAATCCACATGAAGAGCTATATAAGAACACCAATTATTAATATTAGAGACCTATCCTGTGCTCACAGTGTTACAACATGGTTTGACTTAAGCAGTTGTTCCAAGCACTGCAATAGCCTAAATCTTTGTTACCCCAGGGTTTATTGTAAGTGTTTGCACCTATATGCCCAATGATGGACCTATAGAGGTACATGCCATTCTTTGAGCACCCAAGGCTGTTGGATTCAAAGGAGCAGTGTCCAGAGGCACTCGTAGGTGGTGGAGTCGCGTTGCAAGCATTGATGTGGAACCCAAGACGAAAAAACTGTATGTTAAACCATTCAACAAACCAACAGATAGAAACTCTTTGTTACACTACTCCAGCTTTCACCCGCGCCACATACGCGACAATTTACCATTGGGCCAGTTTTTAAGGCTGAAAAGAAATATCACCAACAGAAAAGAGTATGAAGTAGAAGCAGCCAAAATGAAAGATAAACTGGAAAACAGAGGCTATCCGAGAAAGATCACCCAGAACGCCTGGAAAGGGGCGAATAATAATAAAAGAGATGCCCTTCTAAAATACAGGGAACAGTGAACACATAAAGAGACAAGCAAAAGACTCGTCTTTGTCAACACATACAACCATCTCTCGAATGAAATCAAAAGAATCATAGGGAAAATCTGGCACTTGTTGGAGAATTGTGACCATCCAATTGCAAGACTTATCATTGCCTTTAAAAGAAGTCGGAATGTCAAAGAACACCTCACCAGAAATGACATCAGTAAGAAACCTATAAAGTAGCAGACATTACCACAAAAATGGGGGTTCCCAACATTGACGGGACACACACAGTGTGGAAACTGCCTATGCTGTGCCTCCACGTTCAAAAGTACATCAGTAGACATTGGCTTGCTGACCTTTTGGCAACAGAAAAGTTTTACTAACTGCAATTCCAAAATGGTCATTTACGCAGTCTGGTGCCCATGCAAAAAAATCTATGTGGGCAAAACGGATAGAAAAATCAAAATCCGGATTGGGGAACATAAAAGCTGTATAAGAAATAGGACTCGGAATGCACCCCTGGTAGACCATTGGATTGAGCATAACCATACGGTGGAAGATATCAGCTGGACAGTCCTATATAAACAGAGGTCCGGTAAGGACAGTGACAAAGACAAAAGAACCCTTTTGAAAAAAGAACAGCAACTCATTTTCCTTACCAATAGTGTGAATACAGGACTCAATGAGAAAATCGACTGGTGGGTCTGAACTTCAGAGATCATCCTTATAACATTTGAGTTGCACAGCCAGGGCGTTAACCCGACAATGCATTACGGCGCTTTATCACCAATGAAGCAGATGTTGATAACAGTCCTAATTTGAGCTCCATTATTTATATTTTTCACTGCGATGACCGTGGGCTGGACGAGCAAGCCTGAGCAACATTAACATCCATTAACCAAAGATTCGTATTGAGGCTCCACCGCGCATGCGCCTATCACAAACACCAACGTAAAAGAACTCCAGAGTTGCCGTAAACGAACAGAAGTCAATCGGGAAGTGACCCACTGTCGAGAGGACACGGACGATTCAGCCACGCAGGAACGCGGAACCCCTACCCGATTACAGCGGTAAGAGAGCTCACTTAAACATTCCTTTTTCTAGATAGGAGTCTGGACGGGGACGAAACTAGCGCATGGCAATGCAGAACCTTTACGCTGCACAACAACAGCATTTCCCGTGGTAGCGGTATGGGCATATAAACCAGGAGTTTACCGGCTAATGGGCAGGCAATTCTGTGGGATTTAATGATCAAGAATCCAGAACTTCGATCGATAGCGACAAGGGGTTAATGTGTATTCGCTTGGTCTCTTCTGTGCAGATGAAAGTAAACCCGTGATTTGAGCGAGAATGGCGAGTAACGCACAACGGGTATAGATGGGAAAGGCGCATGATTACATCTCGGCGTAACCAACCGCGTTGGGTTGAAGAACTTAGGGCATTTAAACAACATGCCCAGAGGGAATATCAGTGTAAGTGAGTTCCACAAATGGTACCTATTGCAGAATGCACCCTCATAGAGACGATCCAACACTGACTTTTTGTGTGGTTTTGCTTCCCTAGTGATTTAAAGATGGAGTCAGGTGGAATTAATACTACACAGCACGCCCAGTAGAAGGCGAGTGAATCTAGACGACCCTCGAAAGACCCCATAAATGGACCCCGTCCCATGGGTTAAGCCGATGGTGTAATGTGCACAAATGACCAGCTGGCTAAGCACCTAATGGGCCTTTTCTTTTAAACTTCTTATCAGTTCAGTGAGAGCATATGTTCCGGAGGAGTGAGACGACCCCGATTACGTGGCCACATCGTCAACAGCAGTGGATTGACAGCCGATGAAAGGGTGAGTGGAATATAGTCTCATGTCCTATTGGCCAGAGATTGAATTGAATTGAATAGACAACATCTCCGCCCTTAAGACCCATCCTTAAAGTTTAGTTAAGGGTGCAGACATGGGTGAAGCACTAATAGTCATTTGATCTGTTCAAGATACAAATAGCACTTTCCTGACTCTATACGGTTGTTTTTAGACTTGATAGTTGACTGCTATTATTAAACTATAGTTGTCTGATGAGTACAGTAGCTGGATAGGTTACTAATACGCCTATTCCATGTCATTGCTCTCTGTTAGGTGGTGATTTCCTTCCAGGTAGATGGACAGCAAGGGTACTACAAATCCTTAAGAAGAAGACACCACTAGAATCTCAACTAATTGTTGACACGACTGTGTTTGCAGTAATCATTGTCTGATTTTAGGTTATGACATTGATATAATTGTTATGCATGTCTTATTAACCCTTCATTTAAAAGCTCCTGAAGAATTTCCGAGTTTTTAAATTCATTGACATCCAAACGGAAAGAAACATGTCGGGCACTTGTTTTGTGTGTGTGTAGAATGAGATGGTGACAGTGACTGAAGGAAAGAGTGAATGGAATGAGATTGAGTGAGGTGTGCGAAATGAGGTATGGCCTGGTGTGATATGTAACACAGCACAATACACTCTAACGGTTAAAAATTGAAACTAATCGAATTACCGATGGAAAGGGTCTAAGTTTGTACATTTACTGCTGTCAAAAGTGATATTTAGACTCCCAACACAGGAGACTTTAGTAGCACTTTAATGGTACACCGCAGGTCTACTTTTAATATTTATGTGTAAGTGATTAATAAAATATGTTTATTTTTCTACATTTTCTTGTCTAAATATTAGTTTCTTTCTCTTGCCTAAAAATGAATACGGTACGAGATTAGAACCCACCCAGAGAATGCGGTGATGATGAGCGCCAGCTTGATTGTTGCAATTTGTCAAGGGTTAATCCCTTTATGTTGAGGGTAGGCTGGTGCTATATACCCCTCTATCTCTCTTTTTGTTGAAATAGCAAACATTGATACTCCATTTCCATGTCTATTTTTGTATTTATTCATTTTTAGAGTGCTCACTGCTTAACTTAATTGCTTCATGGCGCTTTGGCAGATTCCAGAAGTGGTTACTCCTGGGTGTCTTGTTAGAACAGAGGAGTCTTGACTTTTGCCCTGAAAGAAAGCAGGTTTCGGAGCACGTTGTACCTTCTTTAAGGTTATTCCAGAGCTGGGAAGCGGTTGTGGCCAATCGTTTGGACCCTTGGCCTTGGCTCTTGCTGGCTTTTTGGGGATTAGCAGGCAGTTGGTCTGTGCAGAGATCAGGGCTTCATTGGGCAGAGAAGCATGCAAGTCCATATAGTACTGCCACCTCGGGTGAACTTGCATGGCAAGAGGCCACATGCATCCACGCAAAGTACCAACTACAGGCCCTACTGTGATTAGAAATAAGGGTTATTAAGTTGGGAATACATGCCTAAACACTGCCTGCATGAAAGGCCTGACGTAAACATCTAGGCTGAGTACCACATAGCTAACCTTCCATGCTGTGCGTCTCCTTCAGCATGATAAGTAGCCCAGTGCTATATGATATTCACAGCATAGGCTGCTGCACATGTATTATCGCTGTACCCCGGCTTCACAGCTGTGGCCCCACAATCTAATATTCAGGTCCAATTTCAATATAACTCAGATTTTAATTACAATAATAATATTGACAGCGTGCACACATGACACACGTGTGGGAGAAGGGTGGGGTGACCCTATGTAACTCTGATATCACAGTGAGATGGTAGGACAAAGAGTGAGGACACACATTTTACGATTGGGTCCCTGAACACTACTGAGAACAACACGTACAATAGCACGAGGAACGGCTGTCCAAACACATTTCATAAAGTTTATGGGGTTATAAATGGGAGTGGACGGAGTGGGTCAGAGGAAGCAGGGGGGATTGCAGCCTGTAAACTAACATTAAGAAAACGATCAACAAAGGTCTGTACTGCGCATTTAACCATGTTTAATGGCTCGGCTGGAGCAGGGGTGTTGACAAGTTAAAAGCAGGAAAATGCTCGGTGTGGCTTGCCTTTTTAAAATAAAATCTCATCTGCGAGGGAAGCAGTGGAAAAGAGAACACCCTAATCTTCAGGGTAACAATGGAAAGTGTGCATCCAGTTTGGAGGCACCTCAGTTTGAGCGAGTGAAGTTTGACATTGTATTAACAACAAAAATGCAAAATTGTAACAAAACTATGACCGCACAATTGGGTCACAGTTTGAACTTGACTTGAAAGGAGCAACATCTCTAAAAAGACAGATAATGATCGGCCCCCTCACATACTCAGTCACACACTGTCCCCCCTCCCTCGTCCAGTCAAATGACATCACACACACACTACTACTCACTTGCCTTAGCTAGGTCGGCCTAGCCTTCTCAGTCAGCACGCATTGCTGCCTGGCTGCTCCACTTCGCTCTGGACAAACGCAGGTTAAGGCTTCATTACAAATCCGGCGGTAGCCGTGCCGGTAAAACCGGCAGGCTGCAGCTAAACTTTTTCCGCCACCTGGCTTGATGGAAACACCAGGGGATTACAACCCTGGTGTTCCTGGAAGTCAGGCACTGGAATTTTGTAAATCCCCATTCCCATTTGAGTTCCATAGGACTCAATGGGAATGGGGATCTCGGAAGCACTGGCACCGTTAATTACGATGCTGGTGCTTCTGAAAAAGTCTGCGGCGGGTGCCGTTCCGCCTGCCAAGTCAGACCTGGTGTGCGGGAGGGCATCCACCCCACAAACTTGTACTTTGCCGGTCTGGTAACAACGGTGCTGGTAGGCTTACCGGCACCGTTGTGACCGGACCAGCAAAGTTATAATGAGGCCCAGTGGCAAAAACACAGTGAGTGCACTGTGCACAACTCTTACATATTCTGGGGGGGATAATGTCATTATATCCTCCCCACTTAAAATTGTGGGGGAGATTTGTCCCTCCTATCTCGCCATGTCCTATGCCCATGACAGAAGCGAGGGCATGAGCATATAACGCAGCCTTGGGCTGAACGGCTAATAGATGTTGGAAAAGATATGCACATACACACTGCGCACTGCTTGTCACCGACAAACGACAACTACTGGGTGACCTCTACAACATACTCGGTTTCATGCATTATTTAAACTCTGGCTATCATTCAATATAAGGCCCAAATGCTGATACTCAAAGTGATGGAGAGACCCCCAGAGGACCAGAGGCACCGAGATGAGCGTTGTTTGCTCAACGCTCGTCTTTGCTGTTTGTGAAATAGTGTGCTTTAGTTACAGAAATCGTTACTTCCACACAGTTGAAGTGCCTTCCGCAACAATGAAGCAGTGTGTCACACAACAATATTAGCCACTGTCTGTGTTTGTTTCCCTTTTCATCTTAAGTGCACATATTTGGATATTTAGACAGGGAAACAGTTGTGTAGATTCTCTCTTAAAGATCATGTTTGCACTACAATGGTATAAACCAAGAGCAGACATGCTGACAAGCCTGGACAGTGTTATAGCCTCCGGAGAGGCCTATGCTAATCAATACAAGCACTCGATAATTAGTTTGTCAAGTGCCCAAATCAAGAAGAGGCAGGTCTATATATTGCAACCCCTGACATCATGTCTGCCCTGATAAATCACGCAGAGGGCAGACACTATAACATGCCTTACCGTGACTCAGGCAAGAAAGGGGCTTTTGCAGTGCTGGCCGGTGCACACCCATAGATCCCTTACTTGGCTGCATGATTCTGTGAAACAAAATGGCTGCCTTTGGGGAAAAACAAACACTGTACACCCAATGAAATCATACTGACATCACAAAACTGCAGATCCAATCAGGTACTGCTTACAACACAACAGACTGGAAAAACACCCACAAATAAATAAATGGCCACTTTGAGAGACATTTTTCAGTAAAACGTATACATTACAGTAACACATTTTTAACACAAAATACAATAAACTATGTAACATAAATGAAAGCTGTAGTAAATATTTTTTAAAGCATCAATCACCTCAAATAACTTTGTATTCACATTTTAAAAAATGGCCTCCAAATTCAGCACACAATACAAATGCAGGTAAAGAGTGCAAAAGGGGTGTGGTTTTTGGTGGAGATGGGAAGGAAGGGGCCAGAAATCACAAAGATTTGAGAATGGCGTTAAATGGGTGGGACAATAGCCAAACAACACAAATTCATCCTCATATGTCATCTGTATTGAGCAGCATTATACAGGAGAATTATCATTGAAAGCCCCTATTTGAAAGCCCCTATTTGAAGCTCTTATGTTAAAGCTCTTATTTAAATGAGAACGGTTTCGGCTATAGGTAGCGTTTTCAGCCTCACCTAATAGCCAAAACTAAAAATCACAATGTAGGCCAAAGAAATGGAGACAGGGGGTATACAAGCAGTGAAGTAAAGCTCTGGGGAAGTAGTTAAACAAAGTAAGATAATTAGTAAACCCTTCATTTAGGTACTAGGACCAAAACAAGACTGGTATGATTAATATGAGGCAACATTGGTCATCTTGTGTGACGAATCCCTAGATGTTGTCACTACTCCCCTAGGGGGATCCCCTTCCCATGAGGCCATGGAGGTGAGGCTGCTACCCGCTAGTCACCTGCGGGTGGTACTCAGAGGCTTAGATGTCATGGGGAGGGAATCCCCCTATGGGATTAGTGACAACTTGGGGAGAACATGGTATCCCCAGAGCCCACCTAACCCTTACATGCCTTCCTACGCCCTCCCATCAACACTTTCCCTAGTGTTCCTATTTGTTTTTGCCATACCAGCAACATAGGAAGTACTGGGATGAGGAAGAGTGTGGACTCCTCAAGAGACATGTATCACTTACGTACTGAGATACAAGAGAGATCAATTGACTCACTGGATGACCTCAAGATCAGTCCTGAGATGAAGAAGAAAAGAAGCATAAAGAACACTCATGAGAACTTGAATGGATGGGCTAGTGTTTCTCAAAATCTCATTCAGCAGAACCCATTCAAAACTGAAGAGGGAAACCAGGAAGGAGAGAGAAGCCCTCCCTGGAGGAACCACAATACGAGAAGCAGATCAGAGCGGAGAACAGAGAAGGTTGTTTCTTGAGACGCTGCCCTACATGCAGAGCTGTTCCTATCTGGTCCACAGTAGAGAAAATTACCAGAGCCATGGAGAAGCAGGTGGCCAGGTACGGGAAGTAGCTAGAAAGCGTGGTTCACAGGAGATGTGCAGCCCACAAGAAAAAAAAACACTGTAGAGCCACCACAGTACACAGTAAAGCAGCAAGGGCCGCAAAAGGCCCAAAATGACACAGAGAAGAGTCTTCGACTGTTTGAAGAACACCAGCAAGCCCCTTTGAGGTACCTGGGTTGTCAGGTCAGCCTTCAGAAGGGCTGAGACATGTCAGAACATGGATTATGGGCCGGCACCCTTTTATGAAGAGTGACCTAAGTCATTGTCATAATCACAGTACTTGGCAGGATAGTGCTGCACCAAAAGAGGAGAATCCCATGGGTCTGAGACTGTACTCTTTTGTGTGGAGCAGCCTAAGTCACTCATTTTCAGGCTGCCCTCTGCCACCTCCTCTCCCTCTCTCATCTCTGATTGCCTAACTGCCATTCAAGATTGGTGTGTCGCCAATGATCTTTGTCTGAATGCCAGCAAGACGGAGATCCTCCTCATTGGCACACCTTCACCATCCTTTCCCCTCACTCTCTGGTCAGGTTCCCTTGGCCCTCCTCCTACACCCACCTGCCAGGCTAAGAACCTCGGGGTCATCTTTGACTCCACCGTTTCCTTCTCTGCCCACATCTCTGAGGTCCATAAAAAGTCAAATTTCCTACTGCACCTCCTCAGAGGTACTCTGCCTTTCCTCTCCTTCCCCCAGAAGCTCATGGTATCCCAAGCTATGGTTCTCTCTAGGTTGGACTATTGTAACAGCCTCTTTCTAAATCTACCTGCCTCTACTCTCCGCCCTCTGCAACTAATCCAGAACAGGACTGCAAGACTTTTCCTTGGCCTTAACCCTGGGATCATATCTCTCCAGCTCTGAAATCTCTCCATTGGATCCCAGTGGATACAAGGATTAAATTCAAAACCCTCTGCATTGTCCACAAGGCTTTCTGGGGCCTGGGTCCAAAATACCTTCAGCTATCCCTCAGAAATTACCTCCCCTCTCGAGCTCTTTGCTCCTCTACCTCTAACTCCCTCAGGGTCAGTCGTTTTTCGAAGAAACAAGCTGGGGATAGATCTCTGTCTCTGGCTGGGGCCTCCCTCTGGAACAGCCTCCCTGCCACTCTAAAACTTGAGGAGAACCGTCTCCAGTTCCGGAAGCACCTCAAGACCTTCCTCTTTTCTTCTGCCTTCGCTCCCCCTCTCCCCTGCTGATCTGTTCCTATTGACACCGTGCACCTGGCCACCCTCTGTCCTCAGGGCCCAGGTACCTGCTCACCCTGCCACCCCCTACCACACTGCCTTCGGGCCACCCCTTGCACTGGGGTCTGTATCTGTACCCATACTGCCCCCCCTGTTTCTTCCTGCACTTATCAGGCGTACCCTGTCTGCTGCCTTAAACCTAGCACTTGCAAATTGCTGGCTACACTACCACTGTTTTCTGCCTTTATTATTTATGTATTGTTTTTTATCTGTTTCTCCTCTGCTTCGCACTTTCCACTTCTCCCCCTTCCTTGCACTTTTCCCCTCCCTCTCTCCGAGGCACTTGCGTGTTCTCAATGTCACTGGGCCTAGTAAGATCGCTGTTTTGTTCTCCCCTGTTCTTCTACCTTGGCTTGTCCCGCTCTGAAACACTTGTGTACGAGCGCAAAAGAAATAAAATATCAATATCAATAAGTCATCTTCATAGTCACAGTAACTGGGAGGATGGTGAACCAGGGCTACCATAAAAAGACAAGAGAAATACATGGTCTAGGACTTGCACCCATATGATTGGGAGATCATGTGAATTGGGACATTTTTTACTGCAAACCATGCCAGGTGAAGGGGCATTTCCCCCTGGTAAGATTGAACTGTGAACTGTGAAAGCAAAATTGGCAAAGGAGTCAGGGTAAGGGAGGCAGCCCTACCCCCTGGTGGTGTATATCAGGAAGCCAAATAGAAGACGGCCCAGGGAAGGGAGTAATACCCCTGGAACGTTAGAGACATTCAGAAACAAATATCTGGAGAATGGAGACATCCTCTAGGAACCCAATAGTGAAGCAAACTTTGGACAATAAGGAATGATGTTTGCGTTGGACCTTTACCTGTTGAATTGGAACTGAGAACCTTTACAGCATCACAGTCTGGAACTTTGTTTCCTGGGCAAGGAGCTGTGACCTGGGGAAGCAAGTCATTCTCTCAGGTGAAGTTACCACCTAAGATTGGAAATGTTGATCATTGTCCAGAAGAAGGGAGTCATTCTTCTGGACCCAGAGGATCCACTACATCTTTTATATAAATTACAAGTGTGAGGGACAGAAGTAGGTATTTCGACAGATTTTAGGATGCAGTACCAGAATGTTAATTATGACAGGTGCAGCGTGAGTGGGTTCTGAAGAGATGAAGTAGGAGCTGCAGCACATATCAGGGGTTATGCTACACCCATATACACCATTAAATAAGTTTTAGAGGGACCTGTTTCCCACTAATTAGATGCCTTAGTTGCTTAATATTACATTTTCTTTCTTTGTTATTGCTCAAAATATGCTACTAGGGCACATGTCTTTTGGAAAGCCTGCTGGATTTCTGACATTGATCATGTACGGAAGTTCTGAATCAAGATGGGACAGAAGACTGTCAGTGCTGGAATACGTTTTCTCCTTGGTTCTGTCTCCATTTCTCAGATAGGTGGGTTTTGACCGTTCTTGTCCAAGTGGTCTTGGATTTGCTGAACGTTGTTGCTAAAGTGTGCTGAAATCGAATCGCAGAGGTACTGAGATGATGTAAGTTCTTTGTTTCAGACTGCAGGGTTTTTGGAAGTGTGAATAATTCTGAAAAACAACCAATATTCTGTCATTCATTATCTGCTTACTGTTTAGGTCCAGTCTAATCCACACACATCTTTCAGGTCTCCAGTCAAGAAAAGCCACTATAAAATGTACACAGATGAGTCTCAGAATTTCTTCCATTGAAATTGATTTGTTTTTTAAACACTTTAAACACTTCAAGGGGAATCCTGCCAAATGCACAACTCTTTTCCTGCCAAATGCATAACTCTTATAAAGTGTAAAACATTTGTTTTCAAATAATTAATCAAAGTGTGTGGATGGAATTATGGTTACTTGAGCAGGAAAGGAAACCAGGAACTCTCCTCGATTTTCTGCAACCTCAAATTCAGCATGATGGCACGGATTACACTTTTTGTTTAAAGTCAATATTAACACCTTCACATCTGCATGCATAAAAATTTCGTGGACTATCATTAAATTCTATATTCTACCTTGACACATTTTATGCGATTGCCGATATATAAATTACAAATCTTAATCGTATAGACATTGTCTGCCTTTCACCAGCAGTGAGTTAATTTGTACTCTGCTGTTTGAAATTCTGTTCAGTATTTCACTTAAACTGTCCAACTCTCAAAACCATCTACTTCTCCATGTCAGTGATGCTAATGTAAACCCCTACATTCCAGCGTTGGTGTTTCATTGTTAAGTATGAATGGTGCGCTTACTTGCATGATATCAGTCCTGTTTTTATGTCTGTGGGCATTTCTCCTTCGTGAGATCCGGGGGACTTGGTATGGCCGGCCCGCAGGGGGAATGGGAGTGTGGATGAGGTGATTGCAGAAAAAATCCTGTCACCGTCTCCCTGTGTCTTGGTGACAGGTAGACAGGGCCATGGATTTCATATAGCCACGGTAAGGAGCGTTGAAGGGGAGTCATCTTCAGGAACAACGCAGGGCAGCCAGGCTCTCCTGTGTGAAGAGTTCCGCTGTGGGCCGTACCGGGCCAGCTTACGCTCTCCAGGGTTGAGGAAGCGAGCAGCGTTGTGAGGGAGGCAGCTCAACGCGGGCAGGTGGTGCCCGTGTGTTTGTGCCCTTCGTGAGGGACAGACAGTAGGGGACGTGAGTCTGCCTTTCCCCTCTCCGTGACTGGAGGTAGGGAACGTTTACGGAGTGGTCGGCAGTGTGCAGCACTTTGAAGTAGAAACGTATATTGTCTGGCTGCTTTCAGCCGTGGCGGCACTGTCAGTTTCTAGTCACAGCTTGAGGAAGAGTATGCTGTGGACTGTAGTGGAATATGTATTCACTTCTAGAAAAAAATGGGCACTGTAAAAGTGTCTCTATACTGGGAAATTCAGTATAGATACACTTTTAGAGCGCACAATTTGTGATTATTGTCACCTGTGTCTGAGAATTGTTATATGTTGTTGAGGTTTGTATTGTGAAAGCAATTTGCACATCGAGTTAATGTCTGCTTTTTGATTAATAGGGTGTTTTTTAATGAATTGTGTTTATAATAACAATAATATTAAATTGAATCAATTTGAAAAAATGTTGCAATTGATGAGTACTATGTCCATTTTTTCAGGGCAAGTAGTACTAGGAGAATCAACTGCCTAACACTGCCTATGAAAGTCTTTTTCTAGAAGTGAGTGTATCTATATCCTTGCTTTATATATATATAATTGTTTTTATCCCTAACCGTGAAGAAAGGTACTTTCCAAACAAAAGGGGTTGTATATGTCCTGTTTTAGGTGTATGTGGAATATGTATTAGCAGTACTGGTTGCTGCTATGACAACCAGCGACTTGCGCAAGTAAGCCTAGTCAGAGAAAAGGGATTCTGTGGGGACTGACTGAAGTGACCAACTTTTGGGGGATCTGCTGCAAAGAGCCATGGAGCGCTACTAGGGGCACCTCAGAAGGCCTTCCTACGTGCCACTGTGGGTGGGGAAAGAAATTAGCATGGCGGTTCTTGTCGGGAAAAAACCTAGTGTCAAAGCACTCTGCAGGACCTGGCTACCTAACGCAAACCCGCAGAGCTCAAAAGCCCGGGGTTACACTCTGCACGGATACTGCAGGGGCGATTTCTGTAATGGCCAATACTTGCCTGAACCACCGAGTGGCTCTCGTTAGATATGTTTTCCCCCCGGACCTAGGGGCACTGCGAGTTGGTGTCTACATGGTATGTGGGGCGCAATGGGTAGCCGTCCGCTGAGTCAGAAGTACTCACCATGAGGTGAAAGAGTTATTTATTTATCAAAGGTGAATTATCTCACTCACAAATGCTCCCCATGAGGTAAACGAGATATTTCTTTATCAAATGTGAATGATCTTGCTCACAAATGACCCCCATAAGCTAAAAGAGTTATTTATTTATGAAATGTGAATGATCTTGCTCACAAAGTCTCCCCATGAGATGAAATAATTATTTATTTATCAAATGTGAAGGCTCTCGCTCACAAAGTCTCCCCATAAGGTGAAAGAGTTATTTATTTATCAAATGTGAATGGTCTCAATCACAAATGCTTTCCATGACGTGAAAGACTTATCTATGTATCAAATGAGAAGGATTTTGCTCACAAAGGCTCCCCATGAGGTAAAATTGTTACCAACAGCATCCCCAGACACGTGTTTCGGTCTGGTTGGTCCTCATCAGTAGGGAGGAGCTGTGCCTCTCTAAGGTTGCTGTTGGTACTCTTGTTCAGAGGAGAATTGCCTAGCATTTCAGTGCTGGACTGCCCCAGGGCAGGACAAAGAATGATATGTTTGGGATATTTCTTCTCTGTGAAAGATAGTGAGCTAAAGACTCTGGGTAAGGCTCTTGTAACCAGGACTCATGTCTGGCAGAGAGTCTCCCAGGATACCCCTTGTTATTTGCATATTTCAAGTAACTTTGGGTCTCACCCTAAGTTACTAGGGTAATCCAGACGTGGACCCCTTGCTCACTATTCTTAGAGAGGCACAGCTACACCCTACTGATGAGGTTCAACCAGACCGAAACACGTTTCTGGGGTTGCTGTTGGTACTCTTGTTCAGAGGAGACTTGCCTAGCATTTCAGTGCTGGACTGCCCCAGGGCAGGACAAAGAATGATATGTTTGGGATATTTCTTCTCTGTGAAAGACAGTGAGCTAAAGGCTCTGGGTAAGGCTCTTGTAACCAGGACTCATGTCTGGCAGAAAGTCTCCCAGGACCCCCCTTGTTATTTGCATATTTCAAGTAACTTTGGGTCTCAATCTAAGTTACTAGGGTAATCCAGACGTGGATCCCTTGCTCACTATTCTTAGAGAGGCACAGCTACACCCTACTGATGAGGTTCAACCAGACCGAAACACATGTCTGGGGTTGCTGTTGGTACTCTTGTTCAGAGGAGAATTGCCTAGCATTTCAGTGCTGGACTGCCCCAGGGCAGGACAAAGAATGATATGTTTGGGATATTTCTTCTCTGTGAAAGATAGTGAGCTAAAGACTCTGGGTAAGGCTCTTGTAACCAGGACTCATGTCTGGCAGAGAGTCTCCCAGGATACCCCTTGTTATTTGCACCATTGTCATTGAGACAGACTTTAGTCGAGGTGTTGCTATGTAGCTCGATTAATATCTGGAGAATCCAGGGCGGGCAGTTCATACTTCTATGTTTGCGCCAGAGGGTATCCCGAACCACCAAGTCAA
The DNA here is from genome assembly GCF_040938575.1 of Ambystoma mexicanum. NCBI lineage: Eukaryota > Metazoa > Chordata > Amphibia > Caudata > Ambystomatidae > Ambystoma > Ambystoma mexicanum. The sequence continues at coordinate 256,665,178 of NC_090930.1, forward strand.
AAGCACTGCTAAAGTCAATAAAAGCAATATATAGGGTACTGTCCTGACTACTCGAAGTGTTATTAATTAACTGGTCCAAGATCCAAATGTTATGGGTGGTACTGGCCCCAGGTCTGAATCCCGTTTGTGCATAGTCAAGGATCTGGTTTTCAGTTACCCAGGCTTCGACTTCCTTCAGCACCAAAGACATAAAGATTTTACTTGTCACATTTAGCATAGACAATTGTCTGTAGTTAGCAGGAGATCCCCTATCACCCTTTTTGTGCACGGGTATCAGGAGAGATGTTTTCCAAGACGATGGCACACAGCAAGTCCTACAGATACGGGAGAACAGGGTAAGCAGCATCTGGGCCCAATTGCTAGGATCTTTTTTCAGCACTGCATTTGCCAGCCCATTAGGGCCCGGCACATTAGAGGACTTTAATTTCAGGATAGATTGTTTGATGATATTGTAGCTAAGATGAAGTGGCCACAGTTTTTCACTCACAGGTACTCGTGTAGCTATAGCCCCTTCCTGATGTTATTTGTAGGTGATATAACTGGACCAATTTTCTCCTGAGATGGGATTCAGGACTTTCAACTTCTGTTCCCCTCTTGACTTGCCCAAGCAGTGCCATATTGCACCGGTGGTTTTGTTGCAAAGTATTTCAGTGAATTTTTGCCACTGCTCTCTCCGCTGGGTTAGGCGGTAGTGTCGTAACCAAGAGAGGAATCAGCATTTTAGCTCCTTAATTTGGTCCTTTATCGGGCTGCAAGCAAGCCCAGTCACCAGGGGACTCCTTAATGCTCGGATGGAGCATCTCATCTCCCGTTTCTTATCACACATGTTAGCATCAAAAGCCACCTGTCCACCTGACTTCCATCCTATCCTGGAAGCGGGAATATCCTTAAACAAGGCCTGGCAGGTACGGGTAATCCACTGTTCGATTGCCTCAGGATTTTTTACCCAAAGCAACTGTTTAATTTCAATGTGGCTCAGGAAGGAAATGAAGTTCATTTTTATCAATTTTCCGCTCAGTCCAACGTATCCTAGTTCTAGCATGATTAGACGTGACCCCTTGGCATGCTCCCTTGAGAATGAGCCTGCCTCTTCCCTCCATGCTCAGCTTTAGAGTCGCATGATCACTGAAATTACTCAGGGACATTTTTTAAGTGCAGGACATGCCCAAGGAGGCATTTGCACACTGCTATATAGTCAAGCACCCCAACAGCTCATGTGTAGTTGCCGGGAAATCGACCAACGTGCATCCATTGAGCAGTGTCAGATTCCATTCCCTAAGGATATCCAGCCACATTTTTCCTTTCAGTGTACTCCTGGCTACAGGGAGGCTATATCTGTTGGTAACATGTGCATAATTCCCAATACCTTCCAAGTCCAAGCATTTAGCATTAAAGTCTCCACACAGTAGCACCGGGTTAAACGCTTTTCCCACGGTCCATGTAGTTAATATTGAATCCAGTGTGTCTCCAAGATCCTCGGTGAGTGTAACCCCCGGGGGGTCATATACATTGACTACCAGAATGTCATTATAATCTCCCCAAACCCCAAGGGGGATATCTGTATAGCCAAAAGATTACCACCCGGGGAGCCCCCATAGATCAGCCTAGGATTATAGGAGGATTTAACACTGGTCAGTAAGTCACCACTAGGTCTGCCTAAATTTCCCTTAGTGGGCAGTGACTGGAAAGTAACAAAGCCATCAAATTCCACTTCCGAAATGACCCAGGATTCTTGTAAGAGAAAAAGATCAGATCCCAAAAGCCATTCTCGGGAGCCATCAGCATTTGTCCAATGGCTGAAGCCCCGCGTGTTCCAGCTTATTACAGTGGAAGTTCACCCTCCTTTCCTTTGGGCAAACATTTCTTGAAGCCACTCCCAGCCTTGTTCATCTGTTAGTTTAGTTTCTGCTCTTCCATTTCCTAATTTCACCGAGGCAGGAGTGGCAGTGCAATTACATGTGCATACATCTCTAACTGGAGCTTTTGGTAGGGGGGGATCTAGGGTATATCCTAAATAACCCAAAGACGCCTGATGTGACCTTATCATAGCTGCAGTTTCCGGTAGGCAACAATGGATTGATGTAAGTTTTGCTCCAGGTATCCGCAGGCGTTCCACAAAGTCCACATCACTTGAGTTTAGTATGCGCAGCAAAGGTATTTTAGCAAACAGGGCGAACAAGTTGGGGCGGTTCAATTGAAGCCCAGCCTTAGTCCCGGTCATCGGCATGATTGTCACCCTTCTCAGATCGACCTTATGGATGGGTACTCCTTGCTCCTCTCTCTCCCCCGACAGGTGAAAGAGGGCAGAAGCTGAAAAGTCCTCAGCATTCAACTGTTGCGTTATGTCAGGTTGGAGTGGAGGACAGTGATTAGAATCGGCCAGCGATATATGTCTGGTCCTCTTGTCCCCTTGTTGCGTGCCGTGGGCACCGGGCCATCTGGCTGTGGCTGTTTGTCACACAGCCAGCTAGTTAAAGCTCCGACAGTCTGCGCAGACCTTCTCTTACGCCTAGCTGCACGCTTACACTGCTTTTTGGAGATGTTGCCAGTAGGTCGTGGCGTGGAATTTCATGGCGGGGGTGGAGCCACTTCTTGTACACTACCTTCCAAGCACGTGAAAGCCGACTTAGGATAGGTGCAGCACTTTGCAAGACGTTTATTCGCCATGCGATCCTGCGTCCTTGATGCTGGGGCCGTGGGCGAGTTGACTCCCTTATCTCCCGCAGCCTTTTTCCCTGCATCCAAATGGGGGGCATGCGCTTTGTCCAAGACAGGCAAGATTTTCTTACATTCATTATTGCTCTTAGGTTTAATAAGGGGTACATCACCCCTCAAGTCAATAATGGGTGGACATGTATTGCCTTTTGCCTTGAGCAAGTGCAAATAAAGGGCAGCAGTAAAATGTTTACCACAAAACTGAGCACCGCCTGACTTGTGCGGGAGGTGTCATGTGTACTGAACTCAGTTTCTGTGGATTCATGGGAGGGGTTTGCAGAATCAAATCGCATATTAGGGCTTGCAGAGAGTCTGGGACCCCTCGCTGAAGACAATGGCTGGGGTAATTCATTATGCTGTTCCAATGACCCCTCAGGTGGTGTGTCCTGCATTCCAGTTACTGCAGGTGGAGTTTCTCCAGGCAGCTTATCTTCCAGGCTTTTTGCACTCTCCACCTCCCCTGCTTTTAGTGGGAGGCATTCTACAGCCGCGAGATTAACTAGAGCTTCCTCTACATGTACTACAGCCTGCGTGATCACTCGGTCCTGAAAGGCATAGCATAATTGCAGTAGCGAATCATTGTGCAAGTCCAGTGGGGCATAACTGCCCTTTCCCTCCAGTTGAGGCATGGTACAGTCCTGTTTAGCAGCTGCAGTTTGTTCGGAAGTCTTCATGGGGAAAGAAGCATCCAAGGTGCCTTTTTGTGCTGCCTGGGGCCTTTCCCCAGGCTCCTTTGGCCCTATATTATCATTGGATATGGGCAGCTTGTTATTAGAGCGTAGGCCGTAGGGTTTCCTTCCCCATGTTCCTGCCAATTTATTGCGGCTTGTGCCTTTCCCAGGCATATTCTGTCTGCTACCCCACACAGGGGCGTGTCTGGTAAATTGCTGAAATACAGTTGTACTTTATGGGCTAATAATTAAGCCTTTTAGGCTTGTATTCTACCACCACCCCCCATGGGCAACAGGGAAGGGGAGCGGACGGAGCAAGCGGAAGGGGGGGAGAAGAGGGGTGGAAGCTCCCTCTTAGATAAGAGCTTGCCCTGTATCTTCACTCCTAGAATCGAAAGGTAGCACACAGTCACCTATCAGGCAATACATAGGGCACGAGGGAGGGAAAGGGATCGGGCAAGCGCAGCTACCTTACCGGTCTCTCCTGGCTGGAGCTCAAGGCTGCTGGGTCCAGCCAAACGTGTCTGATGCAATAAAACAACCCACTTCAGCGCCCCCTAGTTTGCCATCTGTCAGAACCGTCGACTTGCTTTCTCACGCCTGTGCAGGACTCCAGATCTTTGGATCTCCTTCCGCCCTGGGTCAAATTCCTCAGAAGGGCAACCACCTGCGTCTCGCATCCCGCTTCCCGCGGCCGGCAGAGTGAACACACCGAGCCGCTGCAGCTAGGCCAATTCTAGGAATGGACCTCGTGACGGCCCACACCAGCACGCTCCGGTGCACCAATGCGAATCAAGCCGCACCTCACTCACTCACGCTCCCAAACGTCACAGAGTCTCAGAGGCCGCTTCCGATTCGCTTTCTCAGAAGAGAGCTTTTCCGCTCTAAATATTTAATATCTAAATATTGAGGAGAGACAGACCTTGTTTCTTGTAGCATTATTATGCAATACCTATCAAGGGAACGTGTGGTGCTTTGCACATCCAATTTTGTATCCAAGCCAGCTATATTCCATGACACTATTCCAACTTCATTGCCCAAAGTATAGACATTAATTGTAATTAGGATATGCAATAGTGAGCTCAGGGAATGTATTATCACGGTCCAGCACCAACAATGTCCCTGTGTGTTCCTCACTAAAATGTATGGAATTTGCTCATGATCACCCTCTGCTATTAGGGATTTACTTCTATTGAAAGCAGCCTCAATGATCATGTTTAGTTGCCTGTCTGTCCACCACCACCAGAGATTGCAATGATACAAATTGATTATAAGTCAGGATTATTCCACCAGACTGTGTTGAGAATATTGAAAGTTGCCACTGTATTACAGTATTGCCACTGTAGATTTCTCTCTTGTCCCAATCAAATGTATGATCATGACCATTAGTACGATTTGTGGGTTAATGTGGGCATCTCTAATGAGTATTTAACTCAGTGAATGGTTTGATTCATTAAAATAATGGTGTTCTCTGCCTTATCATCTGACATTTTAGGTACATGAGCTAAAATAACAGTAAAAGAAAGTTTGGGGGTACCTTTGGGGGTAAAATTAGTGTCTCCGAAGATTGTCTTTAGATTTGCGGGCCATGCTAATTTTTCCTTTGCGTCTCATAAGTTGGCTCTAACCATGATACAGTTTGTATTATATGAATCTTCACCTGTCTTGTTTTATTTGATATACAACACTCCTGTTCTTTTTCACTAGAATGAGTTAGATCTATCTTCAATTGACATATTTGATTATCCGAGTTTACAAAGGGCTCTCATTAATAATGATATTATCAGGAGTTTCAGATGAAAGGTGCTTCACTCCTATATTCACCCCTAATTGATTAGCTAAAATGCCAAGTGGTTTTCCTCCAATGCCAATTAATGAATGAATTTGATCTAATTTTAGGCTAATTTTCATAAGCAAAGATGTCATAATTTCCAATCTTTTAACAATGGTAGTTAATTGGTTGCTCTCTCTCTTTAATATCATCAGAATGGGAATCCTTTTAGGAATCTTTCTAGGATTAGAATTAGTTCTCGTTATAGTGGAAGCAAATGTTTTGTAACCAGTTATACCTATGGGAGCACTGGGAAAATGTTTTTCTCATTTGTATTTGCCCCCTTTGAAGGGCCTTTAACTTTGACTTGTCTTGCTCCAAGTCACTCAATCAACAGATTTTTACAAGGTGGGTTTACACATGTATTTTACTAGGTAAGTGATTAATAGTAGAGTCTGTGGTTAGAGATACCATTTTCCCTACTACTATAGATAAAGGTAGAGGGGTATATAATTTCCCTAACTGCCCCTCTGTGTGATAATGCATATTACCAATACATATTTCCATCTCATTTATCTGAGTGCCAAGGTCACCCACAGCCTTCTTTAAGACTGAATCCAGGGTCCCAATATAGGGCCTTCCTTCCCCCAAAAGTCACCCAGGGGAGACTTATATGCCTTTGCTTTAGCCATATTTCAATATTAATAAGTGTGTTCAAACCAACCACTAAAATTAAAAAGTAAACAAAGAACTCAAAAGACATTGGGCCTCATTACGAGTTTGGAGGCAGCTATGCCCTTAGTAAGGGCATGGCTGCCTCCAAACTCGGGGCCGAGTCCGTGGTCCCTGAATGGGCAAATACCGGGCCATTCTGACTTTGGAGGGCCCGGTATTTCCCCATTCAGGGAACCCGGACCTGGACAATCCCCATTCCCATTTGAGCCCCGATAGGGCTCAATGGGAATAGGGAGCATGCTAACAACGGGCCGTTAATGAGGGGCCCGTTGTTAGCATGCTGGTCCCCTCGCGGGATCCGCAAAGGACGTCTGGTCTGACCAGATGTCCAGAGTGGGTCCTGCAAGGGAACCTCATAATGAGGCGGTACATGGTTAACGGCATCAGCACCTTTACCAGCACCGTTAATCCCTTACCGCCTCAGTTGTAATGAGGCCCAATATCTATATTTGTTTTAATTAAGTGTATAATAATGTTATCAAACAATAATGTTATCAAACATCCTGGAAGGTTGTGTGGTGAGGCCCACCCGACAGCTAAAGGGGCTGCCATGGACCAACTGCCCTTGCTTACCCTCCTCCACAGTCCAACTTCGCCAATAGTATAACCAAAAGCCTGAACAAGGCAAAAACAATAGCTTGTATTTATCTGTAATGGTCTGCAAAACAGGTTTTATTCTTGTAAGTAAAAACGAGCTTGTCAGATTATTGACTTTAGACAGATTAGAAACCCATAGCCAAGTATCAACTCACCTGACCTCTTTCTACATAACTCCAGGAACTAACAAAGCGGCATTATCAGCCTTTCTCCAAATAATGCCATATAGTTCCATCTCAGCAACTGGCAGCACCAGAAGGATTCCAGTTGCCCAAACGACTTCCAGGCCTCAATGTGGAACTTCGAAACAACATGTCCACTAACTAAAACCAAAAACATAAGCAGAGGAAAGGCCGCAATAGAATAGAGGGAAGGGGCCCAACACCAATTCAGACATATGCGTTGCTGAAGAGAGGACACGCGAGAGAACCTGAGTAGTCAGGGGCCCCAGTGAGAAAAAGGCCTGTAGGCTGACTGCTTCATGGATAAGAGGAGCCGCTTCACTTCATCTGATACCAGCTGACAACAGGTGAGAACAGCAGGAAACGAGCACACGTTTTTCAGGAGCTGCCCCACCCCCTCTCTTCCCTGTTCTGTGCTTAAGAAAGCAGCAGATGGTGCTGGTTTGCTACATTTTAAGATCATGTTATAGGTAACTTTAATCTTTTTTTGTGGTGTTTAGCTCCTTTTGTATGCATGTTCTTTGTGTGCAATGGAGATTGATGTGTGCATTAATTACTGTAGGTTTCAATGATTTAATCAGCTGGTAATTCAGTATAGGGGATTTCCTTCTGTAATGGGGAACATTTCCAACTGATGGCAACTCTATCTAGCTATCCATCTATCTATCTATCTATCTATCTATCTATCTATCTATCTATCTATCTATCTATCTATCTATCATCTATCTATCCATCATCTATCTATCTATCTATCTATCTATCTATCTATCTATCTACCTACCTACCTATCTATCTATCTATCTATCTATCTATCTATCTATCTATCTACCTACCCATCCACCCACCTATCTCATCTGTTTCTGTCTGATTAACCTCATATCGTCTCTCTCTCTTTTTAATGGTGTGTGCATTAGCACAATTAGCTAAGTGATCTCTTGAACTGCAAATTATTGTGACCAACAAACCATTACCAGACTAAATTGTTTGAACACCTTTCACTCCGTTGTATTGATACTGTTGAATCTTAAAAAGAGAAAGGAATGATGCATGATTATCCAGTCTCTAAAAAAGTATTCATTCTGAAATGCATTTAAATTATAGCTCTGTACTCATTATGCATTATTTTCTGCTAGCAGCATTCAAGAGGCAATGACGCAGAGAAGACAAGTGCTCATTCCTAAGTACGTGCTGCGGTGTCAACTTTAAAAGTGTAGATAGCCTGATGCTGCAAATGCGTTATAAAAAAAGTAAAATCGCTAACACCGATTGTCAAATATCCACGCGTGCAAAGTAATTGCGAGGCCTCCCTTTGCAAGTGACAAAACACTCTCTCAAGGTGCATATTGAATAAAACCCTTTATTCAAATAATGGAAAAGAAGAATACACCACTGCATGGCTCACGGATGTGTCTGCATTCATTGATCACAAAAGAATGTGGCACGAGCTCTCTAGTCAAATGGTAGCTATGAATAAACTAGTCCTCAGCACTGCCATGCCCAACCCGGAATAATGCTTGCACTGACTGACGTTGTATCTTTCTTCTTACCTTGAGTAGCGAGAATTTGCTTCTCAACCTGGTCGTCTTACACACAACAGTTGCATCATTCAAAGCTAACAATTGTGCCAGGGTGATCAGAAATGAATAACAACATGGATGGCAGAGGCATTCCACAGGAATATGCCTGAACAACAAATATATAAAAAAAATATGGGGTCCGGTTGTATGTCTCTTTTTCTACCGGATATGATTACCATATGTAACACAGCACCTTATATCGACATTTGTTTCTCCATATATGTGCCCTCCATCCAATCATCCTCTCACCATTTCGCATTGCACTTAGGAGCCTGTTTAAGCCTTTTGGATTTCCAAAAATATATTTTAATCTATTTCAACACTATTTGATTGTTTTTATACACACAATATAAAAAACAAACAAGTATAACTCTTGTGTAATTCACAGTGATAAAAATGAATCCACCACAAAATAGAAGACAATGGGCCTCATCACGATTTGGGCGCTAACCCTAGCGGTATTACCGCCGTGGCAATTATCCCTAATGTCAAAACCTGCAGTGCTATTAGTGCCTGATTACGGGTTTGGTGGAACGGTAAATCCCCATTCCCCATTGGGCCCATTCGGTAATTTCCCATTCCCCATTGTGCCCAATGGGGCGGTAATAGCGGAGAAAATCGGCAAAATCATGGCGGATTGGCCCCCAGCTCAGAGCTGGGGAGAAATCCGCCAAGCCCGTGGTTTGGCAGACCCTTAAATGCAGCGGTAATAGCATTACCACCACGTTTAAGGGTTACCGCCAAACTCGTGATGAGGCAGAATGTGTAAAAAAGTAGTATGCATCACACCAAAATCAACAATTTATTTTGCAACTAATGCTTCCACGGTGGGGTTAGTACTACAGTGCCATATCTTTCACCCACACATTATACCAATTTTTAGGCACAGTATTTGCACTTTGGGCGACACACTATACTAGTCTGAATTGTTTTCTCCTTTCATTGATGTTTCATGGGTAGTCATTTTTATCAAAAATATACTTTTATCAGATTGTAATTGATCACATTTTTAACAATTGAACAACCGAGCTGGGACCTAGTACAACACTTCTCAGACCATATTTAATCTGTGATATAGTGTGTTTCCTCCATATAACATGTCAACACTTCTGTTTCAGCCTTTACAAAGAAGATCGACTCATACTCTGCTGAGTGCTCATCATTTGTTCCTTTGGACCTTCATCAGGACAGATATTAATGCAAAGCCCCAAGCCAACATAATTGTTTCACAAATACAAAAACCTCTGAGAATCAATTTCCAGGCCGTCTTTATCAATTTCAAATTTCCACTCTTAGGATCTTTCTGATTTAATCCTTTTTCACTGTGTTGGTTGCTATTTAAAGGGGAGAGCGTATTCTTAATTCTTCTCCCATCCTCCTCTGATTACCAGGCTCTCAGAATATGTCAGGGTCTTCCCAGCTGCCCGTTCTTGGTGAGAGAACAGTGACAAGTGATTGGCTCACTGCAAGGAGGTGTTGAGCCATCAGACAACACAAGCACCTCCATGTCAGTCATCATTACTGTTTTTTAGTTTGGACTATTAGGTGGCGCATTAGCATTAGAATACAGATAGGGTGAAATGACATACGAGGAGGGACAAAAAGAGTGCAGGTGTTGTTTGGTTAATGCCCACCAATTTACTGCCCATGGTTATGCTAATCCTTCTGGCCATTCCCACCCAGTTCCTGCCTCTCCTATCCCAAAACACCTCCTCATATTAACTATTTTAGCTTGCATTAGTCAAGCCTTACCATCAAACGTTACACCCAAAGCAAATGCCTGTGTTTTCTCAAAGCAGTCTCCTGAGATGTAATGACTTAATTGGAGTAATATATTTGCTATTAGTGTAATAAAAAATGTCTTAACCAGGTCTACCTTCAGCCACTCGATTTATAAGCACTATGTGTGTCCTTCACTGAAGGCGTGTTAAAGGTAAGCATTGGCAAAGCCAACAGTTTTGCCTTTTGTATAAGTATTAGGCATTTGCAGGCACTGCTATTAGATGCCCAGGTACTCGCATCACTGTGCACCTACTACCATCAGTATCCAGTTAATACCACTAGAGCAGTGTCTGGCAAGTGCCTTTCCTTTGCCCACACAAAACCCCAAATCTTTAGCATTGCCAATGCTTGTTTTTTATATCTTCCTAGTTGTTGGTTGTCGTCTCCGCTCTGGTGCCAGCAGAGAGCAGCATGTGTCCTATCAGCAAACTGATTGAGTGCCATGTGGTGGGAGCTGCACGGTCCGGGGGAGCAATGAGTAATTTCATTAGTTGGGGCTTTTAGGTGGCAGAGCCATCTATAAACTAAAACTATTGCATCAGAGTACAGATAGGGAGAAATGGCATCTAAGGAGTGTGCAGGGTTTTGACCCATGCTGAATCAATAGACTGGATAGACATGGGGATTAAGCCGTCGCTGCCCATTATCCTATCCCGGAATAAAAATAAATCAATAGACAGGGTAGATGTGGGGTTGAGCTGTCGCCGCCCACATCCACGCCAGGATCTAGGAGAACCGCGCAGTTGCGCACACCAATGTAGTCACCCAAGGTGCCACCCATTTTTGCCTATGTTGTGAGCACAGAAGGGCACAGAGCATAAAACTATTGTAAAAGGGTTAATGCTGATTGCCAAAAGCAACCCATAACTGTTGGGAATTCGTTTTCTTCAGGTCAAACATGGATAATTTATGGGCACAAAATTATTTTACTGCATAACTACACCAATGCCATTTGTTGAACCTGGACAATATACTTCCATGTAATATCTCTTGTTTGAAATGCTTGAATTCAAGACTGATCCAAAAAAATGCATGCAGTACCCGCTTTTGACTGAGGGCAGCGCTAGCGGTCTAAACTCTGACAGGGAAACTGCATGTCAGGAGTTGCAGGAGAGGCCTTTACATCAAAGGCTGGGAGTTAATTAAAATCTTAAACACATGCTGTTCCCAGAAGACAATCTGATTTAATTAACAGGCCAAAAGGCTGGGAACCCTTCTCACCTCCGGAAGCCCAGGAAGTCACATGGTCATACTAACCAAATGCAAAGTGGTTCCCTAGTCTGCTGGCCTCAGCCTTCCAGAGACCACACAATAGGGTCTTGCACTTGAATAGAATGTTGATTTTGACTGTTTCCTGTCAACAAAGACCTGCCGGCCAGGAGACAAATGTGATCACTGACCCACCCAAGTCTTGGAGGCGGACTCCAACACTCTGAGAACTGAATTGAAAGCAAAATCTATATTTTACAGAAATACTGATAACTCTTTGTAATCAAATGACAGGAATGTATAACTTTGAGAGCCTTAATTTAAAAAATGTACCTTCGATTCAAGCCCAAACTCCAATTTGTGTGATGTTCTGGGGCAAAACCCCGCTATTTATTGACACAACAGACACTGTATTTAAGCTAGAGATATGGGAATTTACTGGAGTATGTATGGACAGGCCGTGTATATGTGTATCATTTTTAATGAAAAACCAATATTGCAAAACCAGTTAAAAAAACGCAAAATAAGTTGCCATTTTTGAATGCAAGCCCTCAGGAAGAGCAGATTTGGGACAGAGACTACCTCATGTGATAGGTAATATGTACATGCAATGACAAACCACTATGTATTTGAGAAATATGTATTTGAATCAAATATAGATTTGTGGGCAAACTGACCAGGGGAGGATCCTCTGACCCATAAAACCTACAACATCACTCTGACTCACATTTCCTTCCCCCAATCATGGGAGAGGGGAGAATTGGGCCAATGACAATTAGAGAGGGGTAGGCTTTGCTAGGCCCAGGCACACACCCATTTTCAAAACACATAAAAAGAGACTGCTGGGACAGGTAGAGACATTCAATTCCATTTGCTGCGGAGCATGCTGACCGACGACTTCACATCCAGAGATCCAGACTTCAAATCCATCAACCTCCAGAACCTGTAGCAGTACCCAGAAAGCAGTGTTACATCCAGAATCCAGAGAGGCTAGACCAGCAGAGCAGAGCTGACCCAGATCACTGTGAAGTGCCGAGGCCAGAACCGGAGTCCAGTCCAAAACCTGACCAGACCCGTGGCGAGGCCTATTTCAAAAATATATTGTGAGTACCTAGCAGAACTGTGCAGAACCAATCTCTTAGTTAAAATAATCTAATCCAAACTATTTTATTCTAACCAGAACTGCCTCCTAGAAGTTGTCACTTGTTATTTTGTAAAGCTGCAAAACTGTCATTTGTCAATTCTGCAGCTGCAAAGCTGTCACCTGTCATTTTCTAGCTGCAAGCTGTAACCTGTCACTTTGAACTTTTAAAATTTCAAATCCAAAAAACAACCCTCACAAAATCGTTCATAACTCCGTAACCGTTTGGGCTACAAACTTGGTTTAACTTAGAATCGAAGCTCTCCAACAAGCCTAGAACCGACTTCCTACTCCTTATACTTTCTCCGCAATCACGATTCACGCATTCGCAAATTTTGCCGCGATTTGCGATTTGGCCCGATTTCTTTACTTGTAAAAAGATAGCTGCTTTTGCCTGAACTGCTAAATTTCGTTTGCCTCTTAAGAACCATCCCTGAATCATTGCTAGAGTGAGCCTGAACTAATATTAACTAGATACCACTCACCCTGAACCTCCTGAAGGGAATTAAAAGCATTTTCAGCATTTTTCTCACTGCATTGTCACCATATTCAAAGCATTTTGCCTGTGTTTCAAAACTCCTATCTGTTGTATAAGCTGCTGGGGGGGAATTGAACTGAATTTGATTGCATTCCTAAGAACTGTGTGCTCTCACCTTCATCTCCTTACATTGCATAAAGGGGGGGTGAATGGTCCAAGAAAGTGATTACATTGTCTTTTTTTGAAATCCTATCAAGTTATTTTCTGTACTGCATTTTCATTCCACATTGCATCTATTTGAAACCATAAAAGTATTGTTGCTATCTTATCCATCCTATACCCACTCATCATTGATTATAAAGAAGTGTGCTAGTGCCAGACTATCCATTACTGATTACTGCTCAGATTAAGTGTGATATTCAATTATTAATTTATTATAAAGTGTGATATATATATATTGTTTACATTCTCAAATAAACCTTTTAAACTTGCAAAACAGAACTACTTCTTGGCTCAGTGGGGTCAGGGGGATTCTAAGAGAGGGGTGTTATATAGGGGTAGTCATCCAGAACTCATGAACTGGACATAAAGATATATCAATAAGGGTTTCCATTCAGTATCCCAGACTAGGCATTGACTTAGCTGTAGTGTTGAATTGAATCTTCTTACAGGAGGGACACAAAGCTTGAAGGTTTTGTTTGGCTAGCCATCGACTGCCCATGGCTATGCTTATCCCTACGGCCTGTACATCCCGATTCCTGCACCTCCCCTCCCCAAAAACCTCCTCATGGGTACTCTTTCAGCCCACTTTAACCAAGCCTTACCATAAAACATTGATCTTAAAGAGCCAGATAATGTTTTTTTCAAAGTAATCTTCTGAAAGTGAATACACATGGTATTGGTGTAGTAAAAATATAAACCAGGTCTGTTTTCAGCCACTCATTTTATAAACACTGGAGGGAAGGAAGGAAGGAAGGAAGGAAGGAAGGAAGGAAGGAAGGAAGGAAGGAAGGAAGGAAGGAAGGAAGGAAGGAAGGAAGGAAGGAAGGAAGGAAGGAAGGAAGGAAGGAAGGAAGGAAGGAAGGAAGGAAGGAAGGAAGGAAGGAAGGAAGGAAGGAAGGAAGGAAGGAAGGAAGGAAGGAAGGAAGTTTGTTTTCTGGCTTTGTGACTTGGCCACATACCATGAAATACCCACAAATCAAGCAGTGCCACCCCGCCCCCCAAGTTGGGCAGCAAGTGCCCCCCCCCCAAGGGTGGAGGCCCAGGGCACATGCCCCATTAGCCCACCCATAAAAAATGTCTCTGGGTCTCGTGCAGAAGCGATGTGACCAAGCAGTTTGTGCTGGACTGCTCCTTTTTGGGTGGACCATGCCTGATTTGCTTGTGGTCTTTCCCCTTTTGTAATGGATTGGCAGATGAGTAACAGCGGTCAGGAGAGTTGCCCAGAGCTACAGCAGAGGTTAGGTTTGATTCTAAACCTTCTAGCCATCACCTCTTTTGTTTTGTTTGACCTTTACCCATTCAAGCCTCCGTAGAGTTTGCCCGTCAGTTGAATTGAGCCAAGTTGATTAATGTTCCATTCGGTGCAAATCGGTTCAAAGCCAATTTGAGCCATTGATCAACGTGGCTTGAATTGGGTTAAAAAACAATTAAAATCCACATGGATTTTAATAAGGGATGGGGCAGATTGTCAAAACGTATGTTGGTGCCAAAAATAAACATGCACCGTATTCTTAAAGGGTGTCTGAATCTATGCATCACAGGTGTACACATTCCCATGCCCTTTTTATTCCACTTTGTGCACATCCCAAATCCATAAATGCAATGCTCATAAAATAATCACATTGCCCGGTAGCTATATGGAATAGACAGGCTTAAAGGAATGTGCAATGTATGACAGAGCCATTTCCCACCCAGTTATGCATTTACTTTTAAATGGAATAGCAGCACTGTGAGATGCTGCTATGTCACGTGTATTTCTATCTGTGAAATAGGGATAGACATGTTTTTTTTTTCTTTTTAATATTTCACAGTGATATGTAGGTACTGGTAGCCTGTCATAGATTAGTGTTGTGAGCTTGCTTCTGACACTAGTGTGCACATCTGGGCTGGCCAGCACCTCATTTGTGTAGCCACACAGTCTCCCTGAAATGTACAGGTCTCCCTGAAATGTACCAGTCGCCTTTATAGATAAGTTGATATTTTTTGGGCCAATCCATTAGCTGCTCGAATGCAGCTCATGACTTGTGCCGCTAAAATATGAGCACCATTTGCAAAGGACATCTCAGAGGCACACATGCAGGTAACCTTTCCCCCCATCCTTGTGCTTTTGTGCCAATAAGGACTGTTTCTGTGCATTTAAAAGTGCATCCCAAATCCACAGAGTGCTCTTTGAAATGCACACAAAATAGTCATACTCCCCTGCTCCTATTTGTTATTGGCACAAGTGGATGGACAATGCATTATCGAATCATACTGACTCCTTTATAATTTCTCTGTTAATAATATGATCTGCTACTGTCCCACTTTGATTTCCGTGGCACAAATAGGGACAGTACTGCATTGTTTTAAACATTTCACAATGATGGAGAATTGCTAGCAGCCCCCAATCAGTGGATGGGTCCCTGTCAAACATTAATGCCTGACACAGCTCTCTGGAATCCACAGGTTCCCTTTGTTAAGTAGGTGATCTGCACATTTCTAAAATGAAGACACATTTAAAAAAAAAACCTTTGCGCTTTTTATATTTGCACTCATGTGCATGTCCCTGCTTTATCCTTCCGTTAGCCACCAGCATAGAGCTATATTTGAGCTGAGTCAGACCATCAAATATTCCTATCTATACAGAGGGTGCAAAGTCCAGTTCGAACGTTTTAAAACATGTTGAGCCTCTGCTCTAACTGGTGTGAATCTTTCCAGCCGAGTCAAACCCTCATTGTTTGGATTGGCTTGACTCTTTCCCGAGCAGATTCACCCATCTCTATTAAAAAAAAACGTTTCTGTAAAAAAAGCTCTTGGAGGTCAATCGGTGCAAATAAACTCACTGAACCCCTGCACCCCACTGAAGTGCTTTTAGTTTAGCAATGTGTGTTTAAGTGTTTGGAGCATCCCCATCAATTCAATGTGCACGACTATCCAGCCGCAGACCGCTTGGGCCTGCAGCCAGTCCATCCAACCTCTCGCAAGATGGCCACTGTTATATCCGCCCTACGTCCCGCAGATCGGTGACGTAGGGCCTCTTAATGAAAGCCCCGCCCCCGACAGTGGGAGGCAGTTCCGGGTGAACCCAGCACAGCGTGTGGGTGTCTCTTTTTGTCCGCGCTGCTGCCGATGCCGCGCCCCAGGCCACGCGGCCTCCTGGACCGGTGCCAGCCCCACGTGCGGGGCCTCCCGAGCACCGGTACATAACAATGGCGACGAGGAAGTGAGCGAGCAACCACGCGCTCTACATCACCTCACACGCGGACGCCACACGGACGTCCCGCACAAATTTTTGGACACCCGGTGGGGGGCCACCGAGACCACGTGACCCCCACCCAAAAAAAAAAAAAAAAAATAATAATAATAATAATTTCTCTCGTTCATTCCCTATCCAAAAGGGGCCGAGAATTTTTTTTTCTCTCTTCGTGTGTTTTTCCTCCTGCATGGCGCACATGCTACAAGGCGCCCATCGGTCGGCGCACAAGTGCCAGGGGGCACATTCACCGCGAAAGAACACTCAATGCAATGTGCGGACGAACTGATGAGGCAGGACGACATCAGGCCAGCACGACAGCATAATCAACAGACCGAGGGTACGTGACACCATGGCGGCTGGGTCATCAACTCCTGGACCTTCCACGCTGTCCAGGATCGCGGCAAACCTGTTGATGGCGTCGCCACCACCCCGCTCGCTGGGCAGTTCGTCGACGTTGGTTCAACCGTTCGACCCATTCACCGACCCGTCGTCCAGTGGACCCAGATGGCAGTTATGGCTACAAAAGTTCGAGATGGCCATGGAATGCAAGGACATCACGTCATCCAGAAAGATGAAAGCTCATCTGCTCCTCAGTGTGGGCGACGAGGTGCTACGCATCTTCAACTCCCTGAATGTTGATGATGGCCAAGACGCGTACCTGAGTGCGAATGACGCCTTAACGGCGCATTTCCTCCCGCAACTAAATCCAGACTATGAGACTTTCATTTTTTGCACGACTATCCAGGCCACTGATGAGACTCTAGACGCCTACCACACGAGGCTGAGGAAACTGGCCATGTCGTGTGAGTTCACGAACACTGAGAGGGAGATCAGGCGACAACTCATAAATGGCATACATTTGGAGAAGCTGAGGCATCTCGTACTCAGTGAGAAAGGAATCCCTCTACAACGCATCCTGGAACTGGGTCGACAGAGGGAGCTTGCCCACTCCAGGGCCGCCAACATGGAAGCGACACTACAGAACTGCAGCCGCCACTCTCAACAGCGATGGTCGCCCAGATCTCCGACAGACCATTTACGAGAGGTGAAAGCGGCGGCAACCACACCCAGAACAGGTGGCAACCTCGAGTACCAGGACCCACGGAATGTGGGTGGTGTGGTGGTCAAAGACACGGAAGGCGAAACTGCCCGGCGCAAGGCACCACATGCAGAGCGTGCGGCAGGAAGGATCACTACGCGAAAGTGTGCAGATCAGCGAACACGCCACTGCAGCCCCCACAAGGCACTCAGGATAAGGGGTCCCAGAAAAAAAAGAAGCAAGCCAGCGCAAGGAGGGTCGCGGTAGTCAACTCCTCGACGGAAGAGGAAAGCGATGATCTCTCAGCCCTACGGCAAACGGCAGGCATGGAGAGCGAAGGAAAGGGCCGAAAGGTATACCTGGTATCCGCACTGAACCAGGGGCCAGTACCACGGAAAAGAACCACCAGGCGACGAAAATGCACGGTCTCCATCCAAGGCCAGTACGTACAGATGACCATTGATACGGGAGCCTCGGTAAACGTCATGCCAACCAGTGTCTTCCAAACTCTTACATCACCACCTGAGCTCAAATCTACAGACACTCGTCTATTTGCCTACGGCAGCCGGAGACCCCTGCCAGTCATCGGGAGGTTCCACACCATGCTTGAACATGGCGAACAGAAGGTGTGGTCAAAGATATATGTCGTGAAGGCGGGGATCGAAAGCCTACTGAGCGGAGATGCGGCTGAAGATTTGGGCGTGGTCAAATTTATCTGCCACATTGACTACGCAGCCGAAGTCGAAAACTTTCTCAGCAACACCCCAAGCTACAGAAGGGGATAGGCTGTCTCAAGGGAAAGACTATCAAACTACACATTGATCAATCAGTGCAACCACGTGCGGTGAGACACCGGAGGACACCGTTCCACATGAGGGAACAGGTAGAGAAAGAGTTAAAGTCACTGGAAGCGGCCGGAATCATTGAAGAAGTCACAGGACCAACACCGTGGGTCTCCCCGATGGTGGTCACCAGGAAGCCCAAACAGCCCGGAAAAGTCTGGATCTGTATTGACATGCGTTTGCCCAATGCGGCCATAAAAAGGGAACGACACATAACACCAACAATCGATGAAATCATCACCGACCTCACTGGGTCATGTGTGTTCTCGAAGGTAGACCTAAAAGCGGGGTACCACCAACTTAAGCTCCACAGAGAGTCGCGCTACATTACCACGTTCTCAACCCACCTGGGTCTGAGGAGGTACAAGCGCCTGAGTTTCGGCATCTCCTCGGCCGCGGAAGTCTTTCAACAGACCATCCAGGAGGTCATCAGAGGCATACCAGGGGTATTGAACGTGAGCGATGATATCCTAATACATGCACCTGACACCAAGGAACACATCACGAGACTGAAGACACTCCTGGGCAGGTTGGAAGAAGCCGGACTCACAATCCATCCAGAGAAGTGCGAGTTCCTCAAATCAGAAATAACCTTTTTCGGGTACAAGTTTGACCGCACTGGCATCTCACCTGATCCCCAAAAAGTGGCGGACATCCAAGCTGCTAGTCCCCCAGCGACCCCCACCGAAGTATGCAGTTTTCTGGGAATGGCCACCTACTGTGGCAGATTCATTCGAAACCTAGCGACCCTATCTGAACCACTACGGGAACTTACAAAGGTCAGCACCAAGTGGGTCTGGGGGCAGGAATGCCAGGAAGCTTTCGAGAGCATTAAAGACTCCCTGTCGACTGATACCAAGATGGCCTACTACGACACGGACCTACCGACAGAACTATTTGTGGATGCCAGCCCAGTAGGACTTGGAGCAATCCTGATGCAAGTCACGAAAGAGTGCGAAAAAAGACCGATCGCATAAGCATCCAGGGCACTCACAGCTACGGAACAAAGGTACTCCCACTTAGAGAAGGAGGCCATTGCCGTACTATGGGGGTGTCGACACTTCCACATGTACCTGTATGGGTGCAAGTTCACAGCAGTCACTGACCACAAGCCCCTACTACCAATTTTCACCGGGTCATCGGCGCACCCACCAGCCAGAATCACCAAGTGGCTGCTACACCTCCAGCAATATGATTTCGAACTCGTCTATCAGCCGGGCAGTAGCAACCCGGCGGACTTCCTTTCGAGACACCCACGTCCAGCCACTCAGCAGGAAGTTCTGATCGCCGAAGAAACGGAGGAACACATTTGTCAAGTGGTTCGCACCATGAGGCCCAAAGCG